>NC_064928.1:25707500-26034500 GCF_023897955.1 Schistocerca gregaria | reverse complement strand
GTCCTGTAATTGAATTCTAGTCCCCCACGACTATTAATTTTTGTTTCCCGTAACTATCTGAATGATTTCTTTCATTTCATCATACATTTCCTCAATCTTCTCATCTTCTTTGGAGCTAGTTGGCATATAAACTTGTACTACTGTGGTGAGTGTGGGCTTTGTGTCTATCTTGGCTACAATAATGTGTTCATTATGCTGTTCATAATGAACACATGAGGCAATACTGACCATACGACTAATCTTAGAAGGAAGATTAAGGAAACACAAACCTACGTTTCTAGCATTTGTAGACTTAGAGAAAGCTTTTGACAATGTTGACTGGAATACTCTCTTTCAAATTCTAAAGGTGGCAGGGGTAAAATACAGGAAGCGAAAGGCTATTTACAATTTGTACAGAAACCTGATGGCAGTTATAAGAGTCGAGGGGCATGAAAAGGAAGCAGTGGTTGGGAAGGGAATGAGACAGAGTAGTAACCTATCCCCTATGTTATTCAATCTGTATACTGAGCAAGCAGTAAAGGAAACTAAAGAAAAATTTGAAGTAGGAGTTAAAAGCCATGGAGAAGAAATAAAGACTTTGAGGTTCGCCGATGACATTGTTATTCTGTCAGAGACAGCAAAGGACTTGGAAGAGCAGTTGAACAGAATGGACAGTGTCTTGAAAGGAGGATATAAGATGAACATCAACAAAAGCAAAACGAGGATAATGGAATGTAGCTGAATTAAGTTGGGTGATGCTGAGGGAATTAGGTTAGGAAATGAGACACTAAAAGTAGTAAAGGAGTTTTGCTATTTGGGAAGCAAAATAACTGATGATGGTCGGAGTAGAGAGGAAACATGGAAAATAAATAGGTTGGACAAAAAGAGAATAGAAGCTTTCAAAATGTGGTACTACAGAAGAATGCTGAAGATTAGATGGGTAGATCATATAACTAATGATGAAGTATTGAATAGAATTGAGGAGAAGAGGAGGTTGTGGAACAACTTGACAAAAAGAAGGGACTGGTTAGTAGGACATGTTCTGAGGCATCAAGGGATCACAAATGTAGCACTGGAGAGCAGCGTGGAGGGTAAAAATCATAGAGGGAGACCCCGAGATGAGTACGCTAGGCAGATTCAGAAGGATGTAGGTTGCAGTAAGTACTGGGAGATGAAGAAGCTTGCACAGGATAGAGTATCATGAAGAGCTCCATCAAACCAGTCTCAGGACTGAAGACCACAACAAACAAAATGACAACAACATGGTGTTCATAGTAGCTTACCCATGTTCCTATTTTTTTATTCATTATTAAACCTACTCTTGCATTATCCCTAATTGATTTTGTATTTATAACCGTGTATTCACCTGACCTGAAATCATTTTCCTCCTGCCACTGAACTTAACCATTTCCCCCTATATCAAGCTTCAACCTATCCATTTCTTTTTTTAATTTTCTAACCTACCTGCTCGATTAATGGATCTGATATTCCATGCTCCGATTTGTAAAATCCATTTTTGTTTCCAGAACAGTCCCCACCCAGATATCTGAATGTTTTACCCAAGAGGATGCCATCATAATTTAACTATACAGTAGAGCTGAATGTCATTAGGAAAAATTATGGCTGTAGTTTCCCCTTGTTTCCAGCCGTTTGCAGTACCAGCACAGCAAGGCCGTTTTGGGTGATGTTGCAAGGCCAGATCAGTCAATCATCCAGACTGTTGCCCCTGCAACTACTGAAAAGGCTGCTGCCTCTCTTCAGGAACCACACGTTTGTCTGGCCTCTCAACAGATACCCCTTCGTTGTGGCTGCACCTACGGCACAGCTATCTGTATTGCTGAGGCACCCAAGACTCCCCACCAATGCCAAGGTCTATGGTTCAGGGGCAGGGGGGAAAAGGGGGGGGCATATTTCAGATATAACTTACATAAATACTACAAAAGATACAACGTAAATAATGCGTCAAATAAGGAACTTACATCCAGTTAACAGACTATTAAGGTGCACTGAGTCTGGATCAGATATAGAATACTTTACATAAATGCAATAAAAGATACAATGAAGATAAGATATCAAGTACAGAACATATTTCCAATTAACATAATACTGAGGTACATTTAGGAAGAATCTGCAATATACAGGGGATGCAAAAGTAAGCTAAACAATACAATAAATACATTCATGAATACTGAAAACAAAATTATTATATATCTATGATAGTGAGATAAAAAGTATTTGTAAAAGAATTGCAAATTTAGTGGTAGTATTCATTTTCTCTCCTAAATTTGTTGACTGTATAAAAAGATCCCTGTATTAGGTACACTTTCAGGATTTGTTTGAATTTTGGTAGTTATTTATGCAGACATTTGATGCGTGGTGAGAGTGTGTAAACCAGCTTAATGCTAGAGTAAAAAGCTCCTTTTTGCGCCAAATTTAGACTTTTCAATTCAATGTGTTGACTATTTTCTGTTCTTTTGTTTTCACCATTGTCTCTGTGTAATGAAAAGTTTTTACAGGCAAAGCTCTACAAGGAAAAAAATATACTGTGAGGAGGTGGTAATCTTCAGAATTGAACCATAAAGTATGAATATACAGTGAGCATACAGGTGCACAGCAGAACAGGGTTTTCTTCATGAACAAACATTGCCTCCAAAGTGACATGACTTACAAGGAGAAGACCTCAGACACGGCCAACTGATTTGGCTCAAATTTTGCAGGTTGCTTTTGTACAACCTAAAACAAAGGAATCTAAGATATTTTGGCTCAACATCCTCCCGCTTTTGAGAAAATCATCCATAAAGGTTATGATGAGCAATTGACTCAAAATTGACGGGATCAATATATAATTGTAATAGAGCATTTTTCGTCATGAGATGTGGGGTCCATAAATAAATACTTTTCCAGAAATCAAGGAAAGTAGCTTATTATGACTGCCATTTATTTATCCACTTGGTAAATGGTTTTCATTGAAAAGCTGATAGCATAGCAGTTGCCTGCATGGTGGCCCAGCATATTTGGTCAGCGAGCTGGCTGGTCTCTGTAATAAAGAAGAACTGAGTGAAGGAATCAACAACGTACTTCAACGGATGTCATGTAATATCCACTAAGATCAAATACATACAATGAACAATACTGAACAAAACTAAAAAAAGGAAACAAAACAGCTCAGGTAACTGGCTGGGAAGAGGAGAACCCGGGTTCGAATCTCAAGGAAATCTAGCAGATGTTATTCTTCTCGTTTGTACTTTTTCGTATCTGTATCTCAATTGATAGATATAGGAGGGTTAATAAAGTCAGTAAATCAATAAGGAATGATACAAAGATAGGCAAATAAATTTCTCAAACCTCTTGGGATAGTAAGCAACTAAAATGTTACTCCTGTTCACTTTACAATGGCACTTCCAGTCACTGTTACATGTCCTCACTTTTCTTTGAACAACTAGATGGATGGAATTTTCCATATAAACATTCGAAACAAATATACTCATGGCACCAAGAACATCTAATGAATGCAACCTTTTGACAGCTACACTGTTCCTTCCGAACAAACTTGGTTTACATTTAAAACTATGTCTTTTTCGGGTATTAATGCATACTTGCCTGGAAAATCAATGCTGAAAGTTGGTTATGAATTATGCTGTGAATAGTTATTGCATCTGTGCAGTTGTGCAATTCCCGCTGGGTTCCCAGAAGCACACTGCAATTCTGAAGCCTCGAAATAAAGTTTTAACCTGGAGATAAAAATAAACATCACACGGCTGGCACACAGGTGTGCAGTTTGGGGGTATTACTTTTAGCGTGCACATCAGTTGACCCTCACCATCTATACATATGGTGTAGTACATTAGAGTATGAGTTTGTCCACCCCAGGAATCCAGTATTAGACAAAACTTGTTATGAGCAATGCCTTGTTTTGAAACATTCTCAAGAAGTGTTCTGTAAATCAAATTTGTCAATTTCCAGGATTTGGAGCAAGTAATGTAAACATTAACATTCGTTTCTTGTAAACACAGAAAAACCTTAGGCAATGCTTTTGCAGGGGCTGTGATGGCATATTGCACCATGTGGCTCATTTTTCTGTCTTATGCGATAACATACGTTGAATGTTCACCCGATACTCGCATCCTGTTTGATTGGTGTTGATCACATAATCATGATTAAAACCTGTCACAAGTGACGCCATTTGTGTGCTGAAAAGAGCTGCCACTCTCTGTATATGTTCTATATTTTTTACCTCCTTGTGGGAGACATATTTCATGAATTTTATATTCCAATTTGAAATTCCTTGCCCAAGATAATGATGCAGCAAACATAAAATCCTTATTGGTCGTAAATTGAAGCACTGCACCTGCAGCCCACTCCTGGAGTATTCTCATTGTTACCTTCTCGTTACAGAGTCGAAATCTGACAAATCAGTGGCATGTCCACTTATTTATCACCTGGTGTTTGTCATATCTCGTCCCTCCTATAACGATATCATTTTCCAGAAGTTTTAGGTTCTTCTTCCTTTTCAGTGCTGTTGTTGCTCCATTCTTTTGCAGTGTTTATAGATTCCAGTTTTGATGATTCCTGGTTAGCACTACTGCCTTTGCTTTTACTTAAAGGGGAATAGCACCATAGTTAAATCATTTAGTAACCAGTTCATAATACTCATCGGGAACAGATGAAGCACAGACAGCCTGAACGTTGACATTTCCAAAGTGTTATGTCCATTTTCTGATTCATAATCACAAGTTGTGATATCTTCCACTGAATCATCTTCTGCTTTGCCTTCCTGGTATAGTTCTTCAGTATCAACAAAAGTCATTTCGTTCATGAGCTCCAAATATCAACGATAGCCGCTCCTATCAATCTGGAATGCCGAGAAGCAGAACTGCCTGCTTCTGGCAGTGCATTGATAGTACATCTGTCTTGCAACGGTTTCACAAACCAAAACTCAGCTTTGGTAACTTCTTGCTTGCCGTCGTCTGTGGCAAGCTCCCAACTGTATATTCTGGCACTGGTCAACGGACGTACATCCTCTATTATTCAGATTATGCAACTGAAAGATATGACACAACAAAAAATAACTAATTAATACGGCATAAACAGAAAAGCTAATTGCGAAGAACTACATGCAGTACAAGTCATACGTTACTTACAGAAGGTCACTGTGTTCTTTCACAAAACTTATTTTATTTGGCAGATTAACGATGAACAATCATCACATGTATCCTCAGGGTTTGCAACAGCCTAATGATGGAAAACAACTCTATCCGACCGATTTCTATAAGGTTCGTGCTGGACATCCTCACTCTTTGAGATTCACAACCATTATAAGATGAACAGGCAACCAGGACAACATAACTCCCCCCGCATGCATTCTATCCCATGCCTCACTGTAAACAAGCATCAGGTGGTTGGCTACCTGTGGTCCCTCATGAGGAACTTGCAGCACTCTTACTCAGAGTTGTTTTCATGTGACAAGGTTTAAAAATTTATTTCTTTATAATTCATTTCATTTCGGAAATTATTTTGCCTATCTTATTACAATTATTATTGCGTGTTGAGTTGTGTACCTTATTAACCCTCCTATCCCTATGAATTCTGACACAAAAAAACTACAATTTTATCGTACTGTTTCCTCGAAATTCACATGCTTACCATGTGAGTACATAAGCAGCAGTTGTAAAACTTTCTTTCGTCAGTTTCTGGAAAAGTATGCACTTGGGGACCCCATCCCTGATGATAAAAAATGCTCTATTTACAATTATCTATTGATCCCACCAATTTTGAGTTAATTACTTTTAGAGATAATCACAAAAATGGGAGGGGGGGGGGGGGGAGTTGATGAGCCAAAATATCTTACACTCCATTGTTTTAGGATATACACAAGCAACCTACTAAATCCGAGCCGAATCGGTTGGCCATGTCTGAGGCCTTCACCTTGTTAGTGGTACTTACATATGGTAGCTGGTCTTCCTTTCACTGATTCTATTTACATCCTAAGTGCTAACAATTATTCACTGTTGCTGCTAATTATAAATAAATTGGTAAAAACCGGACAAATATATGAAATATTAAAGTTTCTGTCTCGGTGAAAAACATAAGCTAACAGCACTATGCACAAGTCAAGCAATAATTCCATCTGAATGTTAGTGACAAGCAGGGCATGCTATCACTTCTAACTCCAGTGTCCTGATGCCGCATAGACCAAGCCAATGATCGATATCTGTTCAGCAACGGTCATTTCTTTATGTTGATGTTTCAACAAAATGACACCATACAATTGACACTCTGACAATAATGTGCTATCTGGTCATGACGCAAAAATAAAGCTTCTTGTATGTAGGACAGCTAGAGGTAAGAGGACTTGTATACCTCTCCCTATTCATTCTTAAACCATAAATTTATGTATTTACTTTTTTCCCTGCGCCCTTGGTGGACGCCTAATCCACCACCGCTTCCATATGGCCATAAATCCAAATACTTGCCCACAGAGGTACCTGGGCCAAATGACCCACTGCTCTACATCTACATCTACACCCATTCTCCGCAAGCCACCAGACGGTGTGTGGCGGAGGGTACCCTGAGTACCTCTATCAGTTCTCCCTTCTATTCCAGTCTCGTATTGTTCTTGGAAAGAAGGATTGTCAGTATGTATCATGTGGGCTCTAATCTCTCTGATTTCATCCTCATGGTCTCTTTGCAAGATATAAGTAGGAGGGACCAATATACTGCTTGACTCTTCGGTGAAGGTATGTTCTCGAAACTGTAACAAAGTCCCATACCGAGCTACTGAGAGTCTCTCCTGCAGAGTCTTCCACTGGAGTTTATCTATCATCTCCTTAACGCTTTCGCTATTACTAAATGATCCTGTAACGAAGCGCGCTGCTCTCCGTTCGATCTTCTCTATCTCTTCTATCAACCCTACCTGGTACGGATCCCACACTGCTGAGCAGTATTCAAGCAGTGGGCGAACAAGTGTACTGTAACCTACTTCCTTTGTTTTCTGATTGCATTTCCTTAGGACTCTTCCAATGAATCTCAGTCTGGCATCTGCTTTACCGACGATCAACTTTACATGATCATTCCATTTTAAATCACATCTAATGCATACTCTCAGATAATTAATGGAATTAACTGCTTCCAGTTGCTAACCTGCTATTTTGTAGCTAAATGAAAAAGGATCTATCTTTCTATATATTCGCAGCACATTACACTTGTCTACATTGGGATTCAATTGCCATTCCCTACACCATGCGTCAATTGGCTGCAGATCCTCCTGCATTTCAGTACAATTTTCCATTGTTGCAACCTCTCGATCCATACAGCATCATCTGCACAAAGCCTCAGTGAACTTCCGATGCCATCCACAAGGTCATTTATGTATATTGTTAATAGCAACGGTCCTATGACACCCCCCTGCTGCACACCTGAAATCACTCTTACTTCGGAAGACTTCTCTCCATTGAGAATGACATGCTGCATTCTGCTATCTAGGAACTCTTCAATCCAATCACACAATTGGTCTGATAGTCCATATGCTCTTACTTTGTTCATTAAACGACTGTGGGGAACTGTATTGAATGCCTTGCGGAAGTCAAGAAACACAGCATCTACCTGATAACCCATGTCTATGGCCCTGAGTCTCATGGACGAATAGCGCGAGCTGTGTTTCACACGACCGTCTTTTTCGAAACCCATGCTGATTCCTACAGAGAAGATTTCTAGTCTCCAACTTGGATCCCAGTGCTCACAATACTAAAGAAGACTTCATGTAACATTTATGTCAAATAATGAGTACCTTCTGTCTCATAATGTTGTGCAATATGTTGCTAAGTTGCCAACCTATTGGGAGAGCAAGAGAGAGAGAGAGAGAGAGAGAGAGAGAGAGAGAGGAAAGATAGCTTTGGATAACATGGCACCTACAGTCCACATTTTATATCTGCTGTACTGTGACCATTATTACTTACTTTGCTGCCAAAACAGCTAAACTCATCTATCATTTTCAGTGCTTCATTTCCTGATGTAATTCCCTTCTTCATTTCCTAATGTAATTCCCTCAGCATCACCTGATTTAATCTGAGTATATTCCATTACCCTTGTTTTGTTTTTGTTCATGTTCATAATATATCCTCTTTTCAAGATGCTGTCCTTTCTGTACAATTGACCTTCCATACCCTTTACTGTCTCTCACAGTATTACAGTATCATCAGAAACCTCAGTTTTTTAATATCTTCTCCCTGATCTTTAATTCCTTTTCTAAACTTTTAATTTGTTTCCTTTACAACTTGTTCAGTGCACAGATTGAATAACATTGGAGAAGTGGCTACATTCCTGCCAGTCTCCCTTCTCAACTATTAATTTCCTATTGTGACCCTCAGCTCTTGTAACGGCAGTCTGGTTCTGTGCAAATTGTAGATTACCTTCCACCCCCACATTTTATCTCTGTTACAAACATGTATTCCTATCAACAGAATGAAAATTTATCATTAAAAATACAAATGCTATAAATATAGATTTGCCTTCCTCCAATATACCTGGTGAGGGTCACTGCAGCATAGCATGTTGCTACATTTCTCCAGAAGTAAAACTAATCTACCCTGAGGTCAACTTCTACCAGTATTTTCATTCTTTTGTAAATCATTTGTGTCAGTATTTTTTACAATGACTTATTAAACTGATAGTCCTGTAATATTTACATGTGTCAGCAGCTGCTATCTTTGGATCAGGAATTACTACATTCTTCTTCAAGTTTGAAGGAATTTTGCCTCTCATATATTTTACCTTGTGGAATAGTTTTGTCATGAACTGTTCTCCAAACAGTCTCAATAACTCACAGGGGATGACACCTACTCCAGGGGCCTAGTTTTTACATAAGTCATTCAGTGCTCTGTGAAATTCTTCTTGCAGTATCAAATCTTTCATTCCATAATCATTTACTTCCTATCCACTCCCAAGATATTGACTTCATGTTCATTTTTTTTGTAGCATATGCACGTCAGGCAGAAGAGCTGAAGGGAAAGCAAAAGGGATGAAGGAAAAGGACTGGAGTAGTCTAGGAAAAGGGGTAGATTTCGAGAAAGTCACCCAGAGCCGCGGGTCAGGGGAGACTTACCATATGAGTTGAGAAGGAAAAACTGATTGTTGGGGACTGCATCGGATGAGATTTGAAAGCCTGAGAGCTTATAAGGTGGAAGACAAGGTAATATGCAGTCAGAGATTACTACTTAAATGTCATGCACGAGTTAATAAGAGTGAAAAGCTAAGTGCATTGTATGTAACAGAGGTGGGAGGGGGAAGGTGGAAAATAGATGGGAAAGACAATGAAAGGTGCAGAAAACTAAAACGGAGTGAAGCAAAGAGTAGTTACAGTGAAGAAATGTTGAGATGGAAGAAATTAATGTAAATTAAGGCCAAGTGGGTGGCAAGAACCAAGTACATGTTGTAATGTTAGTTCCCACCTGCGGAGTTCTGAGAAACTGGTGCTTGGGGGAAGAATCCAGTTGGCACGTGTGATGAAACAGGAGCTGATGCCACAAATGTCATGTTGTAGAGCACGCTCTGCAACAGGATATTGTGGGTTGCTAGTATGCACCCTCTGCCTATGACCATTCATCCTACTTGATAATTTGATGTAGAAGGCTGAACAGTGTTTACATAACAGCTGGTATACAACATGTGTCATTTCACAGGTGGCTATCCCTTTGATAGTATATGTTTTGCCAGTTACAGGGCTGTTATAGATGGTGGCGGAAGGAGGGCTCATAAGGCAAGTCTTGCAGCTGGTACGGACACAGGGGTACAAGCCATAGGCTAGGGAGAGGGATCCAGAAAAAGCATAGGATCTGACAAGAATATTGCAGAAATCGGGAGGGCGACGGAAATCTATTTGCACACCACACCAAATTTTCATATCGTAGTACACTGATAAGCCGTAATCATTACTTCACCATTAATTTTGCTTCCGAGCAAAATTAAAATGCTGAAATTGGTTTAAAATAACAGTCCATATGCAAAAATATTTTATTTTGACTTCATGTAGAAGTCATCTTAAGAAACAGCACTGTAGGAACAAGAGTAGTGGATTTACGGAAGGTTTGGTGAGCACAATGTCAAAGGAAAGTGTAATGAAGTAGCAATGTAGCATTTACCCATCTGGCAGATGCTGGTGGCTGCTCAGATGTTCCTACGGTAACAAAATCGTAAACTGCTGACTGATGGCTGCACAGCCAAAGGTTAGTGTGCAAATTTCTTGCCAAAATGGATTATTTAAGCCCCAGCCAATGCAAAAAAGTGAGATATTGATCTTATATGGAATTCACAAAATACGTTATCATAAACTTGATACAAATACATTAATAGGTAAGTGGTATTTTTTACATTAAAATTAATGAGCTTAGAGATTGAAGTGACAGTATGAGTTACAAAGATGTTGTTCTTAATAGTTTCCAGCTGACAAGGAATAAATAAACTTTTTTTTAATGGGTACTCCAGGTCGAAATACCAATAATACAAGGAAAAGATCGATTTGTACTTATCGTAAAACTGGCATGTTAAGTTACACACAGGAATAACTAAAAGACACTTGCCGAACAGCTTTTGGCCACGACATTCTTCAAAAAAGGAAAAAAACACAAATTCATTCAAATAACAAAGCAAACCTCACGTACACATGACCATCATCTCTGGCACCTTGCACCAAGCTGCCAGAGACG
This sequence comes from Schistocerca gregaria, assembly GCF_023897955.1. Lineage (NCBI taxonomy): Eukaryota > Metazoa > Arthropoda > Insecta > Orthoptera > Acrididae > Schistocerca > Schistocerca gregaria. Next base: position 26,023,821 of record NC_064928.1, on the reverse strand, counting down.
GTCACAATTTGACCCCTTTCAAACTCATACGAGTGTATCTCCATGGCACGGTTACCTGCTTGCTGCACAAATTTGCATGACACTGAGCCTTCTGGCTGTAAGTGTTCCCTGTTAAATGGAAGGCACCGATGGTAGCTATGCCACTATACTATCTACTGGCAGACAACTTTGAAACCATTATCAGTAAACTATTAATACTTCCCTCACGTACTGTATGCTGTCATCAAATCAAAATCGACATATTTACCGGTGCTCTTTTTTTTTTTCAGCTGTGTGTTTGTAGTAACCTGAAACTTAATTAGTTCAGAAGATACCGTTAATTAAAGATTCCACATATTCCAAACTTTCAGTGCCAATTATAGCCTGACTACTGCAAATTTGCGGGATATGTTGATGCACTTTGATCACTTGATTTTTATGAATAAAGTGACACCCATATTGGTCAGCAAGACTCTCTAATTAAGATTTACTTAATTATCAGTAACTGAATTTCATCATACAAGATGGATCCCATCATCATAAACCTGGGGTTCCAACTGAATAGGTATAAATTATTACTGCATACTTCATCAGCTGCACAAACAAAACTTGATATTAGTCTCGATTGGCAGCAAATGATTAAAAAAATTCTAAACCAGAGAATTTATAAAATATCATTATTGAACCAAAATTGCATAATATTGTGGAGCACATCTTCGTAAGGTCAACACTCATGCAACCTCAGTCAGTCTGCTCTCAGTCTCTGTTTAGTATTGCTTCAGTCTAGCTATTATAGTTTGCATTTTAGTCTAGCCTCAGGACCCATTTGCACTAGCTTTCCATTCATTTAATTCAGGTTGAGAGAACATATTTTATAATTAAGAGCAATATACAAAAAATGACAGTATTATTAAAAGGGTAGTTGTTACTCGTCATACAGCAGATATGCTGAGTTGCAGATAGGCACAACAAAGAAACTGACAGAAAGTAAGCTTTTGGCCAACAAGGCTCTCATCGGAAATAGACAAAAAGTGCAAGCACGCACACACACACACACACACACACACACACACACACACACACACACACACACATACGCGGCCACAGTCTCTGGCTGTGAGGTCAGGGCTGGCCTATCTCCACTATACAGAGAGCAGCAACTAACCTTTTCATAATACTGACATATACCATCCTGGGTTTTCTATTGTTTGATACATTAAAATGTGTGTGTTTCTGTTCAGTTGAATCATTTTTGTGACTGTAATAGCACTTCTGTGACTTCTTTACTTAACTGCTTGTGAAGCAACTTCTGATCTGTTTGTTCAATTCAGACTGAGAAATATATTTTATAGTTATGTGAAATGTATATTAAAAATTTGTGTATTTTGGTTCAGCTGAAAATGTTTTATTGCTACAGTAACACTTCTATGAGTCCCTTAGCTGACTGTGTGAAGCAATTTCTGATCATTACCACTAACTACACTCCTGGAAATTGAAATAAGAACACCGTGAATTCATTGTCCCAGGAAGGGGAAACTTTATTGACACATTCCTGGGGTCAGATACATCACATGATCACACTGACAGAACCACAGGCACATAGACACAGGCAACAGAGCATGCACAATGTCGGCACTAGTACAGTGTATATCCACCTTTCGCAGCAATGCAGGCTGCTATTCTCCCATGGAGACGATCGTAGAGATGCTGGATGTAGTCCTCTGGAACGGCTTGCCATGCCATTTCCACCTGGCGCCTCAGTTGGACCAGCGTTTGTGCTGGACTTGCAGACCGCATGAGACGACGCTTCATCCAGCCCCAAACATGCGCAATGGGGGACAGATCCGGAGATCTTGCTGGCCAGGGTAGTTGACTTACACCTTCTAGAGCACGTTGGGTGGCACGGGATACATGCGGACGTGCATTGTCCTGTTGGAACAGCAAGTTTCCTTGCCGGTCTAGGAATGGTAGAACGATGGGTTCAATGACGGTTTGGATCTACCGTGCACTATTCAGTGTCCCCTCAATGATCATCAGAGGTGTACGGCCAGTGTAGGAGATCGCTCCCCACACCATGATGCTGGGTGTTGGCCCTGTATGCCTCGGTCGTATGCAGTCCTGATTGTGGCGCTCACCTGCACGGCGCCAAACACGCATACGACCATCATTAGCACCAAGGCAGAAGCGACTCTCATCGCTGAAGACGACACGTCTCCATTCGTCCCTCCATTCACGCCTGTCGCGACACCACTGGAGGCGGGCTGCACGACGTTGGGGCGTGAGCGGAAGACGGCCTAACGGTGTGCGGGACCGTAGCCCAGCTTCTTGGAGACGGTTGCGAATGGTCCTCGCCGATACTCCAGGAGCAACAGTGTCCCTAATTTGCTGGGAAGTGGCGGTGCGGTCCCCTACGGCACTGCGTAGGATCCTACGGTCTTGGCGTGCATTCGTGCATTGCTGCGGTCCAGTCCCAGGTCGACGGGAATGTGCACCTTCCGCCGACCACTGGCGACAACATCGATGTACTGTGGAGACCTCACGCCCCATGTGTTGAGCAATTCGGCAGTACGTCCACCCGGCCTCCCGCATGCCCACTATACGCACTTGCTCAAAGTCCGTCAACTTCACATACGGTTCACTTCCACACTGTCGCGGCATGCTACCAGTGTTAAAGACTGCGATGGAGCTCCGTGTGCCACGGAAAACTGGCTGACACTGACGGAGGCGGTGCACAAATGCTGCGCAGCTAGCGCCATTCGACGGCCAACACCGCGGTTCCTGGTGTGTCCGCTGTGCCGTGCATGTGATCATTGCTTGTACAGCCCTCTCGCAGTGTCCGGAGCAAGTATGGTGGGTCTGACACACCGGTGTCAATGTGTTCTTTTTTCCATTTCCAGGAGTGTACATACATACTACATACAGACTTGGTCATCACCAGTAGGATCTCAAGGATGTAATTAAAGAAAGGTGAACTTCACTAATTGAACTTCCAATTTTGAAATTTTAAAAGAAGCTTCTAGCAATTCACTTTAAGAATAGATCTTACAACAGCAATTTAAGATGGAGATTAAGTGAAACTGCACAGATACCAAAGTTTTACACCATGACAGGTAGGTCAAATAATGTGACAAGTTTGTGGTACTTACACAGAGATGAAGAGATTTGCACTGAACATATCAGCATGGAGATCATCATCAAACCAGTCTTAAGGCAAAGACCACAAAATCTAAAAACAAGTTCCACATTTATGAATCCCAGGAGATGAAGAATAAGACGTTGTGTAAGTAATGTGAGATGAAATCCTCGATGCCACTGAGAAAGGAAACGCATCTGCACATGGTGGAATTTCAAAACAAATGAATAACGCACATGTAAATGACTGGTTGCTCTAGTGCTTGAATCAAATCAGTTGTCTGTGTCAGAAAAGTACATTTGATTGGAACAAAAGGCTTCCTAATAATCAATTAGATGTCAGAGTTTCTCCACTTAAAACTTAAGTCAAGTTCTCATAAATAGAATATGTTTACAGAATATCTGTGGAGCAAGACAAGTACCAAAAACTAGAACACCAAAGTTATTTTCCTTCACAAGAAAGGAGAGAGACAAGACCTAATAACCTATAAACCTGTCACAGTTCTCTCTGTAAAGCAGAATCATTAATGTTAACGCAAACAGCATAAGAAAAATTAGAATTCAATGAGCCAAAGAACAAGGTGGCTATACAGTTAATAAAAGTACAGCTGAACTGTATGCATCTGAACTGTATGCATACAGCCAAGAGGAAAGAATGGTCATTGAATTTCAGAGTAAAACCATTTAGACTTGCATAATAAAGTCAGGCACAAAATTCAATACAGCTACGTCAGTGAGTTGAGATAAGATCTCACCATTACGTAACAAATACCTTTCCCTTCCTGGTGTAATGAAAGGATTTTGGGGCGGGATCTTGTAATCTTACTTAGAAGAAGAATGAGCTGGAAAGAACAAATGGATTCATCTCTTCTGCACCACATTTTCATGACTTGACAGAATGGTCCCATATGAAAAAAGAAGTACGAAGTGCAATTATGGAGATATGAAATATATGCAGGCTGGTTGAAAATGTAGCAATCAATTTCAGAGAAAAACATCCCATACTATGCACAGTTTTCACCTAAACACACTAGGAGAAAACATTACAATAACAAAGTTAAGTAATAAATAAGATCTCAAATGAGCAGTGTGATGCTATGTACATCATATCTCTTATGGACAAGAAGTGTGTGTTACCTGGAGAATCAAGAGTAAAATCTGATATCAGTGAAGCTACACAGCTCCATGCCAAATGTGAGATTTTGTTAGAGCAAAGGAACACCTCCAATGTAACCATTTCACTGAAGGGGGAAAAATAATTGTATGGCATTATTAGGTGGGAGGTCCCATGTGGGATTGCTCAGTCATTTGGTGCAAGACTTTCTAGTTGATCCCACTTTGTGACTTGTGCATGCTTGTGACGAAGATGAAATGAAATGATTTGGACAATAGAACAACCCAGCTCCTGAGTGAAGAAGATCTCGGGCCTGGCTGGGAATCAGTACACCACAATCTAGGGACAGTGATGCTGCTAACCCTGAGATCACCAGCTGCAGAGAGTTCACAGATGACAATCCAAATAACAAGGGTGGATAGTGTACCTGGTACAAAGTGTGATAGCCTTTCGAAATGTCTTGAACTATGATAAGAAGAGCAAATATTTTGAGTGATGATTTTTTATGGTATTATCACAAAAATAGTAAAGTACAGGCTTTGGTCAGTGTTTAAGTGGAGCAAATGTAAGAAGTAAAAACCTGTTAAACAGTTGCTGCAACAGTGAACCTACTAAAGGAGTTGAAAACAGTTCAGGTTATTTAGGGATTAGCTAGCAAAGTACAAGCAACAGGAAACGCCAATAACAAAATCTGTATGTATTCTATCAACAGAAGCAAAGTGGAGCTTTTAACCTTGACCCAGATTTCACAGAATCTAAGAATTATATCTCACAGAACTCCATGTAATGAGTGGAAGTGAAATGTCTCAAATTAATAGACACACATAAGCAGCAAGTTACTGCAGAATTTATGTTGAAACTCTTTGCATTCTGTGGAAATAAAATTACGTCAGTCATACTGCTGCCAGTTTATAGACTCCTGAAGGGAAAACTGTGCATTCTTAATCAGATGCAACAACATTTGAACCAAGTATTTTTGAAAACATAGGATTTAACTATCACAGGTGATTTTAATACAAATTTCTTGACCGAAAATATTAGCTAGAGCTGGAGCATGTGAGGGAATCACTTAACCTAACTACAGTAGTTAACTTTCCTACTACTGTAAAAAGTAGCTGTGAGAGCCCAATTGCCAATATATATTCATTGACAGAGGCTGGAGAATCTGTAAGATTGCAAATCAAATCCTCACTGGACTGTGAGTTTGTGACAGCCAGCTGCTTACAGAAAATGCATCAGCTGTCTGATAAAGCTAAAGATTCATTTAAATCTTCCATGTCAGTGAACAATGACACCCCAGAAACCTTCAATGTTGACTTGTAGTAGATCACCTGGAGTCCTATATACATGACAATGGATATTTATGAGAAATTTAACCTGTTCTCTAATGAGTTTGAGTCAGTGTTTGAAGCTGCATGTCTAAAGAAAAGAAATCATAAGAAACAGTCCTCACACTATTAAAAGGAAACCCTGGATTACTGAGAGGATCAGAATTTCCTATAGAACAAAGGTAAGTGTATGGGAAATACTAAAGATATATGATCATCCCATCAAAAATTCAAAATTATGTACATCACATCTGAAATTGATGACTCTAGCAAAAAAGAAAAAAAACTATATGTCAAGTTATAAAAAGGAAGTCTGGGAAAAAAAGTAGAATGCATGTCTGATTCAGAAATAAATCAGGGTGGAAATATAATAAAAAAACACGGAGTAAGTTGCTAATATCTTCAATATATATTTTTAACAGTTACTGAGAAAACTGGCCATAAAGACTCAGTGAGTACTGCAGTAGCTCTTTGCACAAATCTAGCAGCACCAAAGTCCATCAGATGCACACAACTCCCATCACTTTTAGTGAGATCAAGAAGACAGTCAAAGAGATGAAAATTGTTAAGAGAAAAGAACACCTTGAATTACTACAGGCAGGCCTGTCATATTCACAGGACATGTACATAAGTATGATCTGCAGAAATGATAAGCATTTCAGTCACCACAGTTCACCATGTGTCCTGTTGCTAAGTAGGCACAGGATCCACCACGGACACTGACAGCTTGTTCCATGCACGATGGCATCAGTGTGTATAAGGTGCAAATGGTGTCCTGTGGCATAGCAATCCACACTGCATTCACCTGGTTCAAACGTTCGTCTGTGGTGGTTGGCACTGCGTCACACAACTCCACACTTTTTTGATAGGCAACAAGTCCAGTTATTTGGCGGGCCAGGACAAAGGGTTGGCCTTCTGTGACACCAAGAAGGCATGTGTTCGTGCAGCAATAAGTGGTCATGCACTGTCTTGCTGAAAAATTGCACCTGGAATATTGTGCAAAAATGGTATGGCTATGGATTGCAGAATGTTATTCACTTACATCACACTGGTCACAGCACCCTAGATATACACCAACTGTGATTTGTCTCTGTACCCAATAGCACCCCACACTGTAAGATCTCGAGTTGGCACTGTATGCCTTGTGCAAATGCAGTCAATGTGATGCTGTTTCCCCTGTCTGTGTCCAAACGAAAGACAGTCATCATTTAAAAAAAACAGACCCTGGATTCGTCTGAAAACACTATCTGATGCCATTCCTCTCCCCAGTGACGCATCGTTCCATACACCATTGCCGTCTAGTGTGTTTCTGCACATTTGTCAAAGGTAGGTGGAGAAGTGGATGACATGTACATAACCCATGTCATGATAAATAGTGACAGACTGTCACCCCTGATAGTGTACAATGTGTTACACTGCTGCATCAAAGCTGAGGAGGACACAGATCTGTCCTAAAATGCCATTCGGATGAGGTGTCAGACTTTCTGGGGGGTGGCCTGGGTGGTGACTCCTGACCCATGTTATCAGGTTCTACAGCCTTTAGTGAACCATTCTGCATATACCCGTTACACTGCTGAAACACTTTGTCCCACAAAAGCAGCATTTTTCCGGATGGATGCACCACATTCTCTCATGCCAATAATGCACCATCTTTCAAACTCACTGATCTAATGCATACATCTATGAGCCATCCTGCTGAAACACTTTGTCCCACACAAGCAGCAATTTCCCAGATGGATGCATCACATTCTCTCAAGCCAATAATGCACCATCTTTTAAACTCATTGATCTAATGCATACATCTACGAGGCATCCTGCACATCTGCTCAAGTCACACTGATCCGTTACCTTCAGTCTGTAGTGACAATAACAGCACAGGCAAATTTGCTGTTGGTGGTGTTGCACTGCAATATCGATGTTGACCTTGAACCCAAGGGCTGACAGGGTTCAAATGCTAATCATTTCTGCTGAACATATTAATAACCATGTCCAGTGAACACAAATATCCCATCTCTGGACATCAAGGTGTTCTGTTTTTTTTTTTTCTGAATGTGGGTGTACTAGTGCAGCCCCATCTTATGTATTTAATGAATCCCTGCACAACATACTGTCCCACTAAGATTAAAATATGCTTGTGTAAAACCACTTTTCAATGAGGTTTTCAGATGAACCATTTATCACTTGAACAGCCATTACATTCTCAGTCAATGCCAATTTCGTTTCTGGCACAGGCTATAAACAGACAATACTTGTTGCACCTTCACCAGTATTGTAACAGTAGACTGGCATCAATCAGAATACTACGTGAAGTTTCTGAGGATTTTGGCTGTATCAGCTGAGAAATTATTCTGGACCAAACAGAGTTTTAAGAGGAACACAGTCAACACTGGAGTGCCACAAGGATACAGCATTCAGTGCTGGAGCCCTTCCTGTTTCTTGTATTATAAATGACCTCCCACTCTGTACCATCACAGTGAGCAAGTTCATCCCCCCTGCAGATGATATGTCTTTCTTAGTGGTGAAGCAGCTATGAAACATCAACAAACAGCAGATTTAATAATATCCTCAAATGATTTAGCTGTAATGGATTCTCCCGGAGTGTCAAAAATAGAGCACTCATTATGTATCATTTTGGTGTGACACAGGAAGAACACGAGGACATAAATATAAAATTTAATGAAAAAAAAAGGAATACAGCAAGTGGACTCTGCAAAGTCCTTAGGCATCCAAATAGATAACAAATTGCATTGGTCCTAACATATCCTAGATCTGGCAAAAAGATGTCATTCTGCAGAATATTTCTTGTGCATAATTGCATCATCTACACATAAAAATGCCCCCAGAGCTGCTTTAATGGGATATTTCCATGCACTGTTGTCTAACAGCATCACCTTTTGGTCATAATCAGTCCATGGCAAAAAAAAATTGGAACTCAGAAAAGAGTTATATGCATTAAGAGTGGCATTCAATATGAGACACTCTTCCAGGAACCTGTTGGAAACTACAGATTTTTACAATGACATCTTACTGTATCTTCTCCCTCGTATGTGTCATCAATAAAAAGTACTCTCTTTTCAAAACAAGATGTGAATATCATAGCCACAACATGAGGTCACACCAGAACTTACATAATAATAACGCAAACTTTACCCTTGTGCAGGAACTTGTCATATTTATGTACTTTATTTATTTTTATGTGTTACGGTGTCTGCCCCGTCATGAACCATGGGCCTTGCTGAAGTGGGGTGGCATATGTGCCTCCATGAATGAGATAGCCATGCAGCAGGTGCAACCACAACAAAGGTGTATCTGTGGAGAGATCAGACTAATGTGTGCTTCCTAAAGAGAGGCAACAGCCTTTTCAGTAGTTGCGAAAGCAACAGTCTGGTTGATTGGTTGATTTCGCCTTGTAACATTAGCCAACATGGGCTTGCCTGTATTGGGATTGCAAATGGCTGGAAGCAAGGGGAAACTAAAGTCATTGCTTTTTTCACCCTGAGGGCATGTAGCTCTGCTGTGTGGCATAGTGATGATGGCAACCTCTTGTGTAAAATATCATGGAGGTAAAACGGTTCCCCATTTGGATCTCCAGGTAGGAACTACTCAGAAGGATGATGTAATCAGAAAAAACAAGACTGGCACTCTAAAGATCAGAGTGAGGAATGTTAGATCCTTTAATCTGGTAGGTAGATTACAGAATCTAAAAAGGGAAATGGAACTGAAGTTAAATACTATGGGATTAGTGAAGCATTGTGGCAGAGTGAACAGGACTACTGGTTATGTTAGTACAGGGTTATCAACACAATTCAAAGAGGGATAATGCAGGAGTAGGCTTAATAATGCACAAGAAAATAGGAATCTGATAAGCTACTATGAACAGCATTGTGAATGCATTATCATAGCCAAGACAGACATGAAGCCCCCCACAATAGTACAAGTTTGTATGTCAATTAGCTCTGCAGATTAAAAATTTTTTTTAAATGTATGATGAGATAAAGGAAATTATTCAGACAGTTAAAGGAAATGAAAATTCATTTGTATTGTGAGAGTGGAATTGAACACAGGAAAAGGAAAAAAGGGAAAAATAGTAGGAGAGCATGAGAGGGGGAGGAATGAGAGAGGAAGCCACCAGCTAGAATTTTGCATAGAGTGCAATGTAATGATTGATAACACTAGGTTTAACCCTCTTCACTCCCAACAGTGAGTAGCACTCGACATTGAAAATTTTGGTTTTCACTGCAATGTTGAGCCTTATTCGACACAATTTTTTGTAGCTCTCACATACTCCACTCTCGAATCAGACTATACTAGGCACGAATGCTGCATATTACCGCCATCTAGGAAAGCCTTTGTTAACTCAGTATCAAACTGTAGCAGGTGTGACTGCTGATAATTCCAGCACTGAGCATCCATAAGCTGCAAACACGCACTGTAGCATGTGTGTTGATAAAAAGGCTGTAACTGTTACATTCAAGATAGTGGGCATGACATGTGTATTTCTTCACGCACCATCCTTTCTGAGGAAGAGATGTTCCAAAAATGTTCAAATGTGTGTGAAATCCTATGGGACTTAACTGCTAAAGTTATCAGTCCCTAAGCTTACACACTACTTAACCTAAATTATCCTAAGGACAAACACACACACCTATGCCCGAGGGAGGATTCGAACCTCCGCCGGGACCAGCCGCACAGTCCGCGACTGCAGCACCGTAGACCGCTTGACTAATCCCGCGCAGATTTGAAGAGATAGTAGAGCTTTTAGAGAAATGTCTAAGTGTAAACAAGAGTGACTATGATCTTGATGGCAATGGTTTTGATGGTGGCAGTGATTCATTTGTAAATAATTCGAGAGAAATGATGAAGGGAGCAGTCCACCCTGAAGAGTTTCACAAAATATCATACAGTGAAAAGATTTGTATTGTAATGGTTATGTAAATATGTTTGGGCAAAGGCACATTTTCTATTTTAATGAATACCTTGACCATTGGTCAGTGGCCTCAATGTTTCCACCAAGAGATTCGCACAATTCTCTGTGGCGTGCTGACTGCCGGGGTGACAGTGATTTAAATAAGAGTGCATGGAGATGCCATGTGTCTGCATTACAGAGTACAAAGGGTTATGAATCACAAAAGAAGTTTGGAACAATGGAAAAGACCTGGGGATACTGATAGGTTTCAGACATATTATTTAATGGTATGCAAGAAATTCTGAAATGAGATTTTAAACTGTGAGGCATTTCTAGGGGAAGATGTGGATTCTGACCACAATTTATTGGTTTGAAATTCAGACCAGAACTGAAGAAGCTGCAAAAAGGTACGAAGTTAAGGAGATATGGCATGGATAAATCGAGGAAAACAGAAGTTGTACAAAGTTTTAAAGAGAGCTTTCAGCAACACTGGGCTGAAACAGGGGAAAGGAATGTCACAGGTGATGAATGGGTAGCTTTGAGAGATGTAATGGAGATAAAATAATGGGTTAAAAAGGTGATTTACAACTTGTACAGAAATCAGACTGCAGTTATAAGAGTCAAAGCACATGAAAGGTAAGGCATAGTTGAGAAGGGAATGAGACAGGGTTGTAGCCCGTTCTTAAGTTAGTCAATCTGTGAATTGAACAAGCTGTGAGAGAAAGCAAGGAGATAATTAAAGTTGAGGGAGAAGAAATAAAAACTCCAAGGTTGCCAATGACACCGTAATTTTGTCAGAGGTGTCTAAGGACTTGGAGGTGCAGTTGAATGCAATGGGTAGTGTCTTGAAAAGAGGTTGAAAGATGAAAATCATAAAAGTAAAACATAGCTAATGGAGTGCAGTCAAATTAAATCAGGCAGTGTGGAGAGAATTATTTATCAGGAAATAAGACACTACAAGTGGAAGGTGAGTTTGGCTTTTTTGGGCAGGAAAGAAACTGATGATGCCCAAAGTAGGAAAGACATAAATTGCAGATTGGTAATAACAAGAACAGCATTTCTGAAAATGCAAAATCTGTTTACATATAATACAAAATTTAAGTGCTCGCAGTTTTTTTCTGAAGGTATTTAGAGCATAACTTTGTAACAAAGAGAAACATGTATGATAGGTAATTGAGACGAGAAGAGGACAGAAGCTTTTGAAACTTGGTGCTACAGAAGAATGCTGAAGATCAAATAACAAATGAGGAGAAGACAAGAAATTTATGGCACAACTTGAATCCGGGGTGACAAGAAATTTATGGCACAACGTGAGTAAAAGAAGGGATTGAATAATAGATTACATCCTGAGAATCAAGGAATCAAAAAATTTTTTGGCAGTGGGAGAGGGAAGTAAAAATTTATAAAGACATACAAAGGCTTGAATGTAATAAAGAACTTCACATGGATGTATGTTGCATTAGTTATGCAGGAGTGAAGAGGCTTTCACAGGACAGAGTAGCATGGAGATTTGCATCAAACCAAACTTGTGATGAAAGGCCACAACCAGAACCTAATCTGACATTAATTGATTTGAGTAATACCATGAACCTACCTACCACATTGTACTCTGTAGTGTAACATGCATTATTTGTGAGAATGAGTAATGTTCCACTGAGAATACTCATGTTGCCAAAAGATGGTTATGTCTCTTATAAACATGTTATGTAGTGGGAAAAATACACTGTGTTTGCCCTGATCTGTGATCTGTGCACATGGTGCATATGCAGTGATGTAACATTGCAGGGGCAAGGCAAAGTATGGTGAGCGTGGTAGCACTTGCTGAATGTGGACATTTATGGCTTGGTGACGCCCCTTGAAGGTGTCATGAACACTTCAGAGAAATCAGATTTTCTACAATGTACACATGCAAGACAAATGAAGATTTTAAGTCTTAGATCTTAACCCAAGTGCAATGTTGTCAGATATATTGATTGATGTATTTGAATTTATGAGTTACTGATATTTTGATCTGTCTTCACAACTCACATACATAGCTGAAACAATACAGAAGATTATTTTTGAAGATGTGTTAAGTATTCAGTAGCTGGAAGTAGTGAGATGCACTCTTACAGCATCATCCTACCTGGAGACAAAGTCAAGAGGAATAAGATCATGCCCAGCTGTGGTACAGATTAGCCACACCACTATAACAAAACAGAAACATGGCTGTATTGGAAGAAGAATAGTCAAAGCTAACTCAGACCATGTCACACTGACAGATCTGACACACTGTTTAACCTACTCATGGTGTTACAGTCAAGTTGACACACACACAAACACAAACACAAACACACACACACACACACACACACACACACACACACACACACACACACACAAAGAGAGAGAGAGAGAGAGAGAGAGAGAGAGAGAGAGAGAGAGAGAGAGAGAGAGAGAGAGAAAGGGAAACACTGCAACGCTACTGTATCCATTATAGAAAATTTTACGAAAAATTCTTGCTTGTAAGTAGTAAAAAAATACTAAGTCATTTTCCATATCCTAGCAACTCTTATGTTACTGGGATTAATGGAACTCACAGCAAATTAAAAATTAAGTGAAACAGCAAAAGGGAAACTTTGCAAGTCATTAAAAATGTCCAAGTTATGAAGCAGAACAATGAATATGAATTAACAGTTTTTCTGGGATTTACAGATTTTGAGGAACTGTTTGACACAGTTTCCACAAAATCTGTACTGATACCCAAATGAAACAAGCCACTGATTCATCCTATTTTAGTGTAGTAATCTGAATGGTTCTGCTATCATAATTACTACCTCTCACTATGACATGGTACAAGATTTACAATTATACACTACTGGACATTAAAATTGTTACACCAAGAAGAAATGCAGATAAGAAAAGGGTATTCATTGGACAAATATATTATACTAGAACTGACATGTGATTACATTTTCACGCAATTTGGGTTCACAGATCCTGAGAAATCAGTACCCAGAACAAGCACTTCTGGCCATAATAACGGCCTTGATATGCCTGGGCATTGAGTCAAACAGAGCTTGGATGGCGTGTGCAGGTGCAGCTGCCCATGCAGCTTCAACACGATACCACAGCTCATCAAGAGTAGTGACTGGCTTATTGTGACGAACCAGTTGCTCTGCCACCATTGAACAAACATCTTTAATTGGTGAGATATCTGGAGAATGTGGTGGCCAGGGCAGCTGTCGAACATTTTCTGTATCCAGAAAGGCCCATACAGGGCCTGCAACATGCAGTCATGCATTATCCTGCTGAAATGTAGGGTTTCACAGGGATAGAATGAAGGGTAGAGCCACGGGTCGTAACACATCACAAATGTAATGTCCACTGTTCAAAGTGCCGTCAATGTGCACAAGAGGTGACCTAGGTATGTAACCAATGGCACCCCACACCGTCACGCCGGCTGATACACAAGTGCGGCGATGACGAATACACGCTTCCAATGTGCGTTCACCGCGATGTCGCCAAACACGGATGCGACCATCATGATGCTGTAAACAGGACCTGGATTCATCCGAAAAAATGATGTTTTGTCATTCTAACACCCAGGTTCGTCATCGAGTACACCATCACAGGCACTCCTGCCTGTGATGCAGCATCAAGGGTAACCACAGCCGTGGTCTCTGAGTTGATAGTCCACGCTGCTGCAAATGTCATTGAACTGTTCGTGCAGATGGTTGTTGTCTTGAAAATGTCTCCATCTGTTGACTCAGGGATTGAGACGTGGCTGCACGATCCATTACAGTCGTGCGGATAAGATGCCTGTCATCTCGAATGCTAGTGATACGAGGCCGTTGGGATCCAGCACGGTGTTCCGTATTACCCTCCTGAACCCACCGATTTCATATTCTACTAACTGTCATTGGATCTTGACCAATCCGAGCAAAGACATTGGATCTCAACCAACGCGAGCAGCAATGTCGCGACACGATAAACCGCAATCGCGATAGGCTACAATCCGACCTTTATCGAAGTCGGAAACGTGATGGTACGCATTTCTCCTCCTTACACGAGGCATCACGACAACGTTTCACCAGGCAATGCCGGTCAACTGCTGTTTATGTATGAGTAATCGTTTGGAAACTTTCCTCATGTCAGCACATTGTAGGTGTCGCCACCGGCGCCAACTTTGTGTGAATGCTCTGAAAAGCTTATCATATGTATATCACAGAATATTCTTCCTGTCGGTTAAATTTCATGTCTGTAGCACGTCATCCTCGTGGTGTAGCAATTTTAATGGCCAGTAGTGTAGTATTCTTTCTCATCTAAAATGTGGTAGCCTGCTGACTTTTTTATGATTGTCCTGATCTATAACACTTTTTTGCACTTACAGTAGTTTACATGTAACTGGATCAATCTCTTCCAAACACACTCCTCTCCACACTCGTACAACATTTTATCACTTCCGATACTCTTCCCGTAGATGGGTGCATTTTTTCCAATTCGGTCCAATCCGACCTTCACTTGGCCTACTTCATAGTTCGGTTAGCTATACAAGACTTGTTTCAGAAGCTCACTATATGTAAAATTTCAGTTTTGCTCATCCAAGGTGAAAGTGATAGTTCAATGAACGAAGATCTATCCTCAGATGGAGAGAAAGCAGCGGCTGCCAGACTCACCGTGTCAGCAGAGGAGGGGGCATCACAGTGCGGCCGCACTTCTCCCCACGACAGTGAGTCCTGGCTCTGCACCTGCTGGAGAGGAAACCACGTGAGCTGTAAGGAATGCACAGACCTACACTCACTACTCTGACTCAGAAAGGAAGTGAGAGTATCACAATACTTTTCTTAATCTTGGTGAAAGCATAATTTAAAAGAATAAAGTTGAGATAAAGTAAGTTAATATTATGTGAGAAATCAAATACTATATTTGGCCACAGTGGGAACTAACTTAACCGTGCAACTATGTAAACTGTGAGTGCCAAGAAGTATGAGGGCTCTCCAGAAGGTAACAGAAAACTTTGAAATATAACATTAACAATATGGAAAACCCAAATTTTATTATGTATATTTTAAAGGTATGCTCTAAAGCGATTTTTTTTTTCTGCATAATCGATCACCGTCCGCAGCTCGTGGTCTCGCGGTAGTGTTTTCGCTTCCCGAGCACGGGGCCCAGTGTTCGATTCCCGGCAGGGTCAGGGATTTTCACCTGCCTCGAGATGACCGGGTGTTATCACGTCGTCTTCATCATCGTCATTTGTCCCAAATGTGGTTGGAGGAATGCAATGGCAAACCACCTCCACTAGGACCTCGCCTAGTACGGCTGTGTGGGTCTCCCTCATTGTCCCCTATGCTCTTTTATGGAGTATGGGACTTCATCATCATTGTCAATCAATCACCATTAAAACTGAGGCTTTTATTGTACTGTATTTGAGAACATGGCACGAAAAACTACTGTACAACCTGATACATACAGGTATTTCATATTCATAACTTATCTCTTTAGTCTCTGCATTGTCATTGGTCCCCATGAACCATGGACCTTGCCATTGGTAGGGAGGCTTGCGTGCCTCAGCGAAACAGATGGCCGTACCGTAGGTGCAACCACAATGGAGGGGTATCTGTTGAGAGGCCAGACAAACATGTGGCTCCTGAAGAGGGGCAGCAGCCTTTTCAGTAGTTACAGGGGCAACAGTCTGGATGATTTACTGACCTGGCCTTGTAACACTAACCAAAATGGCCTTGCTCTGCTGGTACTGTGAACGGCTGACAGCAAGATGAAACTACAGCTGTAATTTTCCTGAGACCATCCAGCTATATTGTATGGTCAAATAGGTGTCCTCTTGGATAAAATATTCCGGAGGTAAAATAGTCCCCCATTTGGATCTCCGGGCTGGGACTACTCAAGAGGACATTGTTATCAGGAAAAAGAAAACTGGTGTTCTACAGAGCGTGGAATGTCAGATCCCTTAATCGGGCAGGTAGGTTGAAAATTTAAAAAGGGAAATGGATTGGTTAATGTTAGATATAGTGGAAATTAGTGACTTTCCGTGGCAGGAGGAACAAGACTTCTGGTCAGGTGAATACAGGGTTATAAATACAAACTCAAATAGGGGTGATGCAGGAGTAGGTTTAATAATGAATAAAGCTATAGGAGTGCAAGTAAACTACTACAGACAGCATAGTGAACACACTATTGTGGCCAAGAGAGACACAAAGCCCACGCCTACTACAGTGGTACAAGTTTATATACCAACTAGCTCTGCAGATGACCTAGAAATTGAAGAAATGTTTGATGAGATAAAGGAAATTATTCAGGTAGTGAAGGGAGTCAAAACTTTAATAGTCATGGGTGACTGGAATTTGAGATTAGAAAAAGGGAGAGTAGGAAACATAGTAGGTGAATAAGGATTGGGGGTAAGAAATGAAAGAGGAAGCCGCCTGGTAGAATTTTGCACAGAGCATAACTTAATCATAGCTAACACTTGGTACAAGAATCATAAAAGAAGGTTGTATACATGGAAGAATCCTGGAGATACTAGAAGGTATCAGATAGATTATATAATGGTAAGACAGACATTTATGATCCACGTTATAAATTGTAAGACATTTCCAGGGGCAGATGTGACCACAATCTATTGGTTATGAAATGTAGATTAAAACTGAAGAATCTGCAAAAAGTTGGGAATTTAAGGAGATGGGACCTGGATAAACTGACTAAACCAGAGGTTGTACGGAGTTTTAGGGAGAGCATTAGGGAATAATTAACAGTAATGGGGGAAAGAAGTACAGTATACAAAGAATGGGTAGCTCTGAGGGATGAAGTAGTGAAGGCAGCAGAGGATCAAGTAGGTAAAAAGACGTGGGCTAGTAGAAATCCTTGGATAACAGAAAAAATATTGAATTTAATTGATGGAAGGAGAAAATATAAAAATGCAGTAAATGAATCAGGCAAAAAGGAATACAAACGTCTCAAAAATGAGATCAACAGGAAGTTCAAAATGGCTAAGCAGGGATAGCTAGAGGACATATGTAAGGATGTAGAGTCTTATCACACTAGGGGTAAGATATACTGCCTACAGGAAAATTAAAGAGATCTTTGGAGAAAAGAGAACCACTTGTATGAATATCAAGAGCTCAGATGGAAACCCAGTTCTAAGCAAAGAAGGGAAAGCAGAAAGGTGGAAGGAGTATATAGAGAGTCTATACAGGGGTGATGTACTTGAGGACAATATTATTGAAATGGAAGAGAATGAAGATGAAGATGAAATGGGAGATACGATACTGTGTGAAGAGTTTGACAGAGCACTGAAAGACCTGAGTTGAAACAAGGCCCCAGGAATAGACAACATTCCATTAGAACTACTGACAGCCTTGGGAGAGCCAGTCCTGACGAAACTGTACCATCTGGTGAGCAAGATGTATGAGACAGGTGAAATACCATAAGACTTCAAGATGAATATAATAATTCCAATCCCAATGAAAGCAAGTGTTGACAGGTGTGAAAATTACCGAACTATCAGTTTAATAAGTCACAGCTGCAAAATACTAACGTGAATTCTTTACAGACGAATGGAAAAACTGGTGGAGGCTGACCTCGGGGAGGATCAGTTTGGATTCCATAGAAATATTGGAACACATGAGGCAATACTGACCTTACGACTTATCTTAGAGGAAAGATTAAGGAAGGGCAAACCTCCATTTCTGGCATTTGTAGACTTGGAGAAGGCTTTTGACGATGTTGACTGAAATACTCTCTTTCGCATTCTAAAGGTGGCAGGGGTAAAATACAAGAAGCCAAAGGCTATTTACAATTTGTACAGAACCAGATGGCAGTTATAAGAGTCGAGGGGCATGAAAGGGAAGCAGTCATTGGGAAGGTACTGAGACAGGGTTTTAGCCTACCCCCAATGTTATTCAATCTGTATAATGAGCAAGCAGTAAAGGAAACAAATGAAAAATTTGGAGTAGGTATTAAAATCCATCCAGAAGAAATAAAACCTTTGAGGTTTGCGAATGACATTGTAATTCCGTCAGAGACAACAAAGGACTTGAAAGAACAGTTGAATGGAATGGTCAGTGTCTTGAAAGGGGGATATAAGATGAACATCAACAGAAGCAAAATGAGGATAATGGAATGTAGTCTAATTAAGTCAGGTGATGCTGAGAGAATTAGATTAGGAAATGAGACACTTAAAGCAGCAAAGGAGATTTGCTATTTGGGGAGCAAAATAACTGATGATAGTCGAAGTAGAGAGGATATCAAATGTAGACTGACAATGGCAAGGAAAGCATGTCTGAAGAAGGGAAATTTGTTAACATCGAGTATAGATTTAAGTGTCAGGAAGTCGTTCCTGAAAGTATTTGTATGGATTGTAGCCATGTATGGATGTGAAACATGGACAATAAATAGTTTGGACAAGAAGAGAATAGAAGCTATCGAAATGTGGTGCTACAGAAGAATGCTCAACAGTAGATGGGTAGATCACATAACTAATCAGGAGGTATTGAATAGAATTGTGGCACAACTTGACAAGAAGAAGGGACCGAATGGTAGGACATGTTCGGAGGCATCAAGGGATCACTCGTTCCACATCCATGCATAGCCAGACCATACTGGATCTATGGAATATGTATCTCAAATAAATAAATAAATAAAAACAAATTTAGCATTGGAGTGCAGCGTGGAGGTTAAAAATGATAGAGGGAGACCAAGAGATGAATACACTAAACAGATTCAGAAGGATGTAGGTTGCAGTAAGTACTGGGAGATGAAGAAGCTTGCACAGTACAGAGTAGCATGGAGAGCTGCATCAAACCACTCTCAGGACTGAAGACCACAACAACAACAATTTTCATTTGGTTCTGCACAGGTATTTCCCAATTTTGATTAATTTTCATTTCTCTTTCTTCCATTTAAAGCTTCAATCTAGTAATCTGGTAAAATAATAATGTCAATCAACAACATGCATGTATGGAGCAGTGCATTGTTCACATCATCTAAATCTTATAATTGTCTTAAAAAGATGATAGTTTCATAAAAAATTTGTTCATTTTAAAAAAGAAATATAATAATAAAAGTGTGTGCAAATGTTAAATCCTTTAGTAAGTAAAACATTGTTGAATTACAAGAAATGATAGATGAATGTAGATCCGTCTGTAGTTTCTACAGTAAAAAGAAATGTTAATAAATATTATGATTGAAATTATCTCAGTTAAAAATAACAAGTGCTACAGAATAATAAATCAGTTGTGAAATTACTTGCATTAAACATATTTAATTGTATCATAAATAATAACACAGAAGGAAGCTTAAATTCACTCTTTAAAGTTATCAAAGTTAACACAGCTGTGACTGTAGGCCAGTTCAGTTCAGATTGGTTTGTCTTCAGCTCAGTATGTGTTTGTCCAAATTGATATTTGAGTCAAAGTTGGTGGCTGTGAAGATATTTGTAACTACACCATGCATCTGCCAATTATAAATGAAATATTGTAAGAAGCGAGTGTTTGTTTATTATGAAATAAAAACCCAGTGCTAATTAATTTTGCATCTAAGTTTAATATAAGAAGTTTTTATTACTGATCTAATGAGGCCCACTTTAATCTCAGCATGTGGTAATATGTTTTGGGTATCTTGCCAATTAAACCATCTGCTGAATTAATTTTATAAAAATATTTAATTTTTGATAATGTTGTGATGCAGTATGATTATATTAGACTAGGTACAGACAAACTAGTCAAACTCCAGTCCAAAGTAACGCATGTTGTTTCATCACAGTGATTAATATCATCGCAGGGATGAATATGCCATTGCAGGCAATGTGAAGAAGTCCACCTCTGGTAGCTGAGCGGTCAGCATGACAGAATGTCAACCCTAAGGCCACAGGTTCAATTCCCAGCTAGGTTGGAGATTTTCTCCACTCAGAGACTGGCTGTTGTGTTGTCCTAATCATCATCATTTCATCCCCATTGACACATCACCAAAGTGGCATCAAATCGAAAGCCTTGCACCAGGCGAATGGTCTACCCAATGGGAGACGCTAGTTATGCGACATTTACATTTTTAGTGTGATGAAACTGGGTGTTGTATAAGAGTTGCACCAATGTAGAACACAAGCTGCCACTTTAATGCTGAACATAAAATCCACTACTCAGGGGTGACTTATGTGTGTATTGTTTCTGAGCACTATGAGGGTACAGAATTTTTGTGAAATTAAATTAGAGATTTTTTTTTCCTTAAGAGTCAGAGTTGCAACAAGAGAGTAAAGATGTTGGTAGTTAATTTTATGTTAAAAGTTAGGTCTTTTAAATAATAGACCAGTGCCTATTTTCATACATATATATTATGTGATAGTGCAAATATTTGTTTTGTGTTGTATTATTATTTGTTTGAGGCAGCTGGAGTTTCGGTTCACCAGCATCACAACAAGATTGGCATGTAGCTTCAAAAACACCACAAGGACTGTACAGTAGGTGGTATTCAAATTCATCAATGAAGATATTTTTCAGCAATGAATTTATGAGGTTTATAAAACATATGTATAATTTTTTACTGTTAATTGATGCTTCCACACTAAAAGTGTATCTGTATATGCTCATTTAAAGAATGTTGATAGTTACATAGCCCAGTGGAAAATTATTCCAAGAACATGGAAGATTAATTAATAAGTGACTGTAACTGGAGATATTACTTTGTACTGAACTAATATATTTTGATGATTTTGCCACTCAGAATCGTCATAGCACCACAGAAATTTTGTTTCGATTACATCTCAATTACGACTTGTCATGCCCTAAAATCAGAAATGTCCTACCCACCATCCATCCCACCCCTCCTAGCATGGTATTCCGCTGTCCACCAAACCTATACAGTATACTCATCTATCCCTTACCTCATGGCTCATACCCCTGTAATAGACCTAGATGTAAGACCTGTCCCACACATCATCCTACCACCACCTACTCCAGTCTGGTCACTAACATTACCTATCATATCAAAGGCAGGGTTACCTGTGAAACCAGTCATGTGATCTACAAGCTAATCTGCAACTGCTGTGCTGCATTCTGTGTAGGCATGACAACCAACAAGCTGTCTGTCCACATGAACGGCCACCGACAAACTGTGGCCAAGCAACAAGTGGATCACACTGTTGCTGAACACTCTGCCAAACATGATACCCCTCATCTGATAACTCCTTCACAGCCTGTGCCATGTGGATCCTTCCCACCAACACCAGCTTCTCTGAATTGTAAGGTGGTAACTTTCCCTGCAATACATCCTACGTTCCCATAACCCTCCTGGCCTCACCCATCCAACACCCTCCCTGCTCCCATTCCAGCACTACACAACCGTCATTTCACCACCACACCCAGTCTTTTAATTTCTTTTATTTTTATTTCTCTCCTTTCTGCTACTTACCCCCTCCCCCCTCCGCACCTTCTCTCCTACCCTCCATCTGACTTACAGCGCTCCACTGTCCCCCACTCCCACCATGCTATCCCTCCTCCTCCCCACCCCAGCGTTCTCCTTACCCCCACCCAGTCACCACTCCTGTCATACACTGGTACTGCTGCTCACAGTGTAGTTTCAGCTCTCTGAGACAGCAGATGTGTGTGCAAGTTGCGCTTGAGTGAGTGTGTGTGTGCGTGTGTGTATGTGTGTCTCTGCTGAGAAAGGCCTTAATGGCTGAAAGCTATGATTGTGTGAATATTTTTATTGTGCCTATCACGGCTCAGCATCACTGCTATATGGTGAGTAGCAACTTTCCTTCTCTCGTATTGTTACATTCCATCCTGGATTTTCCATTGTTTGATACTCCAATACAACTTATTTTTAAAAAATAATGTAAAATAACATTACAAATTTTTTATACACATTAGAGTGTATTATAACTGGTTTCTGTATTCTTAAACAAAGTAATTAAAATTTGTCTAATTAACAACAAATTTTCAGAAAAAATGTTTCCTTTAGAGCCACCTGAGTCAAAACAAGTATACTTACCTTTATATAATACATTAAAAATCATTAGTTGGCGGTAATTTGCACAAAAAAAAACTAACAGCATGTAAAACATGAAACTGTTAGTGCTGCAATGAAAGCTTGTATAATACATACTTTTTGGACTTGATTGGTGTTTGAAAGCATAATGAGTTGAACGTGTTCACATATGCAACAACATGATCTATATGACTGCAAACAGGCAAAGGTTGGTAGTACTGTAAATTTGTTTTTTCACAGATAAGTCACAATAATTAATTGAACTGCTAATGAAACAGCAACAGAAAATACAATCAATTAACGAATGAGTGTTGGAGGCTGAAGAACTGTGTAACACTTCGTAAGGATATGAAATGGAATGATCGCATAGGTTCAGTTACATGTAAAGCAGGTGGCAGACTTCAGTTGTTTGGCAGAATACTGGGGAAGTGCAATCGGTCTACAACAGATATCACTTACAAATCACTAGTGTGACCCATTTTGAATTTTGCTGAAGTGTGTGGGACCCATACCAAATAGTACTAACAGGGGATATTGAACTTATACAGGGTAGGAAAGCACAGTTGGTCACAGGTTTGTTTGATCTGTGGGACAACAGAATCACCTGCAGTTCACATAGCCAATAATTTGAACACCACACATTCGTGCTGTGTTTAGGCCAATGGTTGTGCTTTAATTTTGAGCTCTCTGTGACATAATTTTTCAACAAAGTAATGTGAGGCTTTATGTTGTATGTGCTGTCCTCACCTGCCTCAGTACAGAGGATGTTTGACAAGCTCTCGATGGCACGTTCTTCAGATTTCTCACCCATTGAGACCATCTGTTACAGAATGGCAAGAGGCTGGCATGTCACCTCTCACCAGCCACTACAACCGATGAACTCTGACAGAGAGTTGAGGCAGTGCAGAATAATCTACCCATATTGGTCATCAAAACACATTTTCACTTGATGTGCAGCTGAAGCAGAAAAACTGTTTTTAAGTGTACAGACTGAAGTGGCAAGTGAAAATTTGTACCGAGGCCAAGAATCAAACCCAGATCTTCCGCTTACTAGGTAGGTGTGTTAGTCACTAGGCTATCTTGGCACAGCAATTCACACAGCTGCACAGATACCCCAGAATGCCTCCCTCCACAATCCAAATTCTCAGTGCCATCCCAGTCTGCCTTAAGTTCCCCCTTGCACACGAAGACAATTTCTGAGACACTCCACATCCTGGAGTAGCACTTTGGTGCCAAACGTAAATGGGGGATACAGCCTGAAACCAAGGAGCAGGTACTTATACAAATTATATTAAACAATTTCAGAGACTTTACTAGATTTTAAGATACCAGAAAAGTCTCTAAAATTGTGTCATTTCATTTGTGGGGGCACTTGCTACTGGATTTTGGGCTGGATCCCCATTTAAAATTGACGCTGAGGTGCCATTCCAGAACATGGAGAGACTCAGAAATTCTGTTTGTATGTAGGGGGGAATTTAAGGTAGACTGGGGTGGCAGTGAGAATTTGGATTGTGGAGGGAGGGATTCCAGGGTAATCTGTGCAGCTGTGTGAACTGCTGTGCCAATGTGGCTTAGTGACTAGCACGACTGCCTAGCAAGCAGAAGACCTGGGTTAAATCCCTGGCCTCAGCACAAATTTTCATGCTTCAGTCTATACGCAGATAGTAAAGAATTACAGACCAGTCTCAATCCTTCCTGTCTTTCCCAAAATAGTTGAGAAAGTTATATACAACAGGATTATGTTGTTGTTGCTGTGGTCTTCAGTCCTGAGACTGGTTTGATGCAGCTCTCCATGCTACTCTATCCTGTGCAAGGTTCTTCATCTCCCAGTACTTACTGCAACCTACATCCTTCTGAATCTGTTTAGTGTATTCATGTCTTGGTCTCCCTCTACTATTTTTACCCTCCAATACTAAATTGGTGATCCCTTGATGCCTCAGAACATGTGCTACCAACCGATCCATTCTTCTGGTCAAGTTGTGCCACAAACTTCTCTTCACCCCATTCGTACTCAATACTTCCTCATTAGTTACGTGATCTACGCATCTAATCTTCAGCATTCTTCTGTAGCACCACATTTCGAAAGCTTCTATTCTCTTCATGTCCAAACTATTTATTGTCCACATTTCACTTCCATACATGGCTACACTCCATACAAATACTTTCAGAAAAGACTTCCTGACACTTACATCTATACTCAATGTTAACAAATTTCTCTTCTTAAGAACACTTTCCTTGCCATTGCCAGTCTACATTTTATATCTTCTCTACTTCGACCATCATCAGTTATTTTGCTCCCCATATAGGAAAACTCATTTACTACTTTAAGTGTCTCATTTCCTAATCTAATTCCCTCAGCATCACCCGACTTAATTCTACTACATCCCATTATCCTCATTTTGCTTTTGTTGATGTTCATCTTATATACTCCTCTCAAGACACTGTGCATTCCATTCAACTGCTCTTCCAAGTCCTTCGCTGTCTCTGACAGAATTACAATGTCATCAGCGAACCTCAAAGTTTTTCTTCTCCATGGATTTTAATACCTACTCCAAATTTTTCTTTTATTTCCTTTACTGCTTGCTCATTATACAGACTGAATAACATCGGAGAGAGGCTACAACCCTGTCTTACTCCCTTCCCAACCACTGCTTCCCTTTCATGTCCCTCGACTCTTATAACTGCTATCTAGTTTCTGTACAAATTGTAAATAGCCTTTCACTCCCTGTATTTTACCCCTGCCACCTTTAGAATTTGAAAGAGAGTATTCCAGTCACCATTGTCAAAAGCTTTCTCTAAGTCTACAAATGCTAGAAATGTAGGTTTGCCTTTCCTTAATCTTTCTTCTAAGATAAGTCGTAAGGTCAGCATTGCCTCACGTGTTCCAGTATTTCTACAGAATACAAACTGATCTTCCCCGAGGTTAGCTTCTACTATTTTTTCCATTCATCTGTAAAGAATTCGTGTTAATATTTTGCAGCTGTGGCTTATTAAACTGATTGTTCAGTAATTTTCACACCTGTCAACACCTGCTTTCTTTGGGATTTGAATTATTATATTCTTCTTTAAGTCTGACGTTATTTCGCCTGTTTCATTCATCTTGCTCACCAGGTGGTAGAGTTATGTCAGGACTGGCCCTCCCAAGGCCGTCAGTAGTTCCAATGGAATGTTGTCTACTCCGGGGGTTTTGTTTTGACTCAGGTGTTTCAGGGCTCTGTCAAACTCTTCACGCAGTATCGTATATCCCATTTCATCTTCATCTACATCCTCTTCCATTTCCATCATATTGTCCTCAAGTACATCGCCCTTGTATAGACCCTCTATATACTCCTTCCACCCTTCTGCTTTCCCTTCTTTGCTTAGAACTGGGTTTCCATCTGAGCTCTTGATGTTCATACAAGCGGTTCTCTTCTCTCCAAAGGTCTCTTTAATTTTCCTGTAGGCAGTATCTATCTTACCCCTAGTGAGATAAGCCTCTACATCCTTACATTTGTCCTCTAGCCATCCCAGCTTAGCCATTTTGCACTTCCTGTCGATCTCATTTTTGAGACGTCTGTATTCCTTTTTGCCTGCTTCATTTATTGCATTTTTATATTTTCTCCTTTCATCAATTAAATTCAATATTTCTTCTGTCACCCAAGGATTTCTACTAGCCCTCGTCTTTTTACCTACTTGATCCTCTGCTGCCTTCACTACTTCATCCCTCAAAGCTACCCATTCTTCTTCTACTGTATTTCTTTCCCCCATTCCTGTCAATTGTTTCCTTATGCTCTCCCTGAAACTCTGTACAACCTCTGGTTCTTTCAGTTTATCCAGGTCCTATCTCCTTAAATGCCCACCTTTTTGCAGTTTCTTCAGTTTTAATCTACTACAGGGTTATAAACTTTCTTAACAAACACAACCTGATGTTTGAAAATCAAAATGGATTCCTAAAAGGTAAGTTAACTAGCACTGCAGCTGCTCAACTAATTGAAGAGGTATTAGGGGGTATCAAAAACAAGGAACGTGTGGCAGTTGTATACCTAACATGGAAAATGCTTTTGATTGTGTAAATGTTGACATCCTATTAGACAAGCTATGGAACATGGGCATTAGAGGTGCTGCTTATGACCTAATAAAGTGTTATATGAACAATAGAAAACAATTTGTTCTGCTTAAAATTTAAAGTGGTACCTACAAATCAGAGATCACTTGCATAAAATATGGCGTGCCCCAAGGCTCGGTGTAGGGCCCCTTCTGTTCTTGATCTATGTAAATGATATTAAATACTGTACTATAAATTCCAAAATTGTTCTGTATGCTGATGACACATCCATTGTGTGTAAAAAGGAATCATGTAATGAACTAGAGGCTGAATGTAATAATGTGACGAAAGAAATTGTTCAGTTTTTTAATTAAACCACCCAGTAAAACATGTTTGATGGAGTTTAACAAAAGTAGTTTTAATAATGAAATTAAATTATACATTGGCAACAAATTGGTAAAGAAAGAGTCTAGTGTAAAATTCCTTGGCGTATCAATCCAAAGCAGCCTGAAATGGGACACACATATTGACTCCCTAGCAACTAAGTTGTCAAAAAATATATTTGTGATCAGTACTATCAGCAAGTTCTGCAAAGACACTGTAGTCCTAAAGACTCCATACCATGCCCTTTCTCCTCTCACTTGAACTACAGTATTGAAATTTTGGGGGCAACAACCAAAGCTAGTTTAGGTAAGTTACTCATTCTTCAAAAAAGGGGTGTGAGAATAATCTGTGGAGCAAAATATAGGGAATCTTGTCACAACTTGTTTCCAAATACAGAGGTGTTAACTGTTATAAACACATACATTCTAAAAGCCATATTACTTGTGAAGAGACTGAACCCAAACACTTATTCAGATTTCCACCTATACAATACTAGAACAGCACTTTACGAAAAGGGGCTTCAGTACGCAGGTATAAAAGTATCTAATGCACTGCATAGTGCAGTCATGGCTCTTCCTACAATTAAACTGAAACATCAGCTTAAGAAATTTTTACTAAAACACCCTTTCTACACATTAGAAGAGTACCATACTTATATGAAGAACAACAAATGCTTTGTGAAATTATGTGAATAGAAATCAGTAAACATCTTATTGTAATTTTGTTGTAAATTAATGACGTATTTAGAAGAATGTGTCTTGTGTATTGTACAAATAACTTTAATCATTACTGTTTCTTTGTACATGTGTAGTGTAGCATTTGATATTGAATAAATCTATTATTATTATTAATATTAATATTAATATTATATCTGCATGCAACCAATATTAAAGGATGAGCCAGACAATAGGTGATTTTACTTTATTATAGTAGCACCCAAACGGTAACTTCATTTTTCTATTGTGGCCAAGCCACGGCCGGCAGTGTTAGCTGCCTGTAAATTCTTTCATCCCACAGTCTAGGAAGTCAGCACCAAGAAAGGGCACCTCGATCACGTGCCTCTCTCATGTGCTGACGAGATACCGCCACCCCAGGCGTCACTTAGCAGACAACGCTCTGGAAAGTTCCATGCCGCCCGCATAGTTTGCTCGGTCCCGACCAATCAGGGCGGAGGAAGCCGCGTGGTGCATCGAATATACCCGGCCGCCCGTCGCCGGGCTCGCTCTCTAGTATTCTTGCTCACCCGCGAGTCGGATGTGCGCCCTGTAGCATCGAACATCTCCCACTTCTCCCGGTTCTCCCGGTGCTGCAGCACTGTGGACTTAGTTTTGGCAGACGACAACTTTCGGTAGCTTCGCAAACAATGTTCACCAAATTATAAGCTCTGGCTCACCCTCACCTCCCTAGGCCTACGTAGCCCCGTTTAACATGCTTTAGCCAAAAAATGGCCTTTCTCTAAAAATTACCCTATTATTGCACAATGCCTACCACCTGCCCATACGCCCATCCTGTACACAATAAAGTCTCCGAAATTGCATCATTTCAGTAGAAACACTGTCACTGCCAGAGGTAGTCTGTGTAGCATACCAAATTTCACACCCTGTATTTCCAAAATCACCTATAAATTTAATGATATATTCTTTCTGCTAAATTTTATATGCACAAAAAGTAAAATTCTGTTACCTGCTAACCTTCCCGGTGTTTTAATTTTAATAGCCAGTGGTGTACTCACCAGCAACATTGTACAGTGTTCTGCCTATTGATAAGTCCCTGATACAATTGCAGTCTGTGTCTGATTCCGCTCCAGGCCAACTGCCTCGTCACCTCGCCTGATCCTCTTTTAATTTACAGAGACTATCCAGAAAGCAGTTTATGCTTTCGCCAGCAGCAACAATGAGGTGGGTCATATTGGTGTCTGAGTATTCGTCTGTTCATTCGGCATTTAGCCATGCCAGCACGACATTCATACTGTTTCCCATTATTTTACAATAAACACTTTAAATGTGTGCCACAATTGAAAATCCTGCAAATTGTGATGTGCGGTCACGTAATAAGATTCATGTTGGCATAAAACCGTGAACCAACAGGAATGTATCGGCAACTGTGTGACGTGTACTAAAATAACATAATCACTGAAGATGAAGAGCACCAATGGTGCATTAGATTTAAAAGTGGCCAAACTAATGTCCACAATGAAGAACAAGGAGGACAGCCAATCACTGTGACTAATGAACTGGTTGCAAATGTTGATGAGAAGATTAAAGAATACTACAGATTCACAATGACAAAACTCTTGTTAAGTTTGCCACAAATTTCATGAAGCGTGTTGCATCAAACTGTTGTGCAGAAGCTAGGCTATCATAAATTTTGTGCTAGATGGGTACCAAAAATCTTGACAGAATACCACAAGAGCCAATGTTTGGCTGCATCATTGACATTTCTGCATTCTTACGAAAAACCTGGTGACTTATTACTCGATCAGATCCTAACTGGAGACAAGACTTGGATCAAACATTTGAGCTGTGAGACCAGATTTGAGACTATAAAAAAAACACAAAAATTCTTGCAAACATTGTCTGCAAGAAATAATTTTTTTTAGTCTGTGGGTTATTGTTAAACTTAAGAAGAGCAATTCAGAATAAGTGCAGAGGAAAGTTGAGATCAAGAATGTTGTTCTTGCATGACAATGCTCAACCACTTGAGGCAAACCACAGCTAAGAAGTTCTCAATGCTTTCAAGTGGGGGATGTTTCCTCATCCATTGTACAGTCCAGATGTTGCACCCAGTGAGTACCATCTGTTTCTAACAATGAAGATGTGGCATGCAACACTGCACTTTGACAATGACACAGAACTGTGAGAGCGTATGACTAATTGGTCGAAACCTTAAGTGGCAGAATTTATGGCACTGGAAACTCAAAGCTTGTTCACCACTATGATAACTGGCTAAATTTATGTGGAGGCCTTGCTGAAAAGTAGTATTTAAGTGTCACTTTCAAATGAATAGAATATCATATTTTTCTACACTTTTTTTAATAACAAAGCACAATCTACTTTCTGGATAGGTCTCACAGTCTAGGACTTTCTTCTTCCTACTGTCTTCTTTCTTTCCACTTTAGCTTCAGTCCCTGTTATCAGAATTCCTTTTCCCCTCAGTATATGTCGCACCCTGTCTCCTTGTCTTTTCTTAAGCAGATTTGGAAGGGTTCCTTGTTCCTTTACCATTTCCAGTGCTTCACTGTTCTTTGCTTTATCCACCCAGTTTATTTTCTCTATTTTCCTCCATACTTAAATCTCTAATGCACTTCTGACTCTTCCTATCTTGTCCAATGTCCACCTTCACAGTTGTACAGAAAAAATTAATCAACTTTTTAAATCAACTCCAACCCTAATTTGCTGCAATTTGTAATGTACTCTCATTACATTAGATTCACTTATTGTTGTCCATTTGTCTATATGTCAGCATGACTCTATAAGAATTCCTTTTCACAGAAACAGGTAGATGTATCATGTTAGAATTTATGTCACATACTAAGGTCTACATACGATGGAACTGTAAAAAATTTGAGTTTCTACACCAATACAATCAAAAGATACAGGCATTTATGTCACACATAATGCCTTAAATAAAGCATGAGCTAATAAATGAAAAAATGCAAGTTTTGGGTAACCTATAGCCAAAATTCTTATTATCAAACCAAGTTCTCTTAAAGTAGAAAGAGCAATAATCTTCTTCAAATCAAATTCAAAATTAGCACCCAATCCAGCCATAAATATAGTTATACAACCAATTAAAAGTAAAAATCAACCACAGTTATGAGTATCTAACATTGGTCTGAAACGAATTAATAAATAAACACCAGCAGTAACAAGTTAAGAAGAATGAACCAAAGCAGAAACAGGAGTAGGGGCAGCTATAGCAGCAGGAAGTCAAGAAGAAAAAGGAATCTGAGCTCTTTTAGTTATAGCTGCCAAAACAATTAATATAGTAATAAGTTTTATTTCAAAGGAATTAGAAATAAAATCATAATAATAAATATAATTTCAGCCACCAAAATTCAATATTCAAGCAATAGAAATTAAAATAGCAACATCACCAATATGATTAGAAAGTGCAGTTAATATACCAGCACTATAAGATTTTACATTTTGATAGTAAATAACTAAACAATAAGAAACTAAACCCAAACCATCTTAACCTAACATAACCTAACCAAACCTAACCTCGCAAACTCATTCATCAAAATGCTAACCTGTTGACCTAGAATGATTATGTTTGGCATGAAGCAAGGTTTCATGGTACAGCCAAAGAAACAAAATCAAAAAAATATTAGTATCACACGAAAAAATATTTTCTTGTTGCATTATCCAACTGTCTGCTTCTCCACATGTTAAGAATCATTTTTCTCAGGTATGAGTATATGTATCAACTTGAAATTTATGTTATGTACAGAAGTCTATGGTTCCTTGGTGATGTAAGAAATTTTAGCTTCTACATCAATGCATTCAAAAGATATGGTCATTTATGACATATTTTCATACCTTGCTAGTGTTAATATCAGCAAGAGGCAAAAGTTGTCAAAGTTCTCAATTCTCAGGATGGATGAACTATCTGTAAAATTAATTAAGTTTGTATGGAACACTTGGTGCATGAGTCCTACTTGCACTTATCTGGATTTTATTCCGCACTCTCGCAATACTTCTTCAAGTCAACATAGTGTTCTCTGAAGTGATACTGTTCAACCTGCAAGCAGGACCATGACATTAGCAAATCCAATTGTGCTGATCTTCCCGGCTGCTATACTTACTTCTTTGTATTCTACTTCTAGTGTCTTTATTTTCAAGCTTCCAATATATTATGTAAACAGAGTTTGTGAAAGGCAACAACCCACTCTTATGCCTCCTCTGGTTTCAAACCAGTCTGTAATACCATTTCTTTGCTTCATGGTTGCTCTCTGCAATGTGTATAACTCTGTAACATATTGGGCCTAGGAAACTAGCCATTTATCTCATTATTTAAAGCATTACTGGCCAATATGTAATTGATATGTCTTCAAGAGTAACACATACTAAAAAAAGGGCAAAGGTTCAAGATTCATTTCTCATGGTTACTTAACTTCTTTGATTGATTACTAAATTTCAAGTAATGATGAGAGATAGTACAATTATCTTTCAAAGAATAAAGTGTGAGGTGAGTTATTGAGCAAACTGC
The DNA here is from genome assembly GCF_023897955.1 of Schistocerca gregaria. Lineage (NCBI taxonomy): Eukaryota > Metazoa > Arthropoda > Insecta > Orthoptera > Acrididae > Schistocerca > Schistocerca gregaria. The sequence continues at coordinate 25,991,767 of NC_064928.1, read as the reverse complement.
TTCTGTTAGAGATTGCAAAATCTTTGCTCACTCAATAAATGAGACATATTTTTGCAGAATTACAGCAAACTGTGAAAGTTAATAAGTACACACATGAAATTATGTCAATGCAGTCTCAGCGGCTCAGCCATTCACAACAGCAGCAGTTACATTTGCTTGTGTTTCTTTCAAAATAATCCAAGAAATTGACTACAGAAGGCAGCACCAGTCAAGGGGGAAGTCATAAGATGTACAAACATTGTTTTCATATGAAAATCATGACCTGACCAGTACTCAGGTGTGGTCATTTTAATGCAAAGTTGCAGCCCAAGCTATCCTTTGGCTTGGTCTCCAATGTATTAATTAGTCTCCTTTCCTTCCAGTTCACCTTCTTCAGTTATATGATTCCCATCATATTATCCCACTTCACTCGGTAAGAGGCCTTTTCTAGAACTGTGAAACACAAACTCATTTCTTGTCCTCTTTCTATACAGCTTCCACCAATTACTCTTATTAGTCCAATAGCATGTCTTATATCTCTGCCTTTCTTGAAAACAGACTGTCCCTTCCCTGTATTCTTTTACATTATATGTATTAACCTAAGATTCAATACTCTCAACATAATTTTGGTTGTACAGCAGATTATACTTAGTGTTCTCTATTCCATACATTCTTTGGGACTTGATTTTCTGGGGTTTGGAATCAGCACTGTTTTGACAAATCTTTTTGACCACGTACCACTTTCTCACATGGTGCTCTGTAAAGCTGTCATTTCTGCCACGCACTTTTCATACATACACTGAAATAATTTTATAAGAAGACCATCCAATCCAGGAAATTTACATTTCTTACCATGTTGGAATATTGCAAACTTTTACTCATTATAAATAGTTTAGGCCATCGTGTGAGCTCCTCAACTCTCTCAATCTTAATGGTCAGTGAGTGACCCAACCAATATCCGCAAGTTTCTGATAGAAGTGAGACAGCTTACCAGATTGGAACTGAGGGAGGAGCTGTAGGTCAGGCTGCTCGAAGACGTGAGGTACGACACCACTGCACGGCTGAGGCCGCCCTGCGCAATCTGAGCCTCGTCCGCGGCACGTGCTTCTTCTGAAGCCTGCTGCCAGGCATCCACACGGAGCGGTTCTGTACGAGTGTCACTCGCAGCCTCTCTGGCACTGGTAGAATTTGGCAGGGGAGGGCTGGAGCGTGAGGAGGGGCCCTCCGGAGTGAAGCTGAAAGCACTGCGTGGCCCAGGGGGTGGGGACTCCGGGGGTGTGAGCGCCGGTGCTGTCGGTGCCTCGATCCGTGCTGAAACAGGTGGATGGCAGTTTCTGGTGCAAATTTCAGTTTTTATTTGAAGTTAATCTTCTTATCTATTAAATTCCTTACATCACTGGGTATATGGTCAAAGATTTTTGTAGCTGAATACCTCACTCCTTTCTGTGCTAAACTAAGGCTGGGTGATGGATGGTGTACGTCATTTCTCCTTCTGGTATTTATGAATGTCACTGTTGCTTTTGGACTGACAACAATTTTCATAAAGGAGTAAATGAATTGTGAGTCACTTGTTACTACGATTTCTATAACAGGTTCTGGACTGGTATCACATATTATCCTTATCACATTCTTCTGTGCAATAAATACTTTCAAACACGACTGAGGCTGTACTCGACTAGAAGAGAGCCAGTTCTAATCCGTGTTGCAAAAAAATTTTCACCATTATTATTTGGCTGCTAAGGGTAGGCAAGATGATTGTGAGCATTTCCTATCAACAGAATTTGTCCCAATGTCCCATATTAATTTCTGAATTGCTCCAAACTGCATCACACATGGAGTGTCGTCTGTCCATCAGATGCAGACATTACAGATGATGGTCCCTCTGGTGATATTCAAGAGGAGTAGTATGTGTGACAATGCGAGGTTTCATCATCTCCCATCTCTTGCATTGTCATCACAACACAGATTGTGTCATACACTAAACTCCGACCCGCCAAAGTCACCTACTTGAGCCAGTCACCCTAAGACAGAACTGTCAAACCTCACAAAGAAAACATGTCACAGTGTGTAGTGGAAATTCTTTCCAGATAGATGGCTGAACTACCCCTTCATGATTTTAAAGTGTCCCTCTTCCATTTTACACAAGCGTGTAACCCATAAAAACAAACAAATTTAAGAAATAGATAGGACTCAGCTTTTATGATTACATTTACATAGCAATCTCATTTATGCAAATGAATTCCCCAGACTTAATTTAGCAATTAGTTCACTTACAGTTGCAGTATTGTTAATTACAACTACTTGGTTAAAAACTACAGTAGTTTAGCTTGTGCATTTTCATTCATTAACAAGGTATGAAATTTAACTTATAGGGATATATTTTCAGAGCACAGAAGTGTATTATGTGAATTACACAGGGTACTAGTGCTAGAATAACATCACAGCAGTTCTTTAAACCATTTGCTACTTTACAAATGTAGAACAGAAGGGAATAGATGAGAGTTTTATTGTCTCATAACATACAATTTTAAGTCACTGAATTAATGTACGTGAGACTCAACAAAACACAAACATTTTTACAGTTTTGCTTAAAATATCATTAACATAATATACTACATCAACTACATAATTGATACAAATTGACTTTTTTTTTTTACAACAAACTATAACATCCTATGTATGTGTTCTCTCCTGACCAAATTTTCATATTGTCTTTCATGAACTCTTCAATGGAATACTAACATTTCTGTGCCAATTAGTCATATAAGACTTTTTATAATGTTTCTAAGTTAAGACTGAGCAATTATTTTCCTTTTACTTCGTTGTAAATTTTCATACCCATATTCTGCAGAGTTTGAGCACAAAGTTTTCGTGTTGGGTGGACAGCATATAATTATTTTATTCCTGCTGTTGTAATCATCCAAAATTGATTCACTACAAATAAATCAAAGTTACTATGTACAAATATAATCAGTGCATATATGCAGAGTGAGGGAATATTTAATATACTCAATTTTTTTTAAGAGTGGGTGACATGTTTTTCTTTGGTTTTGACATTCAAGACATTTAATTTGAGTTGCCCCACTTCTGTACCTTATTACTGATTTGAAGTAGCTGTGAAACTATACTTCCCTTATTTCCATGCTGGTAGCATAAGACAGCGAAGAGCCAAAGAAACTGGTACACCTGGTAATATCAAGTAGGGCCAGCAAGCACACAGAAGTGCCACCACGACATGGAATGGACTCGACTAATGTCTGAGGTAGTTTTGGAGGGAACTGACACAATTAATCCTGCAGGACTGTCCATAAATCCATAAGAGTACAAGGGGATGGAGATCTCTTCTGAACAGCACATTGCAAGGCATCCCAGATATGCTCAATAATGTTCATGTCTGGGGAGTTTGGTGGCCAGTGAAAGTGTTTAAACTCAGAAGAGTGTTCCTGGAGCCACACTGTAGCAATTACAGATGTGTGGGGTGTCACATTGTCCTGCTGGAATTACCCATGTTTGTTGGGATGCACAATGGACATGAATGGGTGTAGGTGATCAGACATGATGCTTACATATGTGTCATTTTTCAGAGTAATATCTAGACATATCAGGCATCCCATATCACTTCAACTGCACACAGCCCACACCATTAAAGTGCCTCTGCCAGCTTGAACAGTCTCCTCTGACTTGGAGAGTTTATGAATTTATGCAGTTGTCTCCATACGTGTACACGTCTATCTGCTTGATACATTTTGGAACGAGATTCATCCAGCCAGGCAACACGTTTCCAGTCATCAACAGTCCAATATTGGTGTTGACAGGCACAGCTATCATCAAGGGTACACAAGTCGGCCTTTGGCTGCGAAAGTCCACATCGATGATGTTACATTGAATAATTTGCACACTGACACTTCCTCTTGGCCCAGCATTGAAATCTACAACAATCTGCAGAAGGGTTGGACTTCTGTCATACTGAATGATCCTCTTCAGTCATCACTGGTCCCATTCTTGCAGGATCTTTTTCCAACCACAGTGATGTCAGAGGTTTGATGTTTTACCAGATTCCTGATATTCATGGCACTCTCTTGAAATGGTTATACGGGGAAATTCCCACTTCTCCCCTATCTCAGATGTGCGGTGTTCCACCGCTCATGTGCCAATTATAATACCACGTTGAAACTCACTTAAGTCTTGATAACCTGCAGTAACTGCTGTAACAACTGCACCACACACTTGTTGTCTTGTCTGATCACAGTGCCATATTCTGCCTGTTCACATATATCTGTATCTGAATGTGTATGCCTATACCAGTTTCTTTGGTGCTTCAGAGTATAATATAACCATCACAAATACTGAGCTATTTAATTTACTTGCAAAGTATCCTATATGTGAGACACATTTACAGTTCAAACAGCACAGATGACAAGTTTGATAAATTTATGGCCACATACAAACATTTTTTTGAAATAGTTTTTCCTAAACAAACGTCACTTATAAATTCGGTGCACAAACCAAATAAATGGATCACAACAGGAACAAAAATATCATGTCACAATAAAAGGAACTTATATGAATACTCAAAGCAAACCACAAACCCTGTATTTATCAACTACTTTAAACAGTATAAACAAATACTTAGACAACTTATAACAAAAGCAAAGAAAATGGAAAATGACAAACAAATAAAAAATTCCAGGAATAAGATTAAAGCAACCTGGAGTATCATAAAAAGAGAAACAGGTACTACATCATTAGCCCACAAAAGTATAGAACTTCATGAAAACAACAATAATAAATTTAACAACTATTTTTCTAATGTAGCACATGACCTGATTACCAAATGTTACAACTCAACACCAGAAGACAATACACTCCAGTCATATACAAAACTTCTTACAAGAGCCCTATTCATGCCTCCAACAGCACCTGAGGAATTATCTGTCATTATAAAAAGGTTACCCAATAAGTATTCAGCAGGTACTGATGAAATACCAGATATTATCATCAAAGCAAGTATAACATATATCGTAGAACCATTAATGGATATTTTCAATTCATCAATTGTGAATGGTATATTCCCGAAAAATCTTAAAATGGCAAAAGTGACACCACTGTACAAGAAAGGGGGCAAACATGAAGCTGCAAACTATAGACCTGCATCAGTATTGTCAGGATTTGGTAAAATTCTCGAAAAACTATTTCTTAGAAGGCTGAAAGCCTTTCTAAATAAAGGAAACATAATAAGTGATGCGCAACACAGATTCAGAACTGGCAGATCAACACAGTCAGCTACTTATACCTACTTAAATAAAATTCTAACTGCAGTAGATAATAAGCAAGATGTGTCTGGCATATTTATTGACTTTAGTAAAGCCTTTGATGTAATTGATCATAATACTCTGTTGCAGAAGCTAGGTAATTATGGAGTAAGAGGCCTGCCAAACAAGTGGATACATTCCTACATTCATGACTGTCAACAGATCACTCAAATAAAATATAAAGACATAGAAACACAAAAAATTTGTAATTTTTACAGTAATGCACAAAACATTACATATGGGGTTCCTCAAGGGTCAGTCCTTGGGCCAATTCTTTTCATTCTTTATGTTAATGATTCATCAGAAAAAATAACTAAAGGGACAACAGTACTTTTTACAGATGACACAAATATCCTAATCAAATCACGTGATGAGGAAAGTCTACAAAAAATGGCTACAGGTATAATATAAAATTTGACACAATGGTTCAGAACAAACAAGCTAATAATAAATAATGAAAAAACAGTGACAGTCAATTTCCACAATTCACAGAAACTGCATCCTGCAAGACCAATTTTTAAAACTGATGCAAAAAGTGTCTCATCTGTGAGCGACACAAAATTTTTAGGTATACATATTCAGCAGAACCTAAAATAGGAGACACATCTTAACTATGTAAATAAAAAGCTTAACACACTTACGTACACAGTAAGAATCCTCGCACAAAATACAAGCCATGTGTCTGTGATCACACTGTACCATGGCAGTATTCAGTCACTGCTGATGTACGGCATTATCTTTTGGGGGAACTCCATAGGTACAAACAAAACATTTAGGATACAGAAAAAGATTGTTAGAATAATAAACCATGCTAAGTACAGAGACTCCTGTAGACCAATATTTAAAAATCTCAGTATACTGCCTCTTCCCTGCTTACATATGTATGAAATATTAAATTTCACAAAAGGAAGTATTTTAAAAGATGGAAAAGTCTTCAAATATAACTGTGATTACCACCCTCATGATACTAGGCAGAAGCATTACTTACATGTCAATACAGTAAGTACAAACATTTGTAAGAGAGGAGTGTATCATACTGGCATAATGCTGTACAATCACATGCCATTCTATTTGAAACAGATGCAAAATTTACAAAAGTTTAAAGTGAAACTGAAAGAGAACTTTCTTGACCACTGCTTCTATTCTGTTTCCGAGTTTTTAGAGTACCAGAAAAGTGTAGTGTAATTGCTCAGATATTCTTAATAAGTCTATCATTTTATTTTATTATATTAAATTTGTCATCATTATTCAACATGTATTGAATAATTTTTAATTATTTATCCTTTCAAAATAACAATGTATATGATGTTGTATATTCTGTACCAACCTGACTTGTCCTACATTGTTTGTGCAAAATATGTACCTAAACACGATTTACAGGACCAATAAAGAAATACAAATACATGATGAATTTTTATCAGGATCAGTTGCTCCCGATAAAGATGATGGAGGAAATTGTTGAAAGCCCAAGGTTTTACCCTGAACTGACAAGGCAAGAAAGCTAAGAATGTTTTATACAACAGAGCCATCATCAAATACTTTGTTCTCATGTATTCCTAAGAACTTCAGGCTGCTGGCTTCCTGCAGATCCTGGTTGTTGTGATTGTTTTGAGCATCATTTCTCTCTTCTTGTTTTGTTTAAACTGCATTAATAGAGTTTTTTTCCATTTTTAATTTTAACCCATTTAAGTTAAACTACATACCTAATTTTTTTAAGGTATTTATGACAGTTTGAGGAACTTGGCCAGTACTGTTAATTTCAGTGATTAAAAATGTGTCATCTGAAAACAAAACTCAGTGACACTTGATATTAAACTGTATGTCATTTAGGAAAAACAGAAACAGAATAGGACCTAAGACTGAAACTTGTGGTACTCCTTGTGAAATGGTTTTCCATTCTGAAACATAGTTTCCTCTCTGATATAATAACCATTATATGTTTGGTAGTATCTAAACTAGGGGTGGCAAATCCTCAGCCCGCGGGCCACATGTAGCCCCAGGCTACCTATTTTTGGCCCGTGGAGCTGTTTCACACGAATGAAAATTTTGACTTTTATTTCACTTAAAACCCCCAAAACAGCATTCCATCAACCCTATTTCACATCATATCCAAGTACAATAGGCAGATCATTGATTTAAGTATTGTTAGATTTTAGTCTATATTGCAGCTGGAAAAAAATAACTGTGTTGGATTTATTCTGAAAAGTTGCCACTCCATCTTGAAGAAAACATAGTTTGCCTTGATCAGCCAACAGTTAACTGTAGTATGGACTGAGCAAGAAGATACATTTCTTGTGATGCGCAAGTGCCAGGCATAGCCGATAATTCCATATTTAATTTTACGACAAACTCACAACACTATTGGATGTAAAGTTACAGCCCTTCACATGCATACGAAGTGCACATTCGATTGCAACTGACCTATCGTCACATCAGATGAGCCAGCATATATCTTTTTACAATTAGGCTATGGTGCCTGTCTTTAATTTCAGTAGGCTGATATTTACACACATCAAAAGAAGTTTTGCCTCACTTCAGTTCTGAGAGTTCTGGGACCTGTACATAAAATTGGAATACAGGTCTACAGAAACATCATTTCCGCCCTTTTTATTGCTCATGAAAACCACACATTGTGTGTTGTACCACCATATAGTGAGACCTTCAATGGTGGTGATCCAGATTGCTGTCTACACCGGTACCTCTAATACCCAGTAGCACATCTTCTTGCACTGATGCATGCCTGTATTCATTGTAACATACTATCCTCAAGTTCATCGAGGCACTGTTAGTCCAAAATGTCCCACTCCTCAATGGCGATTCAGTGTAGATCCCTCAGAGTGGTTGGTGGGTCACGTCATCCATAAACAGCCATTTTCAATCTATCCCAGACGTGTTCGATAGGGTTCATGTATAGAGAACGTTGGCCACTCAAGTCGAGCAATTTCACTATCCTGCAGGAAGTGATTCAGAAGATGAGCATTATTGGGGCACAAATTGTCTTCCATGAAGACAAATGCCTCGCCAATATGCTGCCGGCATGGTTGCACTGTTGGTCGGAGGATGGCATTCACGTATTGTTCAGCCATTACGGCACCTTCCTGTATGTCAGTTGCACATAATGCCACTCCAAAACAGTAGAGAATCTCCACCTAGCTTCACTCGCTGGACAGTGTGGCTAAGGCATTCAGCCTGACCGGGCTGCCTCCAAACAGGTCTCTGACGATTGTCTGGTTGATGCCAATCCTGAGCGGTCCATTAGGCATGTTGTTGGGCCCATCTGTACTGCACTGCATGGCGTCATGGTTGTGAAGATGGACCTCGCCATGGACGTCGGGAGTGAAGTTGTGCATCGTGCAGGCTATTGCGTACAGTTTTAGTCATAATATGACGTCCTGCGGCTGCATGAAAGGCATGATTCAACATGGCGGTGTTGCTGTCAGGGTTCCTTTTAGCCATAGTCCATAGGTATCAGTCATCCACTGCAGTAGTAGCCCTTGGGTGGCCTGAGCGAGGCATGTCATCAACAGTTCCTGTCTCTCTGTATCTCCTCCATGTTTAAACAACATCATTTTGGTTGACTCCAAGATGCTGGACACTTCCCTTGTTGAGAGCCCTTCCTGGCACAAAGTAAAAATGCAGATATGATCAAACTGCGGTTTGACTGTCTAGGCATGGTTGAACTACAGACAACCTGAGCCGCGTTCCTCCTTCCTGGTGGAATGACTTGTACTGATCGGCTGTCGGACCCCCTCCGTCTAATAGGCAGTGCTCACGTATGGTTGTTTACATCCTTTGGCAGTTTTAGTGACATCTCTGAACAGTCAAAGGGACTGTGTCTGTGATACTATATCCACAGTCAATGTCTTCAGGAGTTCTGGGAACCAGAGTGATGCAAAACTTTTTTTGATGTCTATATTGTATGTATTCAATTGGGTAGGGACACCAGTTGACATTAGCAATTTTCAAAGGTACTAAAGGGACTCTCCTAGTCTTTCTCTCTTATTTACAGCAGCGTTCTTGGTCAGTATAACTAGCCACCTAAATGATGTTAATACTCAACTACAAGGAAAAGATCAGCTAATTAATGTCATGCCTGAACTTATTTCTGCATTCCAAATGGGAATAACAACTACAAACAAAAAATTTCATACTGTTCCTACTTTGTCAAAATAATTAATTGTCACATTGGCAGCAGCAATCAAATATCTGATTTGAAATATGAATTTGAAAACCATTTTCAAGATTTTGAGAAACATCATCTGCTTCTTTCTGTATTTGCTATGCTATTCTCCATGGACATGAGTTCACTACCGGGGCATTTACAAATGGAATGCTGCGAAATGCGATATGACGCACAGTTAAAAAGGGAAATTTAATCAAACAATGGAAAATCCATGATGGAAGTAACAATATTATGATAAGGAAAGTTGCTACTCACCATATAGCAGAGATGCTGAGATGAAGATAGGCACAACAAAAGATTTTTATACTTAAAGCTTTCGGCCACTGGCTAATAAGAAGAAATATCCAGCACTTTACAAAATAAGGTTAAAAAAAATTCAGTATTTGGAAACACTTACGAGCGTGAACAGCTTTTTAGTTGGATGAATTACATCAAATTACAAGTGAGAACACAAAATACTGTTGTTCATTTGTGAAACTCTGCATGAAGCAACAATTTCAGTTGATATCAATATTGACTCACTCTGTTCAGTCAAACAAAGCCAGATAACCCACTAACATTGTATTTCATTAAATTGGATAATAAACGTTCTTTCCTCAGATTTGTTTTATTTTCTTTAATAAATGAATTAATATTTGTTGCTCATTAGTAATGCGGCCAGTGGGGAAATTCCCTCTCAAAAATTTGGCCCACTCGCCGAATAGGTTGGCTATCCCTGACATAAACCATTCTAATTCAGGGTCCTTAATTTCATATTTTCCCAGTTTAGAGATCAGCTAGCAGTGGTTCATACTACTGAAGGCCTTCGAAATCCCACAAAAAATTCCTGTTTCACAATGTATAGTCATGAATGCTTTCCTTAATTACCAGACTTTCTCTTTTCTCAAAAAAGGACAAAATGAAAGGGAAAGCTGCTACTCACCATGTAGCGAAGATGCTGAGTCGTAGATAGGCACAACAAAAAGACTACCACGATAAAAACGTGTGTGTCTGTCATCTATTTTCGAAAAAAGGCCTTGTTGGACAAAAGCTTATACTGTGACAGTATTTTTGGTGTGCCTATCTGGGACTCAGCATCTCCACTGTATGGTGAGTAGCAACTTCCCTTTTCATAATATTGTTACATTACATCCTGGATTTTCCAATGTTTAAAAGTACAAAATACACTCCTGGAAATGGAAAAAAGAACACATTGACACCGGTGTGTCAGACCCACCATACTTGCTCCAGACACTGCGAGAGGGCTGTACAAGCAATGATCACACGCACGGCACAGTGGACACACCAGGAACCGCGGTGTTGGCCGTCGAATGGCGCTAGCTGCGCAGCATTTGTGCACCGCCGCCGTCAGTGTCAGCCAGTTTGCTGTGGCATACGGAGCTCCATCGCAGTCTTTAACACTGGTAGCATGCCGCGGACGTGAACCGTATCTGCAGTTGACGGACTTTGAGCGAGGGCGTATAGTGGGCATGCGGGAGGCCGGGTGGATGTGCCGCCAAATTGCTCAACACGTGGGGTGTGAGGTCTCCACAGTACATCGATGTTGTCGCCAGTGGTCGGCGGAAGGTGCACGTGCCCATCGACCTGGGACCGGACTGCAGCGACGCACGGATGCACGCCAAGACCGTAGGATCCTACGCAGTGCCGTAGGGGACCGCACCGCCACTTCCCAGCAAATTAGGGACACTGTTGCTCCTGGGGTATCGGCGAGGACCATTCGCAACCGTCTCCATGAAGCTGGGCTATGGTCCCGCACACCGTTAGGCCGTCTTCCGCTCACGCCCCAACATCGTGCACCCCGCCTCCAGTGGTGTCGGGACAGGCGTGAATGGAGGGACGAATGGAGACGTGTCATCTTCAGCAATGAGAGTCACTTCTGCCTTGGTGGCAATGATGGTCGTATGCGTGTTTGGCGCCGTGCAGGTGAGCGCCACAATCAGCACTGCATACGACTGAGGCACACAGGGCCAACACCCGGCATCATGGTGTGGGGAGCGATCTCCTACACTGCCCGTACACCTCTGGTGATCATCGAGGGACACTGAATAGTGCACGGTACATCCAAACCGTCATCGAACCCATCGTTCTACCATTCCTAGACCAGCAAGGGAACTTGCTGTTCCAACAGGACAATGCACTTCCGCATGTATCCCGTGCCACCCAACGTGCTCTAGAAGGTCTAAGTCAACTACCCTGGCCAGCAAGATCTCCAGATCTGTCCCCCATTTAGCATGTTTGGGACTGGATGAAGCGTCGTATCACGCGGTCTGCACGTCCAGGACGAACGCTGGTCCAACTGAGGCGCCAGGTGGAAATGGCATGGCAAGCCGTTCCACAGGACTACATCCAGCATCTCTACGATCGTCTCCATGGGAGAATAGCAGCCTGCATTGCTGCAAAAGGTGGATATACACTGTACTAGTGCCGACATTGTGCATACTCTGTTGCCTGTGTCTATGTACCTGTGGTTCTGTCAGTGTGATCATGTGATGTATCTGACCCCAGGAATGTGTCAATAAAGTTTCCCCTTCCTGGGACAATGAATTCGCGGTGTTCTTATTTCAATTTCCAGGAGTGTACATCTACAAGAACTTCAAGCATTTAACTGTTTTTAGAAAAGACCCACATATACAGCTACACATGTATTGAATATCTCTTCAGGGCAATTAAATGTCTTGTGGTTAATATAGTTGATTTTAAGAGTGAATTAATGGCTTTTAAGTAGGTGAAATCTTTGTACTCCATTAAAGACTGTCTTCACAGGTACTGGGATTACATGATTTCAAGGACTTGAAGAGGAAGTAGTAATTGAGATTTGCTGATCACATTGCATTTTTCACAGAGAGAGTAGAGCGCATGCAAAATCATTTGAATAGAATGGATACTATCTCAAAAAGATGTTGTAAGATGAATATCAATAAATGCAAAATTAGGGAAATGGACATGTAGTCAGTTGATGCACAGGGAAATAGATTAGGATATGACACTCAAAAATCAGTAGATTAATTTCATTATTTGAGCAAAAGAGTCAGTGCGAACACCAGAAGTAAAGAGAACTTGAAATACCAACAAACAATTTCTGAAAAAAGATATGTTCACATCTAATACAAATTAACATCTTCAAAAGCCTTTACTGAAAATGTATCTCTGAGTGTAACCTTACATGAAAAGAAGCCATATTAGGACTTTCTCATTAATGTAATTAAAGTATGTTCTGTAATATTAGATGTTATGTATGAATAAAAGCTCTCTTTCTCAGGAAAGAGTTCATTCCATTGTGTGAACATGCCATGAAATAAGGGCTGACAAAGATTGCTTTCTATCTCACAGCTTGATTTGATCTCAATCAAGTGTTTATTTATTCATCAAAAACCACAACCATAGCACAAAGTCCATAGTGTTTATTTATTCAGCCAAAAACCACAACCATAGCACAAAGTCCATAATGTGTGGACACATCACTGTCTTGTCACATGAACTCACAAAAGCTGCACACTGAACAGGCACAAAACATTAAAACTCTCAGGTCTAGAATTCAAAATACCAAAAACATTAAGCATACAGTGCAGCTAACAAATATAGCTTTAAATATCACTTGTCTTCTAGTATGATTTGTTGTGGTGAAGTGTTCAGAAATGTGAAGTCAGCAGATAAATAAGCTACCTATAGATTTTATCTTAGTGTTAACTCTTAGTGCCATGCAGTAAAACAAAAAGAAGACGCAATATGTAAAATTTTGGCTGGAGTGTGATATCCCCCCCCCCTCCCCCTCTTGAAATCTATGTTGTGGTGACAGACCAATGTGTAGTGTAGACTGAGGCAAATATTAGTTACAAATAATAAATGTTGCAGCCTTCCCCCATACAGAAACTATGAGCCATGCCTGATGAAGGTGAAACAGATATGAAAAACAACACAAACAAAAGGGAATGGAAACTTTTTAACCATGATGCTACAGAAGAACGTTGAAGGTTAGATGGCTAGATTGTGTCACTAAAGAAAAGATATTAACTGAGTTAGACAGGAAAGAGGTTTATGGCACCATTTGACAAAAAAGAGGGACCAGTTGGTGGAACACATCAATGGAGTAGCATGGAGAGCTGCATTCAACCAGTCTTCTGACTGAAGACTTCACCATCTGCCAAGGATGTGAGACAAATTTAGTTATGTAACAATGCTTTGGCTTATAACATATTCTGTATTAGCACTTTTATTTAATGAATTTTCATAGATTTAAGTTATTCATTTCCTTTGTGATTACAGAAACTGTGCATTCTTAAGTTTACCTACATTACATTTATACCAGCGAAAATTTTTAATATTACTAGAATAGAATGGCCTCTTAAAGCTATGGTTCAAAAACAGAAAGAGACATACTTACATCGCCACTTGTACATTGTGACACGCTCCCTCACATGCTCCGGACTGGGCGGCGGTGTGGCAACTCTCTCGCTGGCGCCGTACCCTCCGCTCCGAGGTGACGGGGACCTCTCAGGCGTGAAGACACGGTGGGCAGGCTGGGGCGGGCTGCGCTCTGGAGATGACACGGGAGTAGGGATTGGGAGGTGGAGGGGGAGGTTGACAGCGGTCACTCCGCCCGTGCGCCTGCTGCGGATCCTCACTGTGCCGAACCGCTCGGGTGAGAGCGGTGTGCGCGTGGGTGACGGTGGTATGCGGGAGGGCGAGTGAGTGGCAGACTCCGGGCTAGGTGGCGTGTGGTGGCTGGTCAATTCCTGAATGTCACCAGCAGCTTATATCATAAAGACACACTTGACACATATCCGAAATTTCATTGAGAAAGAAAACTGCTTTCGGCCACATTGTTTTTGAAACAATAATTTATTAGGGAATTTATTAAGGAACAAGGTTTTAAATTGTAAGACATTTCCAGGGGCAGATGTGAACTCTGACCACAATCTATTGGTTATGACCTGTAAATTAAAACTGAAGAAACTGCAAAAAGGTGGGAATTTAAGGAGATGGAACCTGGATAAACTGAAAGAACCATAGGTTGTACAGAGTTTTAGGGAGAGCATTAGGGAACAATTGACAGTAATGGGGGAAAGAAGTACAGTAGATGAAGAATGGGTAGCTCTGAGGGATGAAGTAGTGAAGGCAGCAGAGGATCAAGTAGGTAAAAAGACGTGGGCTAGTAGAAATCCTTGGGTAACAGAATAAATATTGAATTTAATTGATGAAAGGAGAAAATAAAAAAAAATGCACTAAATGAATCAGGCAAGAATGAATACAAATGCCTCAAAAATGAGATAGTCAGGAAGTGCGAAATGGCTAAGCAGGGATGGCTAGAGGACAAATGTAAGGATGTAGAGGCTTATCTCACTAGGGGTAAGATAGATACTGCCTAAACAGACCTTTGAAGGAAAGAGAACCACTTGTATGAACATCAAGAGCTCAGATGGAAACCCAGTTCTGAGCAAAGAAGGGAAAGCAGAAAGGTGAAGGACTATATAGAGGGTCTATACAAGAGCGATGTACTTGAGGACAATATTATGGAAATGGAAGAGGATGTAGATGAAGATGAATTGGGAGATACGATACTGCGTGAAGAGCACTGAAAGACCTGAGTTGCAACCCAGCTCCGGGATTAGACAACATTCCATTAGAACTACTGACAGCCTTGGGAGAACCAGTCCTGACAAAACTCTACCATCTGCTGAGCAAGATGTATGAGACAGGCAAAATACCCTCAAACTTCAAGAATAATATAATAATTCCCATTCCAAAGAAAGCAGGTCTTGACAGATATGAAAATTACCAAACTATCAGTTTAATAAGTCACAACTGCAAAAATCTAACACGAATTCTTTACAGATGAATGGAAAAACTGGTAGAAGCCGACCTCAGGGAAGATCAGTTTGGATTCTGTAGAAATATTGAAACATGTGAGGCAATACTGACCTTACAACTTATCGTAAGAGAAAGATTAAAGAAAGGCAAATCTACGTTTCTAGCATTTGTAGACTTAAAGAAAGCTTTTGACAATGTTGAGTGGAACACTCTCTGTCAAATTCTGAAGGTGGCAGGGGTAAAAAACAGGGAGTGAAATTCTATTTACAGTTTGTACAGAAACCAGATGGCAGTTATAAGAGTCGAGGGGCATGAAAGGGAAGCAGAGGTTGGGAAGGGAGTGAGACAGGGCTGTAGCCTCTCCCCGATGTTATTCAATCTGTATACTGAGCAAGCAGTAAAGGAAACAAAAGAAAAATTTGAAGTAGGAGTTAAAAGCCATGGAGAAGAAATAAAGACTTGGAGGTTCGCCGATGACATTATAATTCTATCAGAGACAGCAAAGGACTTGTAAGAACAGTTGAATGGAATGGACAGTGTCTTGAAAGGAGGATATAAGATGAACATAAACAAAAGCAAAACGAGGATAACGGAATGTAGTCAAATTAAGTCAGGTGATGCTGAGGTAATTAGATTAGGAAATGAGACATTTAAAGTAGTAAAGGAGTTTTCCAATTTGGGAAGCAAAATACCTGATGATGGTCAAAGTAGAGAAGATAAAAAATGTAGACTGGCAATGCCAAGCAAAGCGTTTCTGAAGAAGAGGAATTTGTTAACATCAAGTATAGATTTAAGTGTCAGGAAGTCGTTTCTGAAAGTATTTGTATGGAGTGTAGCCATGTATTGAAGTGAAACATGGACAATAAATAGTTTGGACAAAAAGAGAATAGAAGCTTTCAAAATTTGGTACTACAGAAGAATGCTGAAGATTAGATGGGTAGATCATATAACTAATGATGAAGTATTGAATAGAATTGAGAGGAAGAGGAGGTTGTGGAACAACTTGACAAAAAGAAGGGACCGGTTAGTAGGACATGTTCTGAGGCATCAAGGGATCACAAATGTAGCATTGGAGGGCAGCGTAGAGGGAAAAAATCGTAGAGGGAGACCAAGATGGAAATACACTAAGCAGATTCAGAAGGATGTAGGTTGCAGTAAGTACTGGGAGATGAAGAAACTTGCACAGGATAGGGTAGCATGGAGAGCTGCATTGAGGACCACAATAACAATAACAATTTATTTTTCTTGTTCTTTAAGTAGTGTTGGGCCTTCGTGTATTATCAGATTTCTCCTTGAGGTTTCTACATCTTTGCTCTATAATAGAAAACAGTATAAGTGATCTTGTGGTTTCCAAAGTCTTTTACATTTATTGCAAGGTCTGTAATTGTAGTTACTTGAGGAAAAACTTTCTTTATATATTACATCACAGAGACCAGCTTCCTTTACATTTTCCATATTCAGTCATGAACCTGCTAAGGATGACATAGTGGACATGTGTTCACATCTTTAATGTATACAGCTGTCATCTCATAATGTCAGTTTAATGGGTTGTTAAAAATGAAAAGATATCTCCATCATCAGGCCACTATACAGTGGCATTCAAACGCATTACACACTGACGGGGCCAGCACCCCACCCTCCCAGCTGCCCGCATCTAAGACCTTCGAGCAACTACTTCTCATTCAGATTGCTTCTCAACTGCCCTTTGTCAGGTTGAGTGCATCCTGTTCCATTCCTCCCATCAAGGAAAAGTCCCTGGGGCTACTTTCTATTGAATCCAGCTACGCTGCATGGCAGCCAGATGCACTTTCTACTCAGCTACCTAGGTGGACAGTGACATAAAACACAATGGTTAAAATAATTGAGGGTACTTTTGGCTACTATGATACTTGTGCTGTAATGCCACTTAAAGATGTACAACAGTAGTGTTGTACAACAGTAGTGTTGTACAACACACACACATTATACCCTCAATTAGAGTAATTTGGAGAGAAAGATGCATGAACATCCAAGCTCTGTGGATATCTACTGTAGATCTGTTTGTTTCTTAAAATATTCTGTGCTGTTGGTCTGCTTTTGAGAGGGGATGACATTTTTTGCACAGCATTTTGAATTTTTCTTGCAGCAATAATGTCACTGTACTGAAACACCCTCTGACCCATATAACATAGAAGAGTATCAACATGTTGCAATTTGATACAATGACTGACAAGATCACTGTCTTCACCCCCACTTTCACATTCACTGTCCTCTTCCTTGTTTTGCTGTGAAACAGCAGTCACAATTTTGGCACTACTCACGTACCGGAAGGCAGGTTCATGAGTGTCAATCTTCAGCCGCTAATTCAAGTTTTCTTCACTGACATCTTCAAAGGCATTTAAATTCATTGCCACATTCATTATTTGTGTAGTTGTTTTGTCTTAGTCACTGATTCTTGAAAATTACTTTGTTCTATACCTGGAAAATTTTATGGCTTCACTTCTTGCCGGGAATCAGAAATCCCTCGTACAGCCTCTAGAATTATTGACTTCTTCCAGGATGCCACCAAATCATCCTCATCAAGTAGAATTCTCAGTAGACTGTCCCAGTAGCACTGCTTCACTGCTATATACTGTACAATGGCAGTCACATTAGGAAGTAAGTTTTGATGAGACAATCATCAGATATGGGAATGCTCTCATTGGGATGTAAAAGGGCATCACCAAGCAATAGAACAGCCTTCTGTGGCAATCCATTCTCTTCTAGAAATTGCCAAACTTGTGGTACAAAATGTGTATAGAACCATTTTTTGAAAATTTCACTATCCCTCTATGCTCCTCTTTGCTTGTAATAATGTACAGGGGATCCTTAGCTGTGATATCCTTGAATATTTGGGGTGTTTTTGGTTTTCCAGTGACTAGTAGATTCACTTTGTGGTTCCCAAAAGTGTTAGCGCTGCACAAAATTATAATGTGTTCTTTCACAACTTATATCCAGGAACACAAACTTCACTCCTGAAAGTGTGGTTTATCGTTCATAGACATTTCCAATACAGACCACTTTCATCTGCATTATAAAATACGTCTGGTGTGAAATTTCCTTCTTCAATAAACTGCTGCAATTCTTCCTGGCAGGTATCAGCTGCCACAACATTTAAACTAAGCTGCTCTCCTTGCACAGTAAGTTCGTGAATCCCACAACACTGTCTGAATCTGGTTAACCATCCAGATGAGACATTAAATTCTCCAGCTGACCCTGGAGCTTCATAAAAAATTTTGATTTTGACACATATCACACTTGAAACAGTGTCACCTTCTGGAAACAATGACACCTTCTGCTTACTTTTGCCTAAGCACTGTAAAAGAGCACCATCTAATTCATAAAATCTAGATATCTTCATGCCTTCTCACACAGATAGTCCAGAAATAAAATCACATTTCCTGACACAATCTAACATTTTTTGTTTATTCCTTTTAGTGTCATGAACAGTCTGCATTTTAATACCATAATCAACACTTAAAACAATGGAAACTCCAGGTAGGAATATCGTCAATGGAGGACGAGACAGACTGCTAGTTATCGTAAAGAAGACACATTAGGTTGCAACAGGTAAAATTAAAAGGCACTTACATAAAGCTTTCGGCCATAGCCTTTGTCAGCAAAAGAGAAATACACACCTCATTCATACCCACAAGCAAGCACACCTCATGCACACATGATCACTAACTCTGGCAGCTCGGCCCAGAATGCAGCCATCACATGGGATGTAAGCAGCAATCTAGAGAGGGTGGGGAAGTAGAAGGGATAATAGTGTATGCATGGGGGGAAAAGATGAATATTGTCTAGTGGAGTGTGCAGGAGCTAAAATGCTGAAAGGTGGAAAGTCAGGAGGTTGTGGGGCATGGAGGTGAGGAAAAAAAGAAGCGAAAAAAGAGAGGAAATGGGAGAGATGGGTGGGTGCATTGGTAGAGGACATGAAACAAAGAGGGTGGAAGACAAAACTCCAAAGGAGATGATAGGGCAGAATGGTGGAAATTGTTGGGTGAAGGGTGTGTGGAGAGTGTGTTACTGTAAATTGAGGCATGGATAATAACAGGAGCATAGTTCATGAAAGTTGGTAGTGGAGTGGCGGATCCAGATGGCTCAGGTAGTTAAGCAGCCACTGAAATCGAGCATGTTATGTTCAGCTGCATTTTGTGCCACAGGATGGTTTGCTTTGTTCTTGTCCACAGTTTGGTGGTGGCCATTCATCCTTGTGGACAGCTGGTTGGTACTCATACAAATATAAAAAGCTGTGCAGTTATTGTAGCAGGGCTGCTAAATGACACGGCTGCTTTCGAAGTTGGCCTGGCCAGTGATGGGGTAGTTTGAACCTGTGACAGGACTGGAACATAAAGTGCTGGGTGAGTGGTTTGCACAGGTCTTGCAGCTGGATCTTCCAAACAGATATAATCCTTGTGGCAAAGGATTGTGACTGAGAGTGCCATAGGCATGGACTAGGATTTTGTGGAGGTTAGGTGGGTGATGTAAAAATATTTTGGAAGAGTTGGAAGGATCTCGGGTAGGATGTCCCTCATTTCAGGACATGATGAGAAGTAATCAAAGCCCTGACAAAGGATGTGGTTCTGTTGTTCCAGACCAAGGTGGTATTGGGTGACAAAGGTCTACTCCTTTGTGGCTGGTTCGTGGGGGTGTTGGAAGGATTCGGAATGTGAGGGGAAATGGTATGGGATATCTGTTTGCAGATTAAGTCTGGGGGATAGTTCCTGACTCTGTAGGGCTTTATGAGACCCTCAGCAGACTGAGGAAGGGAGTTCTTGTCACTGAAGATTCACCTTCCCTAGTTGGTCAGGCTGTACGGTGGGGACTTTTTGGTGTGAATGGGATGATAGCTGTCGAAATGCAGGTACTGTTGGTGGTTGGTGGATTTAATGTGGATAGAGATACAGATGGAGCCATCAGAGAGGAGGACATCAACATTTAGGTACGTAGCACGCTAGGTTGAGGAGGACCAGGTGAAGCGGATGGGAAGGAAGGTGTTGATGTTGTGAAGGAAGATAGGATGTCTTTGCCCTGAGTCCACATCATGAAGATATCATCAGTTAACCTGAACCAGACTAGGGCAGATGCTCATGGCCATGCTGCAGATTTGTTTGTATATCTTCCCTTCAAAGGAGAAGTAGCTGTGGGTTAGGATAAAGTTATTAAGGTGTATGAGGAATGAGGTAGATGGTTTCGAGTCTGCAGAACATTGGGGAAGGTAGTGCTCAATATCGATAAGACCATGGACATGAGGGATGACGATGTATAGGGAGGTGCTGCCAAGAACGATGAGCAGGGACCCAGCAGGCAAATAGGTGGGGATGTTGGAGAGTCAGTGAAGGAAGTGGATAGTACCTTTGACATGGGAGGCTGGATATGGTCAGCTGGTTGGAGGTGTTGGTCAAGGAGGGCTGTAATTCTCACAATGGGGGCACAATAAGCAGCCACAATGGGGCACCCTGGATTATGGAGTTTGTGGATTTTGGGGAGCATGTAGAAGGTGGGTGTGCATGGTGTCACAGGGGTAGGAAGGTTCTCGGAAGGGCCTAAGGCTTTAAGTAGTGATTGGAAGTTGTGTTGGACTTTTGGTATGGCAGAGTTTAAAGGTGGAGGAGTCAGATAACTAGCAGAGGCCTTCTGCCAGGTAGTCACTGTGATTGATGACAACAGTGGTGGAACCTTTGTCTGCAAGTAAGAGGATCAGCTCAGGACTTGTTTTGAGCTTTTATGAGGCTATTTTTTCTTCTACTGAAAGGGTGGTATTCTGAGGAAGGGACCTGGAGAAGGATGGTGAGACTAAGTTGGATGTAAGGAATTTTTGGCAGGTGGCCAGTGGGTGGATATGCGGCAGGAGAGGGGCTAGGAGAGGATCATGGTTTGATGGTGGTACGAACTGAAAGAGTTAGGAGGAATCAATGTTGGAATTAGGTTGGATTTAGCTGGAGGGATCAGCAGCAACAAAGTGCTTCCATTGCAGGGATCAGGAGGAGGTGAGTATATCTCCAGTATGGTTAAATTTGGGTGAAGAGCTAAAAGTGAGGTCTTTGGATATGACTGAAATTTCTATGGAGGTCAGGGTTTTGGTGGAAAGGTTAACAAGAGTTTTCAAGAATGTTTTGGCTCAGGATTTGGTAAACAGTTATTAGGTAGTTCTGGAAGATGTGACAAGTTGAAAATTTGGACTAGGCAGGGTTTAGGTGCTATGAGTGGTGATGAGGAGGATCATTGTGGGTAGGATAGGGGCTGCATAATGGTGACCCAACACAGCAGTAGGATGTCAGCATATTGGATAACTTATGAAGGTGGTGACTGGAATACTCCTACAGGTGCTGGAGAGCAAGCGAATCAACATCAGAGACATGATGTATGGAGTAGGGATTGTATAGTAGAAGTATTCTGTGGAGAGAGCATGAGTAGTTCTGAGTTGCCTGTGCAACAGAGATGTGTTTTTGCAGTACCAGGTTTGGAGGCCAGGTACTGTCAGAACCTGAAAAGGTCAAGGTCACTGTGAAAGAAGGGGTGGGATCCAGAGAAAGGAATGTTTGTTGTTAGGGCATTTGGGGGGATTCCATTGCTTTGGCAGCATTTGAGAAACAGGATGTGGAACTGGGTTTTTACCACAGAAAGGGATTCTTTTCTGAACTGCTCCGGAAAGATGGAGCAGGGGTCCACTGTGGCAGCAATGTCACTGGTTATTGTGTCCCCCACAGAAAATATTTTGGCCGTCGTTGACCAACACCTCCATCCAATTGCCCGAAACATAGCATCCAAAATCAGAGAGACACAACACTTCCTTCAGCAACTCTCCACCACCCTCACTGCTGCCACTTTTCTATACCACCAACATCACTCACGCCCATGATCTTGCCACTAGTGAACACTACCTTTCCCAATGTACTTCAGACTCCAAACCCTCTACCTCATTCCTCACATATCTTAACAACTTTATCCTAACCCTCAACTACTTCTCCTGTGAAGGGAAGGTATAAAAACAAATCCGTGGCACAGCCACGAGCACCCACATACACCGTCCAATGCCAGCCTGTTTATGGGCCATCTGGACAAAACCTTACTAGCTTCCCAAAACACCAAACTTCTAGTCCAGTTCAGTTTCGTCGATGATATATTCATGATCTGGACTTAGGGCCAAGACACTCTATCTTCATTCCTTCGCAACCTCAATACCATCTCTCCTGTCCACTTCACCTGGTCCTCCTCAGCCCAGCATGCCACCTACCTAGATATTGACCGCCACCTCTCTGATAGCTCCTTCCACATCTATGTCCACATTAAACCCATTATCCACCAACATTACCTGCATTTCGGCAGCTGTCATCCCTTTCACACCAAAAAATCCCCTCCATACAGACTGGCCACCCAGGGTGGCATATCTGCAGTGACAAGAACTCCCTTACTCAGTAATGCTCATGGTCTCACCAAAGCCTTCACCTAGTCTGCAAAAAGATCTCCTGTGCAATTTCCAATCACACTCCCAATCCTTCTAACACCCCCAAGAATCAGCCACAAAGGAGTGTCCTCTTTGTCACCCAGTAGCCCCCTGGTCTGGAACATCAGAACCACATCCTTTGCCTGGGCTTTGTTACCTATCATCATGCCCTGAATTGAGGGACATCCTACCAGAGATCATTCCCACCACTCCTAAAGTGGTTCCATCACTCGTCTAACCTCCACATCATCTTAGACCGTCCCTATTCCACTCCCAATCATAGCCCCTTGCCACAAGGATTATATCCCTGTGGAAGATCCAGGTGCAAGACCTGCCCAATCAACCCACCCAGCACTTCCTGTTCCAGTCCTGTCACTGGATTTTCTTACCCTGTCAGTGGTCAGGCCAACTGTGGAAGCAGCTATGTCATTTACCAGCTCTGATGTAATCATTACACAGCTTTTTTTTATCGGTAAGAGTATCGACCATCTGTCCACAAGGATGAACGGCCACTGCCAAACTGTGGCCAACAGCAAAGTAGACCACACTGCAGCTGCTTGATTTCAATGGTTACTTAACTACCCAAGCCATTTGGATCCTCCACCACCAGCTTTTCTGAACTGGGCAGATGGGAGTTATCTTTACAACACATTCCCCACCCCTGTAATGATCCTGGCCTCAACCTGTGGTAACATACTGTCCTCACACTCTCCACCCAACAGTTTCCACACTTCCTCCTCCCCATTGTCATCTCCTAACCTCTTTGTTTGCTGTCCTCTGCCAATGTACCCACCCATCTTTACCTACTCCTCTCTTTCTTTCCCCACCTCCCTTCCCCACAACCTTCTGACTCTTTGCCTATTGACATTCTAGTTCCTGCACACTCAGCCTGACAGCATTCCTCTCTCTGCCCATCCATACACTGCTATCCCTTCCCCTTCTCTTTCTCCTCCAGATTGCTGCTCGCAGCCCACACGACTGTTGTATTCTGGCCCAAGCTGCCAAAGTTGGTGGTCATGTATGCATCAGGTGTGCTTGCTTGTTTGTATGAGTGGTATGTGTTTCTCTGCTGTTACCAAAAGCTTTATGTAAGTGTCTTTTAATTGTGCCAGTCTCCAAGTTAACATATCTTCTTTATAGTAAGTAGCAATTTATCTTTCCCTATGTAATTGGCACTTAGTTTTGCAGCAGTTGCCCCTTTCTCAAATCTTACAGTTAATTCTAATTGTTGATTGAATGTCAACACATGTTTCTTTTATTTCTCCATCATCTCTTTTACAAATTTCTTTTAACCTGCTTTATTGACACTTACATGCTGACTAATATCATAATAGTGATTTCGTTTTTTAATTACATTTAACAGCCTGGCCATAATCAATTGAAAAGTACTCTGTTGTCATGTGGCAGGTGTTTAAACAATTTAATCGGTACTTATTGTCACGCAGTGCATCCTCCCATCCTCCCATCCTGCCATCCTCCCCCCCCCCCCCCCCCCCCAACCCCTTTCTTTTGAGGTGCACGAATAACCCGCAAACCGTATAATCAGCACACAAATAATAAGGAGTATAATTTATTCTCTTGTTTTTGGTCACAACAAATCAAATCACCTAGCTGACATGTCAGCTGTGAACATAAGATAAGTGAAGAAGTGAGAAGTGAAGTCTGCTATATTGTCCTCACCCTCGCCCATGTTTCAGGATCATAAACATCAATGTAGTTGCTCATTAGCATGATAAAGAACATATATTCTTGAAGTAAGCAGAAAGTACAGGCTGTATGATCAGTGTAAAAGTCTTTGTAAATCATAATATCATTTACCATGTTTTACAAACTACAAGACACACCACTTTGTTCTTCAAAAAATTGCCTCCAGGATTCAAGTGCATCTTATACTCAAAATTAATATAAAAATGTCCATTGTCTGATTTAAAATTCCTGCCAGTCTTAAAACTGGCCACATATTCTATGCCATGGGAAGCCTATCTATATCTGGCAACACTGGATTCAACTGGCAGCAGCAGTGCACTGATGAGACAGACTTGAGTTGTGGGGATTGACAAGCTTGCTAACACTCTCTCCCTTGCACTCTACTATCACAAACCCTGAACACACTTTGGCCCAGTGATTCCTAACCTTGGGTAAAATGAAATTTTATGAGATGTAAAAACAAAAGTGCCCAGCTGTGTTTTGGTCAAGAAACTAAATTATTTTTAAAAGATCATAATTACAAAGGCATTCCTTAATGATTATTTTCACATTGTACTTGGTGTACCATTTGACTCATCATTACAGTTGCAAATATGCAGTACTTTTGTCTAACCGTAGGTGGCAAGAGAAGATGTGGAATCCCTGCACACTACTGCCTATTTTTCCAACTGCTGACATTATGTGAGTCAACAATATGGAGTGTGATCATCAAGAACAGTGCTGGATAACATTGTTTCAGTGGAAGTAGGGTGTAAATACTGCAGGTGCTCACAGTACTGGTGGAAGTGTGTGAAGAGTGTGTATTGTCATGGTAAATGACAATGCCCTGCTCTGTACGAATCAGGAAACCCCACAGCCATTACTGAAAGGGGGTTCCAGGTACTGTCACATCCATCGTATTCTCATGGCTTGGCCCCCTTAACTTCTGTAGGCCCCTTCCACCCAATGCAGTTGCTCACAGTACCTGGAAATCTACAAAATGATGTCTGCACAGAAATTGCTCCATTGCCCCGAATAAGTGGTAATAAGAAGAGTCAAAATGCGTACTGTGAATAATGGGAAAAAGTAAAGTGTAAATCAATGTGGACCATGCTTGTATTGTCACTATTTGATAAAATTGTAATACTTACTACTTAAGTTACCAGTAATTACAATTTTAGGTACTACCAATAATGTGTGACAAAATCTGGTGGAGGCTACAGTTCATTGAACGAATCTATGAACAATTTCACAAGGCTGGTCCACAATACATATACTTCATTCTTTGTACCATACATCAATGATGCTAAAATTGATATAACAAAGATGATGTGACTTACCAAACAAAAGTGCTGGCAGGTCGATAGACACACAAACAAACACAAACATACACACAAAATTCCAGCTTTCGCAACCAACAGTTGCTTTATCAGGAAAGATGGAAGGAGAGGGGAAAGATGAAAGGATCTGGGTTTTAAGGGAGAGGGTAAGGAGTCATTCCAATGCTGGGAGCAGAAAGACTTCCCTTAGTATTTAATGACTCCTTACCCTCTCCCTTAAAACCCACATCCTTTCGTCTTTCCTTCTCCTTCCCTCTTTACTGATGAAGCAACCGTTGGTTGTGAAAGCTTGAATTTTGTGTGTATGTTTGTGTTTGTGTTTGTTTCTGTGTCTATCAATCTGCCAGCGCTTTTGTTTGGTAACTGAGACAATATTCCATAAACACGCAATTTCACTACAAGTTGCTTATGTGGTACAGTGTCAAAAGCCTTCCAGAAATCCAGAAATATGGAATCAATCTGAAATCCCTTGTCAATAGCACCCAACACTTCATACAAATAAAAAGCTAGTTGTGTTTCATAAGAACAATGTTTTCTAAACCCATGTTGACTGTGTGTCAATAGACTGTTTTCTTCAAGATAATTCATTATGTTCTAACACAATATATGTTCCAGAATCCTGCTGCATATCAACATTAATGATATGGGCCTGTAATTAACTGGATTACTCCAACTAGCTTTCTTGAATATTGGTGTGACCTGTGCAACTTTCCAGTCTTTGGGTACACATCTTTTGTCAAGTGAATAGTTGTATATGATTGTTAAGTATGGACCTAATGCATCAGCATACTCTAAAAGGAACCTTCTTGGTATGCAGTCTGGACCAGAAGACTTGCTTAAGTGATTTCAGTTGCTTCACTACTCTGAGGACATTTACTTCTACATTACTCATGTGGGCAGCTGTTCTTGATTCTAATTCTTGAATATTTACTTCATCTTCTTTTGTGAAGGCATTTTGGAAGGCTATGTTTAGTAACTTTGCTTTGGCAGCACTGTCTTCGATAATATCTCAATTGCTATCGTGCAGAGAAGGCATTGATTGTTTCTTGCTGCTAACATACTTCACATATGACCAGAATCTCTTTGGATTTTCTGCCAGGTTTCAAGACAAAGTTTCATTGTGGAAACAGTTATAAGAATCTCACATTCAAGTCCGTGCTAAATTTCAGGCTTCTGTAAAAGATCACCAATCTTGGGTATTTTGTGTTTGTTTAAGTTTGTCATGTTTGCTTCATTGTTTCTGCAATCGTGTTCTGACCCATTTTGTGTACCAAGGAGGATCAGCTTCATCATCTGTTAATATATTTAGTAGAAATCTCTCAATTGCTGCTGATAGTATTTTTTTTTAATTCAACCCACATCTGGTCTACCCTTACATTATTAATTTGGAAGGAATGGAGACTGTCTCTCAGGAAGGCATCAAGTGAATTTTTATCTGCTTTTTTGAATATGTATATTTTTTGTTTATTTTTGAGGATTTGGGGCTACAATATTCAATCTTACTATGACAACCCTGCATTCACTAATCCCTGTATCCATTTTGAAGCATGTTATTAACTCAGGATTAGTTGTTGCAAAGAGGTCAAGTATGCATTTTCACAACTGTTTACTAATCGTGTGGGCCCATGAACTAACTGCTTGAAATAATTTTCAGATAATGCATTTAGCACAATTTTGGATGATGTTCTATGTCTACCTCTGGAATTAAACATGTATTTTTGCCAAAATATTTTTAGCTGAGCTTATATCCAGCTTTAGCCAGCTTTCAGTGCCTATAACAGTTTGAGCATTAGTGCTTTCTATTATTGCTTGGAGCTCTGGTACTTTCTGAACACAGCTATGATGATTTACAACTGTTATATGATATATCTGTATCTACGATCTTCCTGTGTTCGGCCTGCACTCTTTGTGACTGAAGCCTTTCTTGTGTTTTCCTGAGACATTCTAACCTAAAAAGCCATCCAGTCCATGTCACACAGCCCCTGCTATCTGTGTAGCCACCTCCTGTGTGTAGTGGACACCTGCCCTATTCAGAGAACCCGAAACCCAACATCCCTTTGGCACAAGTTGAGGAATCTGCAGTCTATATGGTCGCAGAACCATCTGAGCCTCCGATTCAGACCTCCACTCGGCTCTGTACCAGAGGTCCGCAATCAGTCCTGCCGACTACGCTGCAAATGGTCAGCTCTGCTTTCATCTCGCAAGCAAGACTGGCGGCCTTTACCACTTCCGTTAGCTGCTCAAAAATAGAGAGAATCTCTCCTGATCCAAAGTGACACAAATCATTGGTACTGACATGAGCAATGACCTGCAGCTGGCTGCACCCTGTGCTCTTCATGGCATCCAGCAGGACCCGTTCCACATCTGGAAAGACTCCACCCAGTATGCACACTGAGTGCACATCGGTTTTCTTCCCTTCTTGGCAGCCACATCCCTAAGGGGCCCCATAACGCACCTAACATTGCACTGTCCCGCTAGTAGATGCCAGCAACTCTAGTGATACTGCACAAGCACTAGCATTATCCACCACATGTGCCACATAGTCAGTTACAACAGCAGCAATTTCATCAACAACTTCCACTGGGATAGGACACCTTCCTCTTCCAGGTGCCACACCAAGCTCATATGTGTTTTCTAATTTCATAGTCATCTTCTTTAAACCATTTAGTGGCCTCTCCTCTGACCTTTCAATCAGCAACACACTCTCAGTGCGGCACTGTAATTCCTGTTGTACACGTAAAACGGTTTCACTAACAGCACACAGTCTCTCTTCCCAATAGCCATACTGTTCACTTATTCTATGGCTTGTCAAATGACAGTGTGGATGTCATAATGTCAAACAAACTGTGTAAGCACTAGATTTACACCTGGTGGCCACAATTCAAATTCTTTTCTAGCATAAATCAGCTCTACATTAACACATTTGCATATCTATCAAGTAGTGCTACCATGTGATAATCACAGCCACCACTGGACCTCTGTGACTAGCTGCACTTAATTATAACCACACGGTTTCAGAGGTACAGAACAATGGGCACACATTGGGTGAGACTCCATGTGTGAAATATCTTGGCATCCAGGTCAGTAATAAACTGAGGCAGCACCAGCAAGTGGATAAGTTCACCAAAAAGTTCATTTGTGCCTGCTTTACACACAGAAATCCCTCTCAGCATCATGAGCCACAGTGGGACTGTTAGCAGACTTTGGATACTGCCCTACAGCTTCATTTCTGTAGCAATGCAGCTGTAGTCAAAAAGGTATTTATTCTACAGAAGTGTGTAGTAAAAATATTATATAAAGTTGATGTCTGAACATCTTGTTCAGGCTCCTGAATGAACTTTGTATTTTTAAACTTACCAACCAGTACATTTATTGCCTAAAAATAGAAAAACAAATTAAGGAAGAACTTTAGAGTTAACAACCACAATGCAAACAGCAAACATAATTTCCACAGATACTGCCCATCCAAAAATTCCAGAGCACTTCATGGCATTCATACAATGATTATTCTACAAGATTAGAACCTGTAAAGTGATGTGACATTTTGTGGACATAGAATGTTCATGAGAAGCAAATATGTGTACACAGAGATCTGTGAATTCTTCCATGGTACAATAAGCTTTCTCATATAGCTGCTACTCATTCATTCATTTACACATTGAAGCTGTCATGAAGGAGAGCCTCCAAGGGAGTGCACTGGATGTACTTATACACCAACAGTCAGAGGTGGCTAATTGTGACTAGTGCAAATCAGTTCATAATGATGCTGTGGGAATTAATTCTAGATACTTCTTTCAAAGTTCTAAAAAATACACAAGGGTACTGCACATATTAGTGGAAAATTATTTATTTTATAAACAGCAACTGCTCTTCCTCCTACACTGCTTAACTGTTGTTTCTACTTACTGATTCATAGATTTCTCTAACATAACTGATGTCACAGTACACTACCAACTGCCTGTACTGCTCAAAAGTTAAAAATCTATTTAAAATGAATGTTAGTGTAAATCATAATATCACTGAGCCTAATCATTTTAATAAATTAGGTACAAAGTGGCTAATTATGTACAATTTTGCTTTGGTTTTAAATAATTCTGTATTTCCAGTTTACCACCTGGTGTTTGCAGGAAACCTGTTAAAAACTTTTGCATCAAAATATAAAACTCCATTCTGAATCCCACAAAGTCAGACAAAAGTCTACTGGGCAATTTCTTTCAGTTCTAGTATTTCAATTAGTGAAACCTAACTTACTCTTACTGTACCAGCAGAAAAATTTGTACTAGCTCATAACTGTAAGAATCCAAATTATTCTAAAAAAATCTTCTACAAAAAATTCAGTTATTGGCTTTACATGATATTTTCATTGCACAACTCTGCAGAATAAACACTTTCTTGTACCTTAGCTTCCTTGCCCCAGAATGTTATCTCCATAAAAACAGAACTCTCTGAATGTCAACACAATGAGAGAGGTTTCTATGTGCAAACCAGACTCAGTTCAGTTTTCTGGTAAACTTGTCCATACGCTGGTACACCTTCCCGTCTAACCACTTAAACATGGCTTTAAGATCAGAATTACAGTAGCAGAATTTAAATAAACTGCGTCTGTGTCAAAAATTGTAGTTTCTTTTCCTCTTGCTGTTTTCTTTGCTTTTAGCCTTGATCTATTTGTTTCATTTTTAACTTGATGATAAATACAAACGTCTTTTATATCTCGTATAGTGCTAATGTCACAGTTTTGCACATGATTTCAAATCAAGCTGATAACACTCTTGGACATGGAGATGAATCTGTGATCTGTACTGAACACTGTATGATGCTAGTATGTTATGAAAACAGTAAAATTCAAAACTCACCACCTCAGGAGCTCCTTGTCTCAGCTTGTCATCCTTCAACAGCTCGCCATCCACCTGGATCTCTGGGATAGAAGTGGATTTCTGCTCTTCTGGTTCCTTTTCTGCTGCATTTCGAAGCACAGGAGGAGTTTCTTGGTGATTTGCTTCTCCCTCCTCATCTTCAAAGTCATCTTCATAGTCGAGTGAGCCATCATCAACACTGCCTCCATCCTCACCTCCATTGTCCGTCACCTCATTATCTGCTGGTTCCTGCACAAGAGATTAGAAATACTACTCTGTGTATCACTATAAATGGTGTTACTCTGTGCTCTCTCTCTGTGACTTGCATGGAATGGCCTTATATTACAATGAACACTGTTTTTACTCAAATTTCAAATAAAAATACATACTTATAACTTTAGTGGCACAACTGGACCATAAATTTAACAACTGCTGAAAGTAGAAAACCTGCAGCAAGACTGACATGTATGTACTTATGTGTGTGTGTGTGTGTGTGTGTGTGTGTGTGTGTGTGTGTGTGTGTGTGTGTGTGTGTGCGAGTGCACGCGCACATGCTGGCCATTTTGTGGTGTATGGTGGAGAGTACTTTTTGTATCACTGTCACTTTCCTATTTCCTGTTCCACTCCTGAATGTTCTGTGGAAAGAATGATTGCTGGTAAGCCTCCGAGTGAAACTGAATCTCTCTAATCTTACCTTCTTGGTCTTTTTTGTGAGATACACAGAGTCTGAGTAAAAAGCATCGACAACAATTTTTTCCTGATGCACTCATGTGTTACAGCACACTCGCACGACACATGCTTGATGGTGGGGAATGTCACCTCCAACGTGCGCCAAGTGCAAGACATCTGCAAGCATTTGTTCAGGCAAGATTGTCTTTCTAGTGGAACCCTGTTGAGTAACTCAGTGTCAGCACAAAATGCAGTGAACGATTGAACAGTGTTATGCAATCGAATTTTTTTGTCAGACTGTGGCAATCTAGTACAAAGCCATTGGACATGATTCAAGGATGAAAGCATGTCACAAATGCCAGTCTTTAAATGACACAAGCTATTCAAAGATGGCCAAGAGAGTGTGAAAAATGAACCCCCTATTTGATGGCTGTTGAAGTCAAGAACTGACAACAACATACAATGTGTGCGTGAAGTGCTGAGTTCAGACTGTCTGATAAGTGTGCGCACGGTCACAGATACAATCAGCTTTGATAAACTCACAGTGTACAGCAGACAGACATCAGGAAACTGTAAATTGCATCACTACAATGCACCCAGCCACACCTGATCCATGGTCACCAACTACCTGATGATAAATGGCATCAGGAAGATTCCCCAACCCAATTACAGTCCCAGCCTAGCTTGAGCACACTATTTCTTATCCCCAAAAGTGAAATCCACCATGGGACCCTCAGTGCCATCAAAGAAGTTCACACATGTGCTCTTAAGGACCTATCTGCCAAACAGGAAGCCTTCGATTTGTGGGAAAGTTGCTGTTGAAAATGTGTCGACACTCGAGGGCTTTGAAGAATTTTGAGGTCTTGCAGCTATATCTCAAATAAATTAATTTTTCTGAAACTTTTTATACAAACCACATATTGGCTGACTCATCTAGGACTGTACACTAAAGGAATTTTAACAGTAAACCATACCATCATGTGCAACAACTCTCTTGTAGTGTGTGCCACTGGAGTTGGCTGAGCATCTTCCTGATGTTTTTGCAGTTGCTAAATGAAGCTGTGATGAAACGAGATGGTCTTCTTTGGATATTTTTCTATTTCAGTTATCAATCCTGTATGGTAAGTGTCGCAGACTGATGAGCATTATTTAAGTATTGGTCGAATGATGGGTCTGTAACCTACCTCCTCCATGCATGGACTACACTTTATAAGGAATCTTTCAATGACTCTCAGTCTGGCATCTGCCTTACCTGCAAGTAGTTTTATGTGGTCGTTCCACCTTAAATCACTCCAGTAGCTTACCCCCAGGTATTTAACAGCAGTAAGTGCTTCCAATAATTTTTCTGCAAATCTGTAATCACACAATAATAGATCCCTCCATCTACTTACATGCAATATGTCATTTTTTTATGTAGAGGGTCAACTATCAATCCTCAAGAGGCCTCCATGCATTTCACTACAGTTTTCTAGTGCTGCCATTTCTCTACAAAAGAGCAGCACTATCTGCAAAAAAATCTCACAGAAGTTCAGTTTATGTGGTTTATAAAATGAAAAATAATGGTTCTGTATCACTCCTTTGGGTATTTCCAAAGTTCTTTTGTGTCTCTGTTTACTAGGAATTTCTAGTTGTTCAACGATTATAAAAAATCCTTCACTACCGAACAGATGGGAACCAGGAGAAGGTACAGATAATCATGGGTGTTCAAAATTATTAACAAGTTTGCCACCAATCATGAGGTATTTCATACCAGACGATATGGCTGCAGGAATTAACAATTATGAATTAACTTATACAAAATGAGTTTCTACATAATGTGACACAAAAATTGTCTGGCAAATATATACATTTTACAGATTGTCAACATTACACATGGGTATAGTAAATTTTCTTTATGTGGTTGAACAGAATATGGATTTTGTTATGGTCTCAGTTGGACCACATGGCTTCCTCTTTACTATAATTCCTGTTGTTCTCCAACTGACAATTTTACAGATGCTGATGTCAGTATGTTGGCACTCAAGGTTGAAATGACATGAAGAAGCCACTTATCTGCCATGACAGACATACCAAACAGATATACCAATAAGAACCCTTGTGTCACATGCAAAGAAACAGTGCTTTACCATTCACTGCTTCATCTCTACTGAAATGGCATTATGTAGCAAGGTGACATCTCCTCCACCCTAGCTACACAAGTGGTGCATAACACCGATTTGAAAATATCCAATTCATGATGGTCACCATGTAAGAAACTGCTTGATGGTTCATGGAAGATCAACAAAGGTCCCATGACCCATAATCAAAGCAAAGCTGCATATGTGCATCTCAGATTACACAGCCTTCCAATGATGCACAATATCACGCAATAGCTTTGTTGGATTGAGGCAAATGGGACAAAACAAATATAAGAGATAAAGGATTTGAAAGCCAAATTAAGTGAACAAAATTGTCATGAAGAAAGGTACAAAAGTTCCACCTACATGAATAGGAAAATCAGAAGCTTGTTTGTAACTCATTCTAAAAGCTTTGCCTTTCAGACCAACACATCTACACCTAATTACTGGGTGGACAAATATTTAGCAAAATTGTTGAGCACTTTTGTGGAAAAATCTGAACATCGTGCATAAAACAGTAGATTTCATTAGAGTGTTGTAAGTTCTTATATATTTGTTAGCTTTGATACCATTTCATTATTTACAAAGGTACCTATAGTTGATCCTTTGTCACTGGACTCCAGCAAGTTTAGCGTGTTCTATCTGCACTTAGATTGTATTTTATTGCCTGTCTTTTGAACAGATTGGCAATGCTGTCAAGAATAGTACGTTTTACACCCTATGGGAGATTCATTTGTGAAAGATTTTGTAGAGGAAATGCTTAATAGTGCAGTTTTAGAAGTGACAGAGTTCTGAAGATACAATGATGATCCATTTATATTGTGTTGCCATGTTGAGGAAAACTGATGGAGTTATTGGATCATCTCAACTCCATTTATGGGAATATATGTGAAATGTTTTTGAACATACTAGCTTGACAGAAGAAAGACAGGTCTCCAGCACATGCTGTGTACCATAAGGCCACCCAGACAGATTTATCATTTGCAGGCATCCACCTGCACCATTCTCTTGCTTGCTTTGCTTCACAGGCCCTGTGTAGAGTCTGACGCTGACCGTCTCTAAAATCAGCTGGTAAGCCATGACATTATATTCAGGATGAACAAATACTCATGAGGTGTGATCAAAAAGTAATGAGAATTTTTGTTTTTCTTAAGGAATCTTCATTTATTCATCAACATCAACTTTGTCCCCTTTAAAGTAATCCTCTTCAGATATAATACACTTGTGCAAGCATTTTTTCCAATCTTGGAAGTACTTCTGGAACTCACTTTCAACATGGTGTCAGCTCCTACAGTGATTCTGCTGTTATCTCATCAGTGGTGGCAAAATAATATCCTTTCAAGGTTCTCATCAGCCTTGGGAATGGAGAGAAGTTTCAAGGGGTCATGTCTGTCAAACTTTTCCCAAAACATCACAAGTATTGAGGTGCATTATCATGATACAGTTTCCACAAGTGCTCTACCACAATTCCGGTCATTTTCTTTGTATTGCTTCACGCAAACAGCACGTAACTCCCAGGTAGAATTCCTTGCTGACCATAAACCCATAAGGTAGGAACTCTTGATGCAATATCCCATTGTAATCTAAGAAAACAGTAAGAAGAACCTCCACATGTGATTGAGCTTGTTGAAGTTTTTTCAGTCTTAGGTCTCCAGGCAGTTTCCACTGGGACTACTGGGCCCCTGTTTCCATGTCATACTCATGAACTGATAATTCATCACCTCTTACAACCTTCTTTGGAAGTTGTGGATCATTGCAAACTTCACTCAGCAATTTCTGAGCAATTTCTATGTGACATAGTTTTTGGTTGAAATCCAACAATTTTGCAACAAACTTTGCTGGTACATCAAACATCTGAAAAAATTGCTTGGCATAAGCCAGAGGATATGCCAACATCATCAACAATGTTTCTAATTGTGATCTGGCAATTTTCCTGAATGATTTTCTTTACTTCTTCACAGTGTCACCAGTCACTGTGCGTCCAGGGTGGTCATTGTGTTCAACATCTTTCGACCACCTTTGAAATGTTTATACCACCCATAAACTCTTGGCTTACTCATAGTAGATTCACCAAAAGCTGCAGTCAACATTGCAAGTGCTGGCTGTACTACTCCACTTTTCGAGCAAAATTTAATGCATATTCTTTGATCCATGCTTTCAAAAGTAGAAATTCACTGAGCACTCGAAAACACATGTAATTTTTTTTTTTTTTTACTGACAACAATAAATTAAATATTCAAAACAGTTGAAAATGCAAACATACATCAGGACCATGCTTATCAACAAGATAAAAAATGTTTTTGAAAATTGGATGTATAAAGCCCACAAAATTAAAAAATTCCCATTACTTTTTTGTGCTGGCTTATGCTGGCACCATCACACCATGTGGCGAAGAGGTTACAAGAGTAATGCTAGAGGCCTAGAGGCCAATGAAAAGACACACTGGAAACACACTGCCAGTGCCCTCTTAGCCACTAGTATTTAGGATTTCCACCACAGACCGGAGGGCCAGTTTAGTCAGTTAGTTCGAGCTTGTTATGTTAGTTAATTCGAGTCCATATGCCATGGAATTCCAGCGCATCACCAAGACTTAATCGCAGACTTAGCCTCTAGTACAGAGACAGGCAGCACATAGCAACCTTATAGTGAATATAGTGGACTTATGCTTCAGCAGCATTGAGACTACATGGATTATAGAGAAGAGAGATTGCATCACAGCACATGGAAACTTAAGTTCAGTAGCTCTTTGTTTATGAATAAGGAACCCAGTTATTAATTGCGTGCAGTTTGTGTTATAGAATGCGGATCCGGCCACCAACCAACATCCTCTCCTTGCTTCCCATGGTACAGCTCTAAAAAGACAATGAGATGACATAAAAGCAGCTAAGGAGGGGGAGATGACGTAAAAGCAGCTAAAGAGTATACAACATTTTGGTCACATTTTGTAGATCATATTATGGAAACTCTCTGACCCAAAACATTAAACTAGCCACACAAAAAGAAAGAAGTATTGAAAAGTCTATTGCTAGTCTTCTGTGTGGGAAACATTAAATGCCAGAATCCGTACAAGGTTAAAGTGGCCTTTCATCTGTTGGTCTAGATGGCAAATTTTCTCGGTACTGTGATCAACTTCTATGACATCACGGAATCTATAAAATCTGCACTTATATGAAGAAATTAAGATATAATGTATGAGTATGAGACTGTCTGAATCAGCATCTCTTTTAACTACAATAAATGGTAAATGCCTTGAACAAAAAACTATGACCAGTAGTTGGAAGAAAGCATAGGACACATCCATCAATAAGAATTGTAGCATAAGTAATCCACAAAATTACCATCCAATATCCTTGACATCCATTTGTTGTAGACTCTTAGAATATATTCTGAGCTCTAACACAGTGAGGTGTTACAAATAGCTTGGCCTCCTCTATACCAACCAGTATGGGTTCTGAAAACATTGGCCAGTGAAAACCAACTCACACTTCTCACATGATATTCTGAAACCAATGGATCAAGGCACTCAGTGAGATGCTTGTAAAAAGCTTTTGACTCATTATCACATCTATAATTGTAATCAAAAATATGATCGTACAGGGTATAAAGTAAAATTTGTGTTTTTGTTGGGGATTTATCGGTAGGGAGGATGGGACATATTTACGTTGTATATTAATGACCTGGCAAATGATATTAATAGCATTCTCAGACCTTATGCAGATGATACATTTATCTAAAATGGCATACTGTCTGAAAAAAGCAGCAGAAATATTTAGTCACATCTTGATAAGATTTCAAAGGAGTGCAAAGACTGGCAAATTACTTTAAATGTTCAAACACGAAAAAATATGCAAATCACAAAATGAAAAAAAGTAGTATTGTATGACTACAAGACCAATGAGTCACAGCTAAAATTGGCCTGCGTGTAACAGTTTGTAAGGAAACACAATTAAATGAGAGGCTCAGTCAAAAGGTAATGCAGGTGTCAGACTTCACTTCATTGGTAGAATGCTAGAGAAGTGCAGTCAGAATAATAGGGGATATTGAACATAGCAAAGAATGGTAGCAGAAATTGTCACATGTTTGCTTGACCCATGAGTGAACTTCAGCATCATGGAGATGCTGAACAATCTGAACTCACACACACTAGAAAACAGACATGAACTACTCAATAAAAGTCTACTCACAAAGTGTCAACAACCAAATTTAAGTGTTGAATCTAGGACTTTACCTGAACTCCCTATACAGGGTGAGTCAAAAATGACTTTAGAGTTTTAGAATGATACAGAAATTAACTGAGATGACATACAGAATTGGTAGATGTGTCATTTTATAGCAAACAATCTCAAGTTTCGCATAAAGGTGTCAAGTGGTATTCTGGTTCGATGTGACTACCATTCGTGATACGGCAAACATACCACCAGTAGTCAATCTCTTCTCACACTTGTTACAGAAAAGTGGGTGCAACTTGTGCAACGGTAGTGTACATTCGATTTTTCAGGTTGGCTATGTTGTTTAGCAGTGGAGAGCTTACAGATGATCTCTAATAAAACCCCAGAGAAAGAAATCCAATGGTGTCAAATCTGAAGAGTGATGTGGCCATGCAATTGGCTCTCCATGCCCAATCCATCACTTGGGAAGTGATTATCAAGGAAACTTTTAACTTCTGTGAGGAAATGAGGTGGTGCACCACCTTGTTGGTAGTAAACCATCCCATCTCAGTCCCCTTCATCGACCTATCAATCTTTGGAATCCAAAATTTTGCAAGCGTATCAGGGTACACAATACCAGTGACAAATTCCCTGTGAATAAAAAAGGGAAAACACCTTCAATTTGCTAACAAAACAAAACACATTAATGTTGGCGCTGTCATGAATGTTTTCCATGTCTGTATGTGGATTTTTGTTGCCTCACATTCTCCAGTCATGGGTTTTCACAGTGCCACTGACATGAAATGTTGACTCATCACTGAAGATTGTTGTGTTCATGTCTCTTCATCCTCTATGCAAAGTAAAATTTCTGCATAGAATTCCCCATGAGCAACCTTACCTGCATCACTAATGTGTTTTGCCATTGTGACTCCATATGGTTTCAATGTAAGCATCTACTCAGTTTTCACCAAACAGTCTTTTGTGAAATGCCAGTCTCTCAAGTGCATGTTACATGATTTTTGTGGATTGCAGACAAAGTTCTCCCTAACCTGTTTGACATAATCTCAAAATGTGGGTGACCTGGTGATTTATCATGCTGCAACGAACAACCTGTCTCGACAAAGTTTTTGTACCAAGAGTACATTGTAGGCATGCCTGGAGGTTCTTTAGCATATCTGGTGTGAAATTTATGCCGAAAAGTTGTTGCAGAGATGGTTTCATGAAACCAAAACACACAGCAAGCACACTCCATGTCAGTGAAAGCAGCCATTTTGACTGTGCTGGCACTCCTAGTGGCAAGGTGGGGTACTGATGCACTACATGAAATGAACTTGAGGTTTTTTGTTACAAAATGATGCATCTACTGATTCTATAAGTTATCTCAATAAATTTCTGTATCATTCCACATTTGTAAAGTCCTTTTTGGCTCACACTGCATGTTGCTCCCATAGGGATCACAAAGGTGAGATTACACTAATCACAGTGTGCAAAGAGGTGTTTAAGTAATCATTATTCTTGCACTCCATACGCAAATGGAATGGGAAGAACCTCTAATAACTGGCATGATGTAACCTTTTCACTCTGCCATGCACCTCACAGTCATTAGTAGGTTATAGATGTATCAAATGCTAATGCAAGGGTACCTAAGCCTGTGGATGATGGCAAGCTGTGCCCCGTCTCCCCCTCCCCGCCCTTCCCCATCTCTAAAGCAAAGGAAAAAAAAATATAGTGTAATCAGGCGTGTTTCTTTTCAAGAAATTGACTTAAAAGACAGCATTACTTAGGTTTTTAACTCAATCATAATTTTTCTATGGCTACTTACAAGTTGCCGGTCATCTTCCAAAATATTACAAATACTCCACACCTCCAATCTTGCCCCCCCCCCCCCCCCCCTCTCGGAAACAAACTATTGTACTGGCACCCTTGTGCTAAAGGCACACACCTACCTTCTACAGTGACACAAATTTGTTGTAGTTGAACACTATTCTTACTGCCCATTTCCATGAATTATGATAACATTCAGATGCTGGCCATAGCTACACCATCTGGGAATTCTTCTGGGAATTCTGTGCTCAAGAATGAAGTAGGAATATGATTAGCAGGAAAATAGTCAACTGCCATGAAGGTCTCCATATAGACAGTTCATTAAATTCTCTAATATCACTTTCTTGGCATAACAGGAATTTCTGTACTGAATCTTCAATGACAAACAATTTTCTACCTGCCAGTAATTTGAATGTTGAGCCACTCAGCTATTGATCACTCTGGATTTGTGATATCTCAAGCTGGTCCATTTCCATTAATACTCTGTGCTTAAACAGTTTAACATTGAGACACATGTTCTATCTGTAATGCTTTGTTTTGCTAACTATGCATCTATGATGCATACGCATCCACCTCCGCAATGCAGCTTAGAGTCATGAGGTTTTGGTATTTCAAAGAACATATAGGATGAATCACAATCCTTATTAAACAGGTATAGGTGTTTTAGAAGGGACTGAGGATAGCAATATTTGGTAATGAACCCTATCTGGAAATGAGTTGTTTCAAAAATAAATGACTTTGAATGACGGAAGACAATACATACTGACAGTGCTCAGTCATCTCTTGTGTGATGCCATGTCACATGTCATCAGAAACCACCCCAGAGAAGTGAAATGCATTTCCATCAGTTGCCATTGAGTAATCAAGAAAGATAGTACATTACAGAATGACAGAATACACATTTTCTGAGTATAACAAAATATTGCTCACGTATGGTGAAAGTGGATGAAATTAGCACAATGCCAATTGTGGCGGGTCATGCCTGTCTATCGCAAGTCATATCCGCAAAATGATAAGAACAGCTTTGTGAAACACTAAGAGAGCTACTGTAGCCATGACTGAATATGCCACATTGTTGATTTGGAAGAGGAAGTCCTCTAACTGGTTAACCAGAACCAGTCAACAAGTACCCACAACATCACAGGTTCCATGCACGGATCATAGAGGAGCATCTGGCAAGTTTGCCACAAACGGAAACTTCTTCCATACAACCTCCAGTGGGAGCAGGCAATGGGCCCAGCTTATTTTGTGGCTCGTGCAGATTACTGTGCACAGTTCCTACCTTGTTGTGACATTCTCTACTTTTCTTAAATCATTCTTTTCACAGATAAAACACATTTCACAAATGAAGGTCTGCTTAACTGTCATAACAGCCACATTTGGCATGAGGAAAACCTTCATTCTGCACATGCCCATGGATTTCAACATAGTTTTGGTATTGATGTGTGGGTTGGTATTATCCATGTTTGTATGACTGGCCCATGTATTCAACCACCCTATTTAACATGTCATGGCTACTTGATCTTCATGCAAGACATGCTGGTGTGGCATTGCATATCCATCAGACGATATTTGAGCACAATGGTGTGCCCGTCCACTTTTCATGCAATGTCCATCAGCACCTTCACCAAACATTCGGAGAAATTTCGATACATCACGATGCTCCAAGTTGTTGGTAAGCATGATTGCCCTGTTCAACACCTCTGGAGTTTCACCTGCAGGACTACAAGAAGACTATTATTTAAAAGACTCCTGTGGAGTCACAGGATGATCTTCTTGCCTGCAGCAAAGGCCATTCAGGGAACTTCAGGACTTTTGGACTGTGTGTCTGAGTAAACATTGTTCACAGGTACACTTTGTACAACAAAACCTGTGGTCACCACTTCAAGCATATGTTGTAGCTCATGCTGGTATGTGTTTGTTGATGCATATCTTTTGACATTCTTTCAAAGTCATATATCTTCCAAATGACACTCTTCTGGACATGGGTTTATTACCAAACCTGAGTCCCTTCTACAACAACTATAAGTGCATAATGACAACTCTGAATCTCATTGTACAGGCAGGCTTCTACACTTGGAAATCAGTTAATAATGCCCTAATGATTATCAGTCAGCCTACATCTATTTTTGAAATGCTTATCTTTATCATAACTTTCTGTCTGGACTTAACACATTGTCACAAAAAAATCTGCTTTGATATTCTTTGTGCCTCTGCAGCACTACCCTTAAGCATAAAACACAAGTCATTCATTTATCAAGTTCCACAGATACCATCAAGAAGGAAAACCTACAGACACCACAGGAACTTAATCTGTGTACTATACTGCTTAGTGCCATGTCATTGAGTAAGCCTCTGCTTTGGGAAATCTGCTGCATCCTCAGTTCTATTAAAAAGCTGCTGTTTATCAGCTATTAGTGGCTACACATTTACTTGATCACAATGGTAGTTTTCAAAGAAAATATTTCTTCGATCTGTAAATACTGATTCCTATGTATAGCTTCTATAAGCCCACCGTGGTTTAATGCCCATCTTAGAAAACTGCTATGTAAACAAAGAGAGCTTCATCACATATTTAAGAGAAGTCAAAACCTAGCTCACAAATTAAAGCTGAACAAAGTGAAAATGAGCATAAGGAGAGCAATAAGAGAAGGATTCAGTGACTTCAAAAGTAAAACTTTGTCAGCTGACCTGAGTAAAAATCCTAAGAGATTTTGGTCTTATGTGAAATCAGTTTGAAATCATCTGTTCAATTATTCAGTGGCCATACTGTTGCCTGAATGGAAGATAACAGAGAGAAGGCCAAAAAAATGAGGTTGGTCTTCCGAAAATGTTTCACCATAGAAGATCATAGCATGGTACCTCCTTTCAATCATCGTATGAATACTGCAGTAAGCAGTTTAAAATCATCTGTTCAATTACTCAGCGGCCATACTGATACCGAAATGGAAGACAACAGAAAGAAGGCCAAAATAGTAAAGTTGGTCTTCCAAAAGTGTTTCACTGTGGGAGATAAGAACACAGTCACTCCTTTCAATTACTGAGTTAATGTTGCAGTAGCAGATATTGAGGTAACTGATCACTCACTTAGTAGAGAAAAGGTGTCAGGACCAGATTAGATACCTGTGGAATTCTACAGAGAGCATGTGAAAGAACTTGCTTCCCTTCTAACAGCAGTTTATTGTAGATTTCTGGAGCAATGACAGGTACCTCATGATTGGAAAAAAGTGTCAAGTCATTCCCAGTTTCAAGAAAGTTTGTAGGACAGATGCACATAATTATAGACATATTGTTGATATCACCCTGTTCTAGAACTATGGAACATGTTTTACCCTAATGTATTATGACATTTTTGGAGAATCAAAATTTCATCTATAAAAACTAACATGGATTCTGCATGCTTGCAAAGCTCAACTTGCTCTGCTCCTCCATGAGATCCATAGCACTGTAAGACAATGGCGTTCAGGTTGATGCCATGTTCCTTGACTTCAGGAAGGCATCTGAACCATCCGGCACTGTCGGCTAGTGAAAAAAATACAAGCTTATCAAGTATTGGACAAGATTTGTGGTGGGATTCAAGACTTTCTTGCAAACAGAACTCAACAATGACTTACCATTCCACATTGATGAAGATGCAAAGTTAGTTCTTTTTGCTGATGATACAAGTATAGTAATAACACCAAAAACCAAGAACTAAGTGATGTAATTGTAAATGATGTTTTTCACAAAATTAATAAGTGGTTCACAGCAAACGGTCTCTCTTTAAATTTTGATAAAACACAGTATATACAGTTCCGTACAGTAAATGGCACAGCTCCAGTGATAAATATAGACTTTGAACAGAAGTCTGTAGCTAAGGTAGAATTTTCAAAATTTTTAGATGTGTCCATTGATGAGAGGTTAAACTGGAAGCAACACATTGATGGTCTGCTGAAATGTCTGAATTCAGCTACGTATGCTATTATTAGAGTTATTGCAAATTTTGGTGATAAGAATCTCAGTAAATTAGCTTACTATGCCTACTTTCATTCACTGCTTTCGTACAGCATCATATTCTGGGGTAATTAATTGTTGAGTAGCAAAATATTGATTGCTCAAAAACGTTTTATCAGAATAATTGCTGGAGCCCATCCATCCTGCAGACATCTATTTAAGAATCTAGGGATCCTCACAGTATATATATATATATATATATATATATATATATATATATATATATATATATATATATATATATATATATATATATATATATATAAAAAACAGAAAGAAACTTCCACATGGGAAAAATATATTAAAAACAAAGATTCCAAGACTTACCAAGCGGGAAAGCGCCGGCAGACAGGCACATGAACAAAACACACAAACACACACACAGAATTACGAGCTTTCGCAACTGGCAGTTGCTTCGTCAGGAAAGAGGGAAGGAGAGGGAAAAATGAAAGGATGTGGGTTTTAAGGGAGAGGGTAAGGAGTCATTCCAATCCCGGGAGCGGAAAGACTTCCCTTAGGGGAAAAAAAGGACAGGTGTACACTCGCACACACACACACACACACACATATCCATCCGCACATACACAGACACAAGCAGACATATTTCAAATATATATATTAAAAACAAAGATTCCAAGACTTACCAAGCGGGAAAGCTCGTAATTCTGTGTGTGTGTTTGTGTGTTTTGTTCATGTGCCTGTCTGCCGGCGCTTTCCCGCTTGGTAAGTCTTGGAATATATATATATATTCACTTATGAAATTTGTTGTTAATAATCCAACCCAGTTCAAA
The DNA here is from genome assembly GCF_023897955.1 of Schistocerca gregaria. Classification (NCBI taxonomy): domain Eukaryota; kingdom Metazoa; phylum Arthropoda; class Insecta; order Orthoptera; family Acrididae; genus Schistocerca; species Schistocerca gregaria. The sequence goes on along the minus strand of NC_064928.1, from coordinate 25,947,596 downwards.
AGTAATAGCAGTGTGCATAGCTATAAGACCAGGAGAAAGGATGATCTTCACTATGCAGGGTTAAATCTGACTTTGGCACAGAAAGGGGTAAATTAAGCTGCCACAAAAGTCTTTGGTCACCTACCAAACAGCATCAAAAGCCTGACACATAGCCAACTAACATTTAAAAATAATTAAAAGAATTTCTAGATGACAACTCCGACTACTCATTGGCTGAATTTTTAGATATAAATTAAGGGAAAAAAACAACTTAAACATTAGTGTCATGCAATATTTTGTGTAATGTAATATCTTGTACAGATATCTTTTATTAACCTGACAAGTTCTACATCATTACGAAGTGTCATATTCACGATCTATGGAACAAGTATTAATCTAATCTACTCTTAATGGTACAAAATCAACAGATGAAAGGTAATTTGTGGAACACCCTCAGGAAGGGTGACAGGACCATTACTGTTTACAGTTTGTATAAAGGATCTAGTAGAAAGTGTTGGATGCTCTTTAAGATTGTTCATAGATGATGAGTTTGTCCATAAGAAATAGCAATACCTGAAGACAGTGCCAGTTTGCAGAATGACCTGGAGAGGATTGACGAGTGGTGCAGGCTCTGGCAGTTGGCCCTGAATGTAAATAAATGTAACATACTGTGTGTACATAGGGAAAAAATGTCCTACTGTATGACAACACTATTGATGACAAATTGCTAGAAACCATATCTACCATAAAATATCTAGGAGTAACTATACAGAGCAACCTAAATTGGAATGACCACATAAAACCAATAGCAGGAAAAGCAGATCTCAGACTGAATTTCATGGGAAGAATCTTAAGGAAATGTAGCTATCCAGAAAAGAAGTAACTTACAAGGAACTTGTCCAATCAATGATAATCATTCTTGAGTATTGCTCGTCAACCTGGGATCCTTACCAGATTGGACTGATAGAAGAGATAGAGAAGATCCAATGGAAAGTGGCATGTTTCATCAAGGTATCATTTAGTTGGTCTGAGAGTGTTACAGAGAAGTTCAACAAACGCCAATGGTGGGCATTATAAGAGAGGCACTGCGCATCACAGAGAGGCTAAGCATTGAAATTTCGAGAGAGTACTTTCTGGGAAGAGGCAGACGACATATTACTTCCTCCCGGGTGTTGTGTTGTTGTTGTTGTTGTTGTCTTCAGTCCTGAGACTGGTTTGATGCAGCTCTCCATGCTACTCTATCCTGTGCAAGCTGCTTCATCTCCCAGTACCTACTGCAACCTACATCCTTCTGAATCTGCTTAGTGTACTCATCTCTCGGTCTCCCTCTACGATTTTTACCCTCCACGCTGCCCTCCAATGCTAAATTTGTGATCCCTTGATGCCTCAAAACATGTCCTACCAACCGATCCCTTCTTCTAGTCAAGTTGTGCCACAAACTTCTCTTCTCCCCAATCCTATTCAATACCTCCTCATTAGTTACGTGCTCTATCCACCTTATCTTCAGTATTCTTCTGTAGCACCACATTTTGAAAGCTTCTATTCTCTTCTTGTCCAAACTAGTTATCGTCCATGTTTCACTTCCATACATGGCTACACTATAAACAAATACTTTCAGAAACGACTTCCTGATACATAAATCTATATTCGATGTTAACAAATTTCTCTTCTTCAGAAACGCTTTCCTTGCCATTGCCAGTCTACATTTTATATCCTCTCTACTTCGACCATCATCAGTTATTTTACTTCCTAAATAGCAAAACTCCTTTACTACTTTAAGTGTCTCATTTCCTAATCTAATTCCCTCAGCATCACCCGATTTAATTTGACTACATTCCATTATCCTCGTTTTGCTTTTGTTAATGTTCATCTTATATCCTCCTTTCAAGACACTGTCCATTCCGTTCAACTGCTCTTCCAAGTCCTTTGCCGTCTCTGACAGAATTACAATGTCATCGGCGAACCTCAAAGTTTTTACTTCGTCTCCATGAATTTTAATACCTACTCCAAATTTTTCTTTTATTTCCTTTACTGCTTGCTCAATATACAGATTGAATAACATCGGGGAGAGGCTACAACCCTGTCTCACTCCTTTCCCAACCACTGCTTCCCTTTCATGCCCCTCGACTCTTATAACTGCCATCTGGTTTCTGTACAAATTATAAATAGCCTTTCGCTCCCTGTATTTTACCCCTGCCACCTTTAGAATTTGAAAAAGAGTATTCCAGTCAACGTTGTCAAAAGCTTTCTCTAAGTCTACAAAGGCTAGAAATGTAGGTTTGCCTTTTCTTAATCTTTCTTCTAAGATAAGTCGTAAGGTCAGTATTGCCTCACGTGTTCCAACATTTCGACGGAATCCAAACTGATCCTCCCCGAGATCTGCATCTACCAGTTTTTCCATTCGTCTGTAAAGAATTCGCGTTAGTATTTTGCAGCCGTGGCTTATTAAACTGATAGTTCGGTAATTTTCACATCTGTCAGCACCTGCTTTCTTTGGGATTGGAATTATTATATTCTTCTTGAAGTCTGAGGGTATTTCGCCTGTCTCATACATCTTGCTCACCAGCTGGTAGAGTTTTGTCAGGACTGGTTGTCCCAAGGCTGTCAGTAGTTCTAATGGAATGTTGTCTACTCCGGGGGCCTTGTTTCGACTCAGGTCTTTCAGTGCTCTGTCAAACTCTTCACGCAGTACCGTATCTCCCATTTCGTCTTCATCTACATCCTCTTCCATTTCCATAATATTGTCCTCAAGTACATCGCCCTTGTATAAACCTTCTATATACTCCTTCCACCTTTCTGCCTTCCCTTCTTTGCTTAGAACTGGGCTGCCATCTGAGCTCTTGATATTCATACACGTGGTTCTCTTCTCTCCAAAGGTCTCTTTAATTTTCCTGTAGGCAGTATCTATCTTACCCCTAGTGAGATAAGCTTCTACATCCTTACATTTGTCCTCTAGCCATCCCTGTTTAGCCATTTTGCACTTCTTGTCGATCTCATTTTTGAGACGTTTGTATTCCTTTTTTCCTGCTTCATTTACTGCATTTTTATATTTTCTCCTTTCATCAATTAAATTCAATATTTCTTCTGTTACCCAAGGATTTCTAGCAGCCCTCGTCTTTGTACCTACTTTATCCTCTGCTGCCTTCACTACTACATCCCTCAGAGCTACCCATTCTTCTACTGTATTTTTTTCCCCTATTCCTGTCAATTGTTCCCTTATGCTCTCCCTGAAACTCTGTACAACCTCTGGTTCTTTCAGTTTATCCAGGTCCCATCTCCTTAAATTCCCACCTTTTTGCAGTTTCTTCAGTTTTAATCTACAGGTCATAACCAATAGATTGTGGTCAGAGTCCACATCTGCCCCTGGAAATGTCTTACAACTTAAAACCTGGTTCCTAAATCTCTGTCTTACCATTATATAATCTATCTGATACCTTTTAGTATCTCCAGGGTTCTTCCACGTATACAACCTTCTTTCATGATTCTTAAACCAAGTGTTAGCTATGATTAAGTTGTGCTCTGTGCAAAATTCTACTAGGCGGCTTCCTCTTTCATTTCTTAGCCCCAATCCATATTCACCTACTATGTTTCCTTCTCTCCCTTTTCCTACACTCGAATTCCAGTCACCCATTACTATTAAATTTTCGTCTCCCTTCACTATCTGAATAATTTCTTTTATTTCATCGTACATTTCTTCAATTTCTTCATCATCTGCAGAGCTAGTTGGCATATAAACTTGTACTACTATAGTAGGTGTGGGCTTCGTATCTATCTTGGCCACAATAATGCGTTCACTATGCTGTTTGTAGTAGCTTACCCGCATTCCTATTTTCCTATTCATTATTAAACCTACTCCTGCATTACCCCTATTTGATTTTGTGTTTATAACCCTATAGTCACCTGACCAGAAGTCTTGTTCCTCCTGCCACCGAACTTCACTAATTCCGACTATATCTAACTTTAACCTATCCATTTCCCTTTTTAAATTTTCTAACCTACCTGCCCGCTTAAGGGATCTGACATTCCACGCTCCGATCCGTAGAACACTAGTTTTCTTTCTCCTGATAACGACATCCTCCTGAGTAGTCCCCGCCCGGAGATCCGAATGGGGGACTATTTTACCTCCGGAATATTTTACCCAAGAGGATGCCATCATCATTTAATCATACAGTAAAGCTGCATGTCCTCGGGAAAAATTACGGCTGTAGTTTCCCCTTGCTTTCAGCCATTCGCAGTACCAGCACAGCAAGGCCGTTTTGGTTAATGTTGCAAGGCCAGATCAGTCAATCATCCAGACTGTTGCCCCTGCAACTACTGAAAAGGCTGCTGCCCCTCTTCAGGAACCACACGTTTGTCTGGCCTCTCAACAGATACTCCTCCGTTGTGGTTGCACCTACGGTATGGCCATCTGTATCGCTGAGGCACGCAAGCCTCCCCACCAATGGCAAGGTCCATGGTACATGGGGGGGGGGGGGGGGTTCCTCCCGGATACGTCTCGCAAATTGACCATACTGATAAAATCTGAGAAATTAGAGCTAATACGGAGGCTTGCCGACAATCGTTCATCCTACACGCAACGTGCAAGTGGAGCAGGGAAGAGAGGATCAGTTAGTGGCACCAGCAGCACCCTCTGCCACACACCATTAGGTAGCTTGTGGGGTATAATGTATTATTTCTCATACACCTTTATACCGAACACTGCTACTTGCCATGCAGCTAACTTTTCAATTTCTGAATTTAGATCTTTAGATAATTTTTCAAAAAAGTGGCTAATGAGATACATTTTTAATTTTTGTTTGAGCTAGTAGGGATTCCTAATCTTTTGCTTATACCATATGAGAGCTTGTTGAATACCTCCACATCAGGATATGAAATTCCCTTCTCAATCCTTGGCAAGGAGGCAAAGACTACATGAAATTTATTTGTGTGACTCATATTGTGTCTCTAAATCACCAGCAACAAAACCCATTAAGGGGTAAGTGTAAAGGGAAGTTAGTGTAAGAATTCAAAGATTCTTAAAAAGGCTTCTGCAAGATCAAGAACTGTCACACAATACTCCTACTGCTCATGTCTGAAATGGTGCTCATTCAGGTTAGCCATCACACAATTGTGAGCGTGCTGTAACATTACAGTGGAAATGTTCACAAAGATAAACATGATGACTTGGATCAGATGCTGCTCGCTAAACTGCTGTACTCACAACACGGTTAGTTCCAATTTCTAGTACTATGTGATAGTGGCTTATTTGTACTGCCGGGGCAGAGTTTACCTGATCCAAGTAATCATCATAGTTGACGGGTGTCCGAATTTCTGTCTCTTCCAAGCTTATGCCTTCACCGAGCACCCTGTGCTCGCCAACTTCATCCACTTCATTTGGCAGGGAAGACTGTAAAATAAGATCAGCTGTTATAAAAGTGCACCACTTTGCTGTGTTATTGAGTGTAACTGTTCTAAAATACATTGACTGGAATTGTCACTATGCTTTGCTCATGGCATCTGCCTCAGATAGCCCCTGCCTCCCACTTGTTGTGAAACCGGGCACTGTGTCACCCTCATTTTACGAGTAGTACACAACCTGATGTACTGTTTTAGTATAAAAGTCCGGTCCACCAATGTCACAAACATTTCAGTGAAGAACACAACACACTTTTCTGAAAAACTGCTGATTAGCTCTTACTATGCCCTTTTCATTGCCTTCTGCACTGTGGCATTCTTTTGTCAGGCAATTCTCCAGGGACCAAGAAAATTTTTATTTGGAACAAGACAGCCATCAGGAGCATCACCAGGATTACCAAAAATAACATGTCATGAAGGCTTTATTTCAAAGAATTGCAAATAACAACACTCTCATCTCTTTTCATATACAGGTGCCTTTTTGTACACAAACTTACACCCTTGGGCAGTCTGTTCATAACCATAATACTTGTCAAGCATTAAAGTGAGACAAATCTACAACTCAACATTTTAAAAAAAGCACAAGGTATGCAGGTATAAAGCTTTTCAACACATTAACTGTACAGCCACATCTGCCTCTCTTAATATCTTTAAAAATAAGACCCAAAATGGCTGAAAGAGAGAACTTTTTACACTGTTAAAGAATTTGAAAACTCTTCAAAAGTAGAGCTGATTTACTAAATAATTATAGCCTCATTTGTTTGTACCTTCTTTCTCTGCTAGTCTCTCCCATCTGGTATTTTGTCTTATGTGTATAATGAATAAGCAAGTAACTAAATAATGTTCACCTCATATCTTATTATTAACCACATTGGGAAATTTCTGGGTATGCCCTCTATTCTTTCATGATGTAAAACTTAGGAAGTAACTTCACAATTTTTAGGTCCACATTTAAGAATTAACCATGTGGACGACTCTTTATGTATCACATTATGTTGTTTCATCATGTATGTTCTTTTATTATGTGTAGTACCACAGTGTATGTAAGTACATTTCTTAACATGTCAATCATATTTTATAAAATCTCAGGTACACTACTTGTGGTGTCACTGCCAGACACCACACTTGCTAGGTGGTAGCCTTTAAATTGGCCGCGGTCCGGTAGTATACGTCAGACCCGCGTGTTGCCACTATCAGTGATTGCAGACCGAGCGCCGCCAAACGGCAGGTCTAGAGAGACTTCCTAGCACTCGCCCCAATTGTACAGCCGACTTTGCTAGTGATGGTTCACTGACTTCTAGGCTCTCATTTGTAGAGACGATAGTTAGCATAGCCTTCAGCTACGTTATGTGCTACAACCTAGCAAGGCGCCATGATCAGTTTCTATTGATATTGTAAATCATGTACCGTCAAGAGTGACATTCGTCATTAATGGATTAAAGTTAAGTATTCCACCAGCTACGTCCGTTTTTCTCAATTCTAATTCCCTTGTCATGTTCCAGACCTCACGCCAGCCTGTGTGAGCTAAAAGACGTGCATTTTGGCCTTCTTTAGTAACCCTGTGTTGGCTCTCCTGCCAACCACAACACTACTCATGATGACATCAATTGCATGCAAATGCTTAAAGATGGAGGAATAAATAAATGAGTAAATGAATATATATTGAGCAAGCAGTAATGGAAACTAAGGAGAAAGCTGGAAAGAGAATTAAGATTCAAGGTGAAGAAAATTAAAGCTTTGTGGTTTGCCAGTAACACTATAATTCTATCAGAGAAAGCAATGGAGATTGAAGAGCAGCTGAACAGTGTCTTTAAAAGATGTTACAAGATCAACAGCAATAACAGTAAAACTAGGTTAACGGTAATTAAATCAGTTGGGCTGAAGGAATTACATTAGGAAATGGGACACTAAAAGCAGTAGATTATGGCCACAGCAAGAAGACTGTTTCTGGAAAAAATAAATTTGTGATCATCTATACATATATACAGGGTGGTAACAAACAGTCTGAAAAGCTTGTAAGCACATTGCAGGGTAGATCATACTGAGAAAAATCATTTGAAGAGAATGGATACTATCTTAAAAAGATTTTGTGAGATGAATATCAATAAAGGTAAAACAAGGATAATGGATATGTAGTTGAAATGCACTAAGTCAGTTGGTGCTGAGGGGACTAGAGTAGGAAATGAGGTTCCATTAAGTCTTAGATGAGTTTTGCTTTTTGGACAAAAGAGTCAGTGCAAATGCCAGAAGCAAAGACAACATAGACTGAGGCCTGGAAGTACTAACAAATAATTTCTGTAAAAGAGAGATGTTAACATATAATACAAATTTACATCTTCAGAAGCCTTTACTGAAAATGTTTCTCTAGAGTGAAATCTTATGTGAAAGTCAGGCACAGCTCAGCGTCTCTGAGGTGGAGGCACTCCAGAATATACAGTAAAATACATTTTTAATAACAAACAGTTTTGGAACTGCTGACATGTTTTCCAAAACGCTAGTTACATTGTATGTAACAGAGTTTGGGGGCATGCCTCCTACAGAGTACAGCTCTCATGGGCCTTCCAAAGACTCTCATTAAAAGATGAGGTCAAGTTGGTGATGTTTCCTTGTGAGTATCACCGTTCCACATGTCTGAAAAGTGCTTGGCTCCCAACAATGTGACTCTGACAAAGAGTTACAAGAGGCTATCATGATCTGCCTGCAATCTCAGGCACTTATATTGAACAGTAGAGTACACAAGGATGTAGTTTTAAGAGTTTTCAAACAAATTTGCTTTATCATGTTTTATTTACATCCTAAAACAGCTCACTTTATGCACACTTGCATATACAGACATCATACGTTACATGCCAGACCAGCCACTACATGTAATACACACCTGTTGCCCACAACGTTTTCTCCACCTCTCTGTCTCCAGCTTTCTGTCCTTGTTTAAGAGTCCTGCTACCACCCTGGCACCAATACTAAATTGCAGAAGGGAAAAGAAGATATTAGAGAACCAGAAAGACTTCAGCAAAAACAACTATGAATAACAAAGATCAGTTGCAGTTTTAGATGACCTGCCCATGATGCAGAATACACAGACCATACCTGTGGAAATAAAGAAGAGATCTAGACAAGACTGAATCATTATCGCTCATTAGCAACCATTGCTCTTGTATCCCAACCTTCTAGTGGTGGTCAACAATACAGTGTAATCTGAGTGGTTCTTTTATAATCATATCACACATAATCATAAAACATGTGTCAGTGGTGTTTGTAAAAGGGGCATTCAAAAAGAAATGAGCCAGAGGCATAATTACAGAAACCAGTACCTGTATGTTACAAGTATTGCTGTTGAGACACTTGTCCCACCATGACAGAAGATGATAAATGGCTGTCCCATAAAATTCCTGGGGCTGCGATGTTAACCAGTTCTGCGCGTACAGCTGGACGTCATTGTCCGAAGTTAATTGTTTGCCCCTCAGAGCCTTTTTTAAGGGAACCAAAAATGGTGTAATCACAAGGAGAGAGGTCCAGACTGTATGGAGTGTGGCCAAGAACCTCCCATTTGAATTTCTGTAGGAGTGTCATGACTCTGTTGGTCGTATGAGGCTTTGCATTGTTGTGGAGCAGAATGACCCCACGTGTGAGATTGCCCGCTTGTTTTGATTTGATCACTTGGCGAAGGGTAGTCAACATTTGCAAGTAACGCTGGGCATGCACTGTTGTCCCATGCTGCAGGAAAGGAATCAGAAGGGGGCCATTTTTGGTCACCTTGAAAAGGCTCTGAGGGGCAAACGATTCACCTTGGATGATGTCCAGCTGTACATGAGGAACTGGTTAACGTTTCAGCTCTGGGAATTTTATGAGACAAACAGCCTTTCACCACCTTGTGTCACAGTGGGGCAAGTGCCCCAACAGCCAGGGTCAGTACTTCTAACATACAGGTACTGGTTTCTGTAATTATGCCTCCAGCTCATTTCTTTTTCAATGCCCCTTATGTTAATAAACAGAACTCACTTTTATTGCATTTTAAACAATGGAGTGTAATAATATTATGAAAGGGACAGTTGCTACTCACCATATAATGGAAATGTTGAGGTACAGATAGACATAACAAAAAGACTATCAGAAAGTGAACTTTCACCCAGATAGGCCTTCGTTGGAAACAGACAACACACACACACACACACACACACACTCTCAGAGACTGTGGTCATATGTGTGAGTTGCATTTGCATGAGTGAGTGAATATGTGTGTGTGTGTGTGTGTGTGTGTGTGTGTGTGTGTGTGTGTGTGTGTGTGCTGTGCCCCTCTGTGACTCAGCATCTCTGCTGTATCATGGGTAGCAAGAGTAGCAACTATCGTTTTCATTTTTTTTGCATTTTATATTTTTAGTGGTGTTTTGTAGAGAACTGACCTATAAAAAGTAAATCAGTGATTCTGAGTGGCTTTTTCACACACTGTGAGCACACTTATAATAATTTGACTTATTAATTACCTACAAAAATTCTCAGATGAGTAAGTTATCTCCAGTATAAAATTTTTGAGGCTTTCATGACCTCTTCTAGTTGGTTTTTATCTTGGGAACTTGGGCAATGATCATTTAGAAATTGTTCAGCATTTCACAAGTATGAATAGCTAGTACTGTCAACGATTCATCCTTTCCCCCCAACAGTGGAAGTTGAATCTTTAACAATGCTAGCAACTTTTGCTTGTAACACAGAAAAACCACGAAACAATAATTGATTGGACTCAAGACAAGCACTGATGGGCAAAATTTTACCACTACTTTCTCATAGTTGGTTTTCTAGCTTTTCACTTAGGGAACAAATGACACAAAGGGAAAGAACATACTGGAATATCAACAGCATAATGGAAAGGACAGATTGCTACTTACTGTAAAAGTGACATTTTGAGCTGCAGACACGCACAATGAAAAGACTGTTCCACATTAAAGCTTTTGGCCACCTTCAGTAAATTCACAAAAGCAAGCACAACAATGCAATGGTCGTGTTGAACAAAAGTTGCAATCCAGAGTGGGGCTGGGAAGTGGGAAGGGTGACAGGGTATGGGTGGGATGAGGGAAGCCAGCACTGTCTGGCAGAGCACACAGGGACTATACGATGGGAGACTATGGGGGATGGAGGGAGGAAACAGAGAGCAAAAATGGAGAGGAGCAGAGAAGAAGACTGATAGGTGTGATGGCTAAGAGTGGTGTACAACGAGGGTTAAAGAACGTGAATTAGGAGGAGTCGATTGGACAGAGGGGGCAGAAACTGTTGGGTGCAGAGTGTGGTAGTGGTACGTTACCATAAGTTGAGGCTGGGATAATTTCAGGAATGGAGGATGTGTTGCAAGGATAACTGTAGTCTGCATAGTTCAGAAAAGCTGATGGTGGAGGGCAGGGTCCAGATGACTCGAGTTGTAGCGCAGCCACTAAATGAAGCACATTATGGGCAGCTGCATGTCGTGCCACAGGGTGCTCTATTTTGCTCTTCACCACAGTTTGGGGGGAGGGGGGGGGCATTCATCCTGGTGGACAGATGACTGGTAGTCAACAATATAAAAAGCTATGAAATGATTGCAGCAGAGCTGGCACATGGCGTGGCTGGTTTCACAGGCGGCCTGGTCTCTGATGGGGTAGGATAGACCTGTGACCAAATTGGAACAGGAACTGCTGGGTGGGTGTATTGGGCAGATCTTACACCTGGTTCTTCCACACCTATATGATCCCTGTGGCAATGGCTTGGGACTGGATCACATAGGGATGGATTAGGATGTTGTGAGGTTGATGGGTAATGGAACACCATTTCAGTTGTTCCAATATCATAAGGTATTGAGTGATGAAGGGATGATAATTTGTAGCTGATTGGATGGTGGGAGGATTGCCCCCCCCCCCCCCCCCTTCCAACACCCACAGCCTCCTAATGCTGTTCCTGGCGGCCTTGTCCTCCGGCTGTCTAGTCCCTGCACACTCCACCAGATGGTGTTCTTCTCCCCTCCCTGCCCAGCACTCCCACCCACATCCTGCTATCCCTCATCATTGCCCCACTTCAGATTGCTGCTTTCACTCAACACTTAACATGGCAGTTGCATGCTGGCTGTAGCTGTTGGAGACAGTCGTCATGTGTGTGTGTGTGTGTGTGTGTGTGTGTGTGTGTGTGTGTGTGTGTGTGTGTGTGAGAGAGGGATGTGTGTGCATGTGTGGTGTTTTTTTTTTTCAGGAGAAGGCATTGGCTGAAAGCTCAGAGTATAACAGTCTTCCTATTGTGCCTGCCTGCAACTCAGCGTGTCATCTTTATAGTGCATAGCAATCTATCCTTATCATAATATTGTTGTACAAATGAAGTAATACATCTAATGTACTCATCTCTGGAGGAGTGTTCAGTGTACTCACAGGTCCAGCACCCTGTGCTCTATGTCGGTCACCTCCTGCTGCCTGCGGATCCGCTGAGCGACGGCCCACAAGTCTGTGTCTGTGTCGGCATGTACTTCTGCGTCCAGTTTGTCCGTTAGACCCAGTCTCTCCCTGTCTGTCCCGGACGCATCTGCAAAGGGGCTCGCTTCGTGCTCTGCACCCAGTGGTTCGTCTGCAGAATTGTCAGCCCCTGTGAAGTGTAAAAGAGGAGCTCTGTTGTTATCACATAATGCACTGGCACAAAAATACTTATTCATTTTTTATGAGACCTAAAAGTGGAAATAACGCCGACTGTGAGCAAATGGCGTGCTTTCATTGTCGATGAACAGCTAAGTCAGGGGTGTCCAACCTTTTAGAGTATCTGGGCGCCATTGGAAGAAGACATTTTTGGGCCACACATAATATAGTGGTCAGAGGTTTAGAATGTATTAATTTATGATTCTTTATTCGAGAAAAGCAAGATAGAATTGCTTTTACATTTTATATATGAGAGATCACTAATAATTTATATATAACTAATTACAAATCATCAACTTAAAGTGATGTTTGACTTTCAGTTTCGGAGACTAATGTACTAATATCAGGTTTGATCAAAGTGGTTGCAATTCTCATAATGTTCTCAAGCTGTTGATCTGAGATATTGGTTCTATTTTTACTCTTTGTGTGCTTTACTGCTGAAAACAGCTGTTCACAAACATACTTGCTTGCAAACAAAGATGCTATTGTCTTTGGCCAAGTAGAATTTTAAAATTTTAAAAGTCCAACAAAGATACAATCTTTTCTTTTTTTATGAGGAGGAGGAGAAGGAGATTAGTGTTTAATGTCCCATCTACAACAATGTCATTAGAGATGGAGCAGAAGCTCAGATTATAGAATAATGGAGAAGGACAGTAGGCATGCTCTTTCGAAGGAACCATCCCAACATTTACCTTAAGTGATTTAGGGAAATCATGCAAAATCTAAATCAGTATGGCCAGGTGTGGGTTTGAACCATCTTCCAGTTGGATGTCAGACATCAGCTCTATGCATTCCATCTGAAAATCTGCTGGCAACATATCTATAGTGTTTGTAAAATGTGTCGCATTTTTTAAAATTCTCAAATTGATTTTCGAATGCTTGCATCAGATCCTATCTTTAGGATTATGTTTCAATTCTTCTTAACTTTACATTGTCCAAATTCTATTTTACCAATCATGTGATAGATGCTCATTTGTTGGGCAGCATTGATACTTGCTTTGGGCTGCATGCAGGTCATGGGATATGGGTTGGAAACCCCTGAGCTAAGTTGATTCCTTTTTCATGCACAATATTTCAATGACCAACCTAGTCATCTCTCTGAGGTTCTACAAGCTGTGTTGTTATGCACAGCGACTCCCTGCAATGTAACCAGACATAAGAAGACACTTAGGTCAACCATCAAAATATTGTGCATAAAATGGAGTCAACAACTTGACTGTACACCTGAAACTGCATCATTAATTAATCATGCTGAGAAAACATGAGAGCTCACAGACTGTGTTACCTCAATCGAGACCCCCCTGCAAAACTTTCCTCATATCCTTTCTACCACAGACTTTTCTATTCTAAAGAGTCAGTCCATTACCAGTGATTTCTTCTGGGCACATTAATGAGGATGATACATAATTTGTAACAGGACATATGTCTTACCATAGATGGACTGAGCAGGTAGAAAATTCTGCTGCAGGCCTTGTTACAAACAAAATTAAAAACTGCACTTCACTTATTGAGGGAATATCAGATATAACAATAACACTTATTTTAAAAACAAACAATACATGTTCCATGGAAATCTTTCAAATCTACTTCTGATGTGGTATCCAAAAGTCTCTGAATATTGTGTGCAAGTAGTTACAAATATCATGAAGTATTTTTCTATTATTTATTTATTTAACTTGATCTGATTATGGCTATCAGACCCATCTTACATCAACCCAGGTTTCACATACACAGTATCTATTACATCATAGTTACCTATGACATAACGATTTTACTACAATAATTAATATTAAAACAATTTAAGTGTCTGAAGTGGCAGTGTAAGGAAATTATACTGAATATGAACTAAATAAGTTAATACTGGCTGTACTTTAACTACTCCAGCTGCTGCCATTAATAGTGAAAATTGTAATAACAGTAATAATGATAATAATAATAATAATAATTTTAACTGAATCAACTGTGAGTTATTGGTGAAACATTGTAAATTAACTAAACAAACACTGTTTTTAGCCGTGTTTCCCAATTTATTATTAATGTTATTGCACAACCAAGGTTGCAGGTTATAAGCCCATTTTCAAGTACATTATTGAGTCCAAAAGGTGATAATGCACAGATAAACATGATGACAAAGCAAAGGTAATCATCTCAACTTCTTAAGGTATTGATCAATAGCTTGATGTACAATTATGTCAATGACCATTTTTTAACAAATTACATACTTTATTATACATTCACAAATTACACTACAATGACTGGACTAAAGTTATGTATTAGCCAAGAGCTTTTTAACTAAAATTTCTAATTGGTTGAGTTTGGCCCTCTGTTTCTTTGTGTGTAGGACTTGTACATCTATTGTACATTTGCGGTTATTGTTCAGGCAATGTTTTGAAAAGGCTGAATAAGGCTTCTTCAGTCTCCAGCTTCTGTGGTGTTCTTTAAGCCTGGTACAGATTGACCTCCCCGTCTGTCCAATGTAGCAAGACTGACACTCAAGGCATGTGATTTTACAAACCCCACTTTTTGTGGTAGCTGGTTGTTTGTCTTTTGCATTGAACACAAAACTGCCTATTGTTTGAGGGACATAAAAAAACAAAGAGAAACCCTTTGCCTTCAAGATGTTACTTATGCTATTTGATGTTTTACCTACAAAAGGTAATCTGCACCATTTCTTTTCCTGTTTGTCTATGTTTTTCATTGGGGACCGTAGCAACTTGGCTTGCTGCTTCAATTTTACCTAAAATTTTATCAATGGTGTTGGGGTCAAATTCATTATTTATGATTACTTTTTTTATGTTAAGTTCACAGTCAAAGTCCTCTTGGGACCCAGGGATAGAAAGGAGACAGTGGATCATGTGATGGAATGATGCATGTTTGTAGGTTGTAGGATGCTGGGAGGAACCCGGGATGAAAGTATTAGTCAAGAAATATTATTGGTAATTTAAAAATTTATTGTTTCTGTCTTCTATCTTTAAGCTAGTGTCCAGAAAATTTATGCTGTCCCTCCCCCCAACTTCATGCTGATCTTTATGTTAGTGTGCCACTGCTTCGTATTTTCCACAAATTTATGGAGTTGTCTGTTGGAATCTTTCCACATAAAAAGAATATCCTCTACGTATCTGTACCAATCCCCAACATGTTTTGCGAGTGGTTCTCTCTTCAGAAAATTAGTCTCCCACATGTCCATGAACATTTCTGCTAGTAAGGGGAATAAAGGTGACCCCATTGCCAGACCACCTGATTGCTGACAACATTCCAGTCCAGTGGAATGTTGTTTAAATCAAAATTGTTTCTGCTTTCAAGGGAGCTTTTACCAGCAAGCATGCTCCAACATCTGTCATTCAGTCCAGACCTTGCACCATTGGATTTTCATTTGTTTGGTTCCATGAAGATATTCCTGGCTGGTCAACACTTTGCAACAGACACAGAAGTCAAATCAGCAGTTCCCAGATGATTATGCCCCAACCAAACAGACTTCTACAAACAGGGCATACTGAAACTGGTACCATGATGGGAGAAATGTGTTAAGAACATTGGTGACTATGTAGAAAAGTAGGTAAGAAACGTATGTTCAGTTGAGATTTTTTTGTTTTGTTAGCTATTAAACTTTTTGGTAATTAAATTATTGTGCACTTCTTTCAGATCTTCCCTTGGGTCTCTCATTCCCATAACCTTCTTGCCACAACCTACACTAGTCCCTTGCTTTAAACTGCCTCCATTCTTTTTCCTACCCACACTTCAGGCTCACACATGCCTTCTATCCTCCTTCCCTCCCTCCCCCCCCCCCTCCCCAGTGCACCTGCATAGTCCTTTCTCATTTTGTCTGGTTCTCTCCTATCTCCCACCCCTGTTCCCCTAAGAACCTAGCCATCTGGCAGCCCTCTATCCTGAACCCACACTCTCCCAGAGGCAGCACTATAGTGTCAGCCCCCCCCCCACCCCCCTCACCCTGCTATTCCTCCTCATCACAGCCAAAATCAACATGGCCATTTGTCAAACGTGAACAGACATCCAACAGTCTACTCTTAAATGTGCCTCTTTTTTGCAGTCCGTAGGAATATATCTTAATTAATTTTATTAGTATACTTAATATTATACATGTTACAATAGAACGAGGTCTAATGGAACCCTTTCATCAATAAGTGAAGTTTACGATGCCATTCAAATTGCATATAGCGGAGATGCTGAGTCACAATAGGCACAACAAAAAGATTCATACAATTATAGCTTCTGACCATTAAGGCCTTTGTCAGCAATAGACACACATACACACACGCACACACACACTCACGCAAATGCAACTTGCATATGTCTACAGTCTCAGACAATTGAAACCACACTGTGAGCAGCAGCACCAGTGCATGATGGGATTGGTGACTGGGTGGGGGTAAGGAGGAGGCTGGGGCGGGGAGTGGGAGGGATAGTATGGTAAGATTGATGAACAGTGAAGTGTTGCAGTTTAGACGGAGGGCAGGAGAGAAGGTGCAGAGGGGGGAGCGGGTAAGTAGCAGAAAGGAGAGAAATAACAATAAAAATAAAAGAAATTAAAAGACTGGGTGTGGTGGTGAAATGACAGCTTTGTAGTGCTGGAATGGGAACAGGGATGGGGTTGGATGGGTGAGAACAGTGACTAATGAAGGTTGATGCCAGGAGGGTTACGGTAACGTAGGATGTACTGCAGGGAAAGTTCCGATGTATGCAATTCAGAAAAGCTGGTGTTGGTAGGAAGGATCCATATGACAGGCTGTGAAGGAGTCATTGAGGTGAGGGATATCATGTTCGGCAGTGTGTTCAGCAACAGGGTGGTCCAGATGTTTTTTGACCACAATTTGTCAGTGGCCATTCATGCGGACAGACAGCTTGTTGGTTGTCTTGACTACATAGAATGCAGCACAGTGGCTGCAGCTTAGCTTGTAAATCACATGACTGGTTTCACAGGTAGCCCTTTCTTTGATGGGATAGGTGATGTTAGTGACTGGACTGGAGTAGGTGGTGGTAGGGGGATGTATGGGACAGATATTGCATCTAGGTCTATTACAGGGGTATCAGCCATGAGGTAAAGGATTGGGAGCAGGGCCTGTTTAAGGATAGATGAGTATACTGTATAGGTTTGATGGACAGCTGAATACCATTGTAGGAGAGGTGGGAAGGATAGTGGGCAAAACATTTCTCATTTCAGGGCATGGTGAGAGGTAATCGAAACCCTGTAATTCAGTTGCTCCAGTTCCAGGTGGTACTGAGTTACAAGGAGAAAGATCTCTGTGGCTGGACTGTGGGACAAAGTCTACCTGTGGATCCATGTTTCGTCATCAGCAATGATACCTTTTTTTACCATAACGACCCATCTTTCTTTTCTTTTTTCTTTTTTTTTTTTCAGATGTCCAAGTGTGTTTGCTATGCAACAGTGTGAGTTGTTTTGGAACATAACTTGCACAAACTTTATGAAACCCAAGTTTGTACTGGATGATAATGTAGGCAGAACCATGACTAATTTGCAGATGATGTGCCATTTCATCAGTAGTTAGTTGTCTGTCCAAGAGAATCATTTCACGTGAACGCTCAATGGTGGTAAATAGTCATCCAGCTCTTCCATCGAGTACAACACTTGTGCAACCATCTCGGAATTTTTCAATCCACTAATAGCCACTCCATTGTGGCAAAACACTATTCCTGTACTGTACCGAAAGTCTTCGATGAATTTCAGCCTCTGATACGCCTCCCAACCACAGGAAACGCATCACTGAACGTAACTCTTCTTTGGTGCATATAGACAGTGGAGCAACCATGATTAACAGCATGACATTGCTACCAAAATTAACCTAACACCTTTTATTGCAAAGATATCACAACAAATAAACAAAGCATACATCATCAACATAAAATGACAGTACTACCAAAATAAACAAAAATATAACTAAATTGCAGGTAATAATTGACTTATCCTCATATGAAAAGAGGCTAAACTGTGATTCACTAGAGTCCTCCAGTCAGCTACCATCAAGTTTCCATGTTTTCTGGTCCACTGAAAATTGCAGCTTTAGGTGGTACTATCAGCAATTGGGAGATACCCTGCTTCAAACTTCCATTAAGTGCAGTTCACTCCACAGTGTTTGCTTCGAAACTGATTGGTATCAGTCTTTATTCACCAATAGCAACAATTCCTCTCAGATTTGAAACTGATTGTTGTCAAGAAGGCACTACACTCATTTCTGGCCCTGTAAACTGTGCTGTGCCATCCCTCGTAGACACATCGATCTTCCATATTGATCCACTTTGTTGTTGTTGTTGTTGTTGTGGTCTTCAGTCCTGAGACTGCTTTGATGCAGCTCTCCATGCTACTCTATCCTGTGCAAGCTTCTTCATCTCCCAGTACCTACTGCAACCTACATCCTTCTGAATCTGCTTAGTGTATTCATCTCTTGGACTCCCTCTACGATTTTTACACTCCACACTGCCCTCCAATACTAAACTGGTGACCCCTCGATGCCTCAGAACATGTCATACCAAGCGATCCCTTCTTCTAGTCAAGTTGTGCCACAAACTTCTCTTCTCCCCAATCCTATTCAATACTTCCTCATTAGTTATGTGATCTACCCATCTAATCTTCAGCATTCTTCTGTAGCACCACATTTCGAAAGCTCCTATTCTCTTTTTGTCCAAACTATTTATCGTCCATGTTTCACTTCCATACATGGCTACACTCCATACAAATACTTTCAGAAACAACTTCCTGACACTTATATCTATACTCAATGTTAACAAATTTCTCTTCTTCAGAAACGCTTTCCTTGCCATTGCCAGTGTACATTTTATATCCTCTCTACTTCGACCATGATCAATTATTTTGCTCCCCAAATAGCAAAACTCCTTTACTACTTTAAGTGTCTCATTTCCTAATCTAATTCCCTCAGCATCACCCGGCTTAATTCGACTACATTCCATTATCCTTGTTTTGCTTTTGTTGATGTTCATCTTACACCCTCCTTTCAAGACACTGTCCATTCCTTTCAACTGCTCTTCCAAGCCCTTTGCTCTTTCTGACAGAATTACAGTGTCATCGGGAAACCTAAAATTTTTTATTTCTTCTCCATGGATTTTAATAATAACTCCAAATTTTTCTTTTGCTTGCTCAATATACAGATTGAACAACATCAGGTAGAGGCTACAACCCTGTCTCACTCCTTTCCCAACCATTGCTTCCCTTTCAAACCCCTCAACTCTTATTACTGGCATCTGGTTTCTGTACGAATTGTAAATAGCTTTTCACTTCCTGTGTTTTACCCCAGACACCTTCAGAATTTGAAAGAGAGTATTCCAGTCAACATTGTCAAAAGCTTTCTCTAAGTCTACAAATGCTAGAAACGTAGGTTTGCCCTTCCTTAATCTATTTTCTAGGATAAGTCGTAGGGCCAGTATTGCCTCACGTGTTCCAATATTTCTATGGAATCCAAATTGATCTTCCCCTAGGTCAGCTTCTACTAGTTTTTCCATTTGTCTGTAATGAATTCGCATTAGTATTTTGTAGCTGTGGCTTATTAAACTGATAGTTCAGTAATTTTCACATCTGTCAACACCTGCTTTCTTTGGGATTGGAATTATTATATTCTTCTTGAAGTCTTAGGGTATTTCCTCTGTCTCATACATTTTGCTCACCAGATGGTAGAGTTTTGTCAGGACTGTCTCTCCCAAGGCTGTCAGTAGTTCTAATGCAATGTTGTCTACTCCCGGAGCTTTGTTGCGACTCAAGTCTTTCAGTGCTCTGTCAAACTCTTCATGCAGTATAGTATCTCCCATTTCATCTTCATCTACATCCTCTTCCCTTTTCCATAATATTGCCCTCAAGAACATTGCCCTTGTATAGACCCTCTATATACTCCTTCCACCTTTCTGCTTTCTCTTCTTTGCTTAGAACTGGGTTTCCATCTGAGCTCTAGATATTAATACAATTGTCTCTTTTTCTCCAAAGGTCTCTTTAATTTTCCTGTAGGCAGTATCTATCTCGCCCCTACATTTGTTCTCTAGCCATCCCTGCTTAGCCATTTTGCACTTCCTGTCGATCTCATTTTTATATTTTCTCCTTTCATCAATTAAATTCAATATTTTTTGTGTTACCCAAGGATTTCTACTAGCCCTCATATTTTTACCTACTTGATCCTCTACTGCCTTCACCACTTCATCCCTCAAAGCTACCCATTCTCCTTCTACTGTATTTCTTTCCCCCATTCTTGTTAATTGTTCCCTTATGCTCTCCACTGAAACTCTGTACAACCTCTGGTTCTTTCAGTTTATCCAGGTCCCATCTCCTTTAATTCCCACCTTTTTGCAGTTTATTCAGTTTTAGCCTACAGTTCATAACCAATAGATTGTGGCCAGAGTCCACATCTGCCACTGGAAATGTCTTACAATTTAAAACCTGGTTCCTAAATCTCTGTCTTACCATTTTACTGCACAGATTCCATGTAGTTGACTGGAACATGCATACCACTATAATGCCATGACTTAAGTCAGCAGTGTGTGGCTTACATGACCAACTGGCACTGACTCTGTGCTCCAAAGTTACTACTATGCTCATTTAAGGTGAAAACTACTACTCTGTCTGATAAGTTAAATTTAAAACTTTTTTTTTAAGTCTTCTGTCTCTGGGCTGGTTAGATACTCTCCTCCATACCAGAAATGTAGCATCAGTTTATGTGCTGTTTGGAACAGTGCTGTGGATCTCTCAGACTTTGCTTATTTTCATTCCACTGTGTCACAAGGTGCTACATTTTGGAGAAACAATAGGCATTCACCAAGAATATTCTCAGCCCAGAAAATGGACTCATTCAGAAGGAACTGCAACTTCCAATCTGTGAACACTGAACAGGAAAGTGATTTCCACTTGTTCACTATACTGAAAGGTATGCACTGTTGAGCAGGTTTGATTTTCAGGAGGCTTCCAGCAGAACTGAAGGAACTGTGTGATAAATCCCACATATTCAAATTCAAGTTGCAAAGATTCCTTATGGAACACTCCTTCTTTTTGGTACAGGAGTTTCTTGCAGTAGTTGAAAACTTTTCTCTGTAATCTGTTATTTACTCTCTCACAATTATTTTCAGGCTTTATTAATTCTTTAATTCTTTTGTTTATTAATTTTCTAATGAGTATTCTGTAAACTGTGCACTGAATTGTTCCAGGAATGTGTAGCCTTCACTCACTCCATCACATAAATAGATAAAATAGATAGATACACAGATAGATAGATAGATAGATAGATAGATAGATAGATAGATAGATAGATAAACAAACAAACAGAGTGAGCTGAGATATATGCATTCAGATTCTAATGGCAAAGGTTTATGCAACACTCTCATTTCACACTGAAGAACAAAACACACCACACTAGTATACACCATGACCCCTACACAGACTTATTAAAACTTAAATGACATTTACATCACATTCACATATGTATTAACATAAAATGCAAATACAGATAGTGTTCACACTCAAATGATATTACTTCAAAATTACTGTACATATTTTACATTTTTATAATAATTATTTTTTTAAATTTTTATGTTCAAATTGCATTTGCAATTTTTATTACAATTAGTAATGATTATTGAAACATTTGGAAATGGCAAATAGGACCTATGGTATGAGCAAATTTCTGTTCCCTCCAAATGCTAACACTGAAACTATGTTTTGAAATATCTTTGATGTAAATTTTGGGCAGGAGGTGTAGTGGGTAGTTGAACATAGTCATATATGTGGTGGTGTTATGCACCTCCTGTCAGTTGTTGAATAAAATCAACAAAGATACTTGTTAATAAGATGTGGAAAATTAGAAGAAAGGCAGGAGTATGTTGCAGCTGCACTGTTTAGTGCTTCAAATGGGTCATTACAGTGGAGTAATGCTTTTATGTGGCAACAGAATGATACAATGAAAAGAATATTTTATTACTGTTTAATTAAACAATGATTTAGTTCATATAATGTAAGTTTATTTTATCATGGTTTAAGTAAACAAGGAGTAAACTGTGATTTTGCTCATACATTTTAATCATGGTAACATTGAAAACAGTTATTCCTTACATATCACTCGTTATGAATATTAAATTTAAATTACAAAAAGTTCCACTTATTCCTTCCCAAAATACTGAGAAAAATGAACACAAACCAGATCATTGTAGCAGCTGATAAGGTTTTCTAACCATTATTAATTGCATTATTGTAGTTTGGTGAAAATAAGAGAGACTATTTTATCAGATACTGCACCTGCAGAAGGTATACTGGTGATACGACGTGCTTCCGCTGCAGCTGACAGTTCTCGGAACAGCGCGTCTGGCGGTTTACTGTGGGTCAGACCCCCTGGCACCGAGGAAGGCAGTGATGTTACTGTAATGTCTACCCTGGCAGGAGCTCGGCGTGTTGCTGGAGAGGCAGCTGGAATAGCATCGCAACCCGGGTGTGGTGCAGATGTGCCGGGAACAGATCTGCGAGCTGTGGGGGCGCCGACACCACCTCTGGGTGGCGATTTGCGGGTTGGAGATCCACGGCGTGCGGTTGGACGGCCTCTCAGAGATCGACCGGTGACCCGAATTCGACCACTGGTGTCAGATTTGGCTGCAACCCGTGACCTGGCTGCCCCTCGGGAACCGCCGAGGGCTGGACGTCGCACTGAAGCAACTGCATTAACCACAATTCCAATGTCGGATTGTTTCGGACATGTTGTTACCATGACCTTTAGTTGTATAACTGGTTTGACACAGCCTTTCATGCTACTTTATCTTGTCTAAATCTCTTCATATTTGCTTTGCTATAGTAATCTACACAGGTTATTGAAATATAAATCAGAATATCATAAAACCTACACAAGTCAAGTGCCTTATTTTTCCAAACATCATCAGAAATATGTTTTCTCCATCACACAGGAAGCTTTACGATCCCTTGATGGAAGTAAAAAAATTGGCTGTCTCAGTTATCAATTGCACATGTAGTGTTCAACCACAGTGTGATCATCCAAACATCCCCCTCTTAACACCTCCTTCAGCAGATCAAACATATGGTAGTCATATGGGGACACATCTGCATCGTAAGTTGGCTGTTTGAGAGCTTTTCAGTGCCACCCACTGAGTTTTTCATGAGTCAGGGCTTTCAGAGCAGCCACAGTAGGCCAGGCTTCAGAATGAACAAGCTGATTCAAAACTAGTCACCAAACATATGTACCACAACTATGACAGATTGTTAATAACTGCTTCATGAAACACTAAAAAGGTTGCTGCTCCTGTTGCAATGAAACATTGAAATGTACAAAACTGCAAAGCATTACCGCAGAGAATCTGTATACCTTTTTGAAGAGACCCTCTATGGAGGTGAAGGAAATGACGACCTTATCTTGTAATTATTTTAAATTAAGAGGTGATTTCTACTCACAATCAGTGGGCGTAACCTAGGGCCCAGCACTTGCCTATTGCATAGCAAATATTTTTTGTGATGAACTTTGAGCAAGAATTTATGACCAAAAGACCTTCAACATGCTACAAGATTAATTTTTTGGAATAGATATGCTGGAGAAGAAATAAAAAGTTTGAGGTTTGCCAACGAAACAGTAATTCTATCGGAGACAGCAAAGGATCTGGAATAGCAGCTGAATGGACTGGAGAGTGTCTTGAAAGGAGGATATAAGATGAACATCGACAAGAGCAAAATGAGGATAATGGAATGTAGTCAAATTAAATCAGATGATTCTGAGGCTTTTAGATTTAGGAAATGAGAGACTGAAAGCAGTAAATGAGTTTTTCTATTTGGGGAGCAAAATAACCAATGATGGTCAAAGTAGAGAGGATATAAAATGGAGACTGGAAATATAGATTTAAGTGTCAGGAAGTCGTTTGTGAAAGTATTTGTATGAAGTGTAGCCATGTATGGAAGTGAAACGTGGACGATAACTAGTTTGGACAAGAAGAGAACAGAAGCTTTCAAAATGTGGTGCTACAGAAGACTGCTGAAGATTAGATGGGTATATCATGTTTCTAATGAGGAGGTACTGAATAGAATTGGGGAGAAGAGGAATTTGTGGCACAGCTTGACTAGAAGAAGGGATCTGTTGGTAGGACACATTCTGAGGCATCAAGGGATTGCCAGTTTAGTATTTGAGGGTAAAAATTGCAGAGGGAGACCAAGAGATGAATACGCTCAGCAGATTCAGGAGGATGTAGGTTGTGATAGTTACTCAGAGACAAAAAAGCTTGCACAGGATAGAGTAGTATGGAGAGCTGCATCAAACCAGTCTCTAGACTGAAGACCCCAACAGCAACAATAAATATGCTGATTAGCTTCTCATATTATATTATGGTAATAACAGTGAAAGTCAACTGTTTCTGTGGATCTAAATAGTTTGAACCAAAAGATACAATTTGATAGGCAGTGTACTGAGAATGTCACTTTACCATTTTTGGTAAAAATGAAAATATTGCCTTCAATTGTGATTCTAAAAAATGAAAATATTGTCTTGAATATTTACTAAAAGCCAATCATGACAGATATTGTTATACACAGTCAGTCACTCAATGAAATATAAATCCACTGCATTGTGAACCGTATTAAATTGTATATATGAAGTGTCCCTTATTAGAGAAGCTCAAATGGCAGAATATCTTATCATAAAGTATATAACCTATCAAAATGGTTTACAATCCAGAATTTATTAATGCAGTTAATAGAAGCATATTAAAAAAGAAAAATCTTTCCCAAAGTGGATCAGAGGGATTTTATAATGCTTAGACAGGCTAAGCACACAAAAGGACACTATTTTTTGTAGACTACCATACCTGGATGCAACATCTGAAAAAATATGAGACCAGAAAACATTATTACAGAGTAGTTTACTTTTTTTGGATCTAGCTAGAAAACTCTGGCACACGGAAAAAGCAGTGATAAATAAATGAAGCATATGTATACAGCATTACATGTAATGATTGCCCTACGAAATACATGTTGCAAACTGGTACATCATTTCAAATAAGATTTCACAAACACCTTAACTGAAATTATCCCCAGTCCGCATTAACAGCACACTTATGTATAGAAGAGGAACAATGCATGACAAGCGCTTTAAAATGTTTTAAAGAAAAGAAAAAAGTCATATTATGAATGTATTAGTGGAAGCAGAAATTTTTAGATACAAAAAAAGAAAATGCATGCTTCACATTGAATAACCAATTAGAATGAAAGCACTGCATTCTGGCTAATTTTGATTCTTTATACAATTAGGTATTAGTACATAATAAAATTCTGTATTAGTCTCCCTTGTAAAGGTAGCAACCCAGCACTCCTAGTCATGAGTATACAATGTAACACTGTCCACTTTGATAGCATCCATTAGCCAGCAAGCTAATCTCTCTCAGTCGTTCATGTGGGCCATTTTTACTTTGCCCAACACTAGGTTGCCCTGCTGTTGCACCGATAAGACACAGCCATCTGATATGTTCCACTCAATAATTTGCATAATGCAATGACTAATTATGTCAGCAGTGACAATTTCGATAGTCAGTCTAGGCCTTTTTAAAAAGTATTTTTAATGTCCTCTCACTACAAAATATTTTTCTTTTTAGATGCAGGCAAATTTTTGCAAGTTCCACCTATCAGCAAATTGTCATAATTGAACGGAATATGTCTTAATTACCCTTCATTCACCACAGTATTGACAATATTTAGTGAACAGTACATTTTGACTAGGAGCAATGGTTACGCCTACAACCTCTTAATGTTGTGTGTATATTTTAGACATTCCTTTATTAATTTTAATACTAACATAGTGGTGACACTGTACATTGCTGTTTACCATGTAGGTTGTACCAGATGATGCAGCTTTTGGCCATGGCACCAACTCCATTCCAATAAACAACAATTTTACCAGTTGTTAACAGAACTCTTCATAACATCATACCTTTCAACAGATGCAGATGCCCAGAATATAAAACAGTTTTTCATAGAATACAGCATCTTCGGCAGCTGGCGTGGAAGCACTTTGCCAGTGTTACAAAATTTCATGCTAAAACCACACAACTTGCACTGCACTGTAGTGCATTTCTGTCTGCTACAGTATCAAATAGCTTACTTCATACTTCAGCAGGATAATGCAAGAACTTATGCTGCAGTTCACACCACAGATGCCTTTATGAGTGTAAAGATTCTTGAGTGTCCTGCCTGGTCCTCTGGTTTGCCACCCAGAGAGTATACCTGTGATGCAATAGGAGCAAACATACTTCTGTACCACACTCCACCCAGCAACTTTCATGAACTAACACAGCAAGTGTCTCAGATACAGCAAGAAATTCCTCAAGATGACATTCAGAGGTAGTTTATTTCCAAGCCATGTGAACAACAAAGTACTTTTTTTGGCATTCTGTTGGAACTTCAACAATCATATTTCATATGATTGGTGGTTGAATTTGCGGTTGAAAGACACATTTTTCCCACTAAAGTAATATGCGGTTTTGAGCATTTGAAAGTCTATATTCCATATTTGTCTAATGCTGCCATCTAGCAAAAACATTTCAGAAATTGTAGAAAAATACTACAGATCATGGGGTGAATATATGAGCAATAAGATGGGGTAGCACGTGTTTGTAGCTGGCACAGTGAATCTCCTTCATGAAAATCAGATCAAAACACTATCTTCTCCATTCTAAGAATGTCTGAAGTAACTAATTGTGTTTTCTACAGAGGACTGGTGCATCGTGCACAGAAATATGTAAGAAAACAGCTGACACTAACTTTTGAGCTCTTGCTCTTTTTATAGTACGAGGAGCCAAAGAAAAAAGAACAAGAGCTTGAAACCTAGTGCTAACTGTTTTCTTTTACATGCATCTGTCCACCACCCACTAATCCTCTATAAGTGAATGGTTGCCTTTCCTTTATTTTACATATTTTTCAATCCAGAAATTTCCATTATTGGTATAATAACACTATTATTGCATTTTCTTATCCATCATAGTCATTATTTTCAAAAATTTCTAAAATTTTCAATAATTCTACTGGTATGAACACAATTTGTATTTAGTGATACATACAGACTCCAACAAACTTCTTATAATGTGGAAAGCAATGGTATATGATATGTCAAAGCCATCTTGAAATGTTATGTCAAAAATTTGTGTGCGACATTTCATGTATTCAATAGCCACGAGAATAAATGTGTTTTTGTAGTGACTTTTCAAACTTTTTTTCCTACATTTTCCACCCTGATAGAGTACTCTACAAATAATTTAACTTTGAAAATGCTAGCTTCAAATGAAAATATGGACCTTAATTAAGTTTTTGAGACATCTGTGATCCACCTCAATCATTTTCAAAATCAGCCAGCTTAAAATTTTTTATTAATGGATTTATGTAATAAGAAATATTGTAGACTGAAATGAAAAATCACATAATTTGGTGGAATGCATGGAGGAAATACTAGATGCAAGACCTTTTAGACTTTGCATTTGCACTGAAATGGTTATTGCCTCCCCATTGTGTACCTAATAATCAATAGGTAAGTACACGCTGTGTAATGTTCTGCTACTGTTTAACTGAAGTTTGTAACATGGTTCAAAAATCAAAATATTGGACTTTATTTTCAATCACAGTACTATTTCTAGTGTAACATTACGAAGTTGACTATAATAGAAGAAATATTCTGACCCTTTATTCTTCAAATGTAAATAAAAGAAATTTTAACCACAAAAGGGTTAAAAAAAACAGTAACAGTGCAAATTGCAATTTACTTTTGTTGTACTGAAGGTAACCAGTTTAAGCTATAATAACTACCATCTGACAATTATTTTTGACTATAGCGGGTATGTTTGTGAACTGTGACTGTGTGGGATAATTACTTATTTGTAATTTCTGCTACCATTCACTTTTATTTTTATTTGTTTTATGTTTAATCTAACATAATACAATGCATTTTGAACACATTCTGTTCATCATCAGGCATTTATACATACATATATATTGAGAAATGTTACTTGAAAATGAATGTCTTAAACTAAATTAACCTAGAACTTTTTGTCAACTTTTTGTTACTGTAGTGGCTGGTGTGACATCACATGACTAACAACAAGAAAAACCAGCAGAAGATATGACTAACATTGATTTCAGGCCATCCATTGACCACCCTCCCTCCCAAATGTCACACCAGCCAATACAGTAACAGACAGTGGACGAAATGTTATTGGTTAATTTGGTTTAAGAAAATTTATTTTTAAGTAACATTTCTCTGTATGTCTGTATGTATGTATGTATGTACAAATGCTTGATGATGAACAGAACACTTTCAAAACTGATTGTATTGTGTTAGATTACACATAAAACAAATAAAAATAAAAGTGGCTGGTAGCAGAAATTACAAACAAATAATCATCAGACAATATTCAGACAGCATGAGGAGCCCTTGCCTGGAACTGACAGGTAATATCATAAGATACCAATCACCAACTCAGCTGGAACTTATGGTGCTACTGCAGTCTGTAATCTTGCTCAAATTATGTTTATTATATATCCAAAACTGGTTACCTCCAGCAATGCAAAAATAAATGTGATTTAGATTGTGACTTTTTCATTTTTATTTGAATAAAAAGAGTGTGTCCATGGCCTTGAAGATTGACATAAGTTTGAATGGAACGAAAGTTTTATCATTTAATTCCCACTATGTGATGAGCTTCTACACAATATTTGACCAGTATGAAACTGTGGTACACAGCATAATACTTTCCATTTCCATCAGTGCAGTTAATGAAACCAGTCCTCCATTCCATTCCAACTGTGAGCTACTTTTCCAAGTAGGTACAGGTACGAGGCAGTATGCAAAGTGCTTAACAGCTTACGTGTTACGGCCAGCGGGTGACCTCTCAGTGTCTCGGAAGCAGCGTGCCGGCCAGGTCTGCCCCGGGAGGTCGGCTTTGCAGCAGATGTCCATTGCCGGGGTGGGCTGCCCCTCCGTGACGGGGATGGCGATCGTGGGGGTGGTGGGCGCGGTACTGGAGGTGGTGGCTGAGGTAACACTTGTACCGGGGACTGCTCTGGGGGCAGTTCTCGCAGGGGTGACATGTCCACTGGCTTGAGTGGTGGCTGCAACACACAGAATACTGCTCAACTACTTGCACCTTATGATTTTCATACTGGACATACTTCAGCAGCTCATGCATGTGAACTATCAGACGCGAAACTGTATATGGTGAACTGCACTTAAGTATAGGGTGTATCAATAATGAGCTCACAGGATAAAATATTAATCATCCCTTAAAAGGGCACACTAGTCAGTTTGTAGCATGGTACACAGCATAGAACTGGTACCAGCTAGTCAGGCTGTAACAAAGCAGGTGTATCGTTTCCAGCTGTTATGTTTTTCTTTCCCCCTAAATTATTATGTTTTCTTGCAAATTTTGAGGTACCTTTGATGACATGTGCCCAATTCATTCTGAGAACATACCCCAGGCTATGACAGAGGCATGTCTCCACAATATCCTTTCTTTCAGTAGTGCTTGTCTTGCAAGTTTCACAAGAGAACTTCTATAAAGTTTGGAAGGTCGGAGACAATGTACTGGGGATAGGTTTCAACTCGTGTTAAGGTAGCTCAGTCAGTAGAGCACTTGCTCATGAAAGACAACGAACCAGAGTTCGAGTCTCAGTGCATCACTGAGTTTTTATCTGCCAGTAAGTTTCAATGCAAGAGAAGTGACCATTAAAAGTTGACCACAGAAGTGAAAATGATGCACTACAGGATTACCTTCAATGCTAATTAACTAGGAAATGGCACATTCTATCCAACAGTTATTTCTCATCGCAACCTACCCTGCAACAGCCTTACAAGATTTTCAGACTATTTCTGACCATCCTGTACGTGGTGTATTTTGCCAGCAGAGAAACGAATACAAGGTACGAGGTAATAGATATCGAGAATAGTACTGCAAATGCTTGTCAATTTCCTGCAGAATATATATAGTAAGACACAAAGCATACAAAATATTTCTGCAACACTAAATTTCCTGTTATAATTTCCAG
The DNA here is from genome assembly GCF_023897955.1 of Schistocerca gregaria. NCBI lineage: Eukaryota > Metazoa > Arthropoda > Insecta > Orthoptera > Acrididae > Schistocerca > Schistocerca gregaria. The sequence goes on along the minus strand of NC_064928.1, from coordinate 25,917,551 downwards.
GAACAGACCCATAAGAGTGTTTAAAATATTATAGGCTGTGTGAAGGAAGGAATTATTCTGGATATGTGAATGTCTATTGATGAAGTATTATAATCTTGTGCTGATATAATAGTTCCCTACTTCAGACATAAGGTTTATACACTGATGAGACAAAAACATTATGACCACTGCTCACCAAAAGACTGAATGCTCTCTGGTGGCATTGCAAGCATATGACATAGTAAAGAATGTATAAAAGTGGAGCCAAGACGAATGGGAAATCATTCTACCTGTGACACAGGCCACTAATGGGGAAATCTACTGATATTAGAAACTTTGACAAAAGGCAGAGTGTTATGGTTTAGCTCCTAGGAATATGAGCTGTACCCAAAAAAGACCGGAATAACATTGCTGTGGGTGGAGGTTGTGCAGTATGTATTTCTGCCGCTAGGGGTGTATAGCGCAACTCATTGCGAGTTGAGTGCCACCTGTGCTGTTGACCTGGCTTGTTCTGTTCATCTGCAGTGACTATTTTTGCTAGTGCTGGTTTGTTCTTGTTCTGTTTTTTATGATGGCAAATTTAAGTGAACAAAGTGCAGCTGTGAAATTTTTGTTTTCAACTCGTAAAAATGCTGCTGAAATTGTTTTAATGGTGAAAAGAGCTTATCAAGACGACACTGTCAGAAAAACTCAAGTGTCTGAGTGATTTTCTCAATTTAAAAATGGTGACATGTCGATTGATGACAAACCTCATTCTGGACGTCTGTCAACTGCATGAATTGATGAAAATATTGAAAACATTCAAGAGCTTGTTCTAACAGGCCACTGACAGGAAACTGATCAACTGTCAGAGATTAAGGGCACTTGGCAATACACATCTCAGTAAATTAGCTTACCACACCTATTTTCATTCTCTGCTTTCGTGTGGCATCATATTATGAAGTAACTCATCATTGAGTAAAAGAGTGTTCATTGCACAAAAGAGTGTAATCAGAATAATTGCTGGAGCTCATCCAAGATCATCCTGCAGACACTTATTTAAAGAGCTAGAGATCTTCACTGAAGCCTCACAATATATATATTCACTTTTCAAATTTGTTATTAACAATCTGAATGAATTCAAAAGTAATAGCAGTGTACATGGCTACAACACTAGGAGAAAGGATGATCTCCACTACCCAAGGTTAAATCTAACTTTGGCTCAGAAGGGGGTAAATTATGCTGCCACAAAAGTCTTTGGTCACTTACCTAATAGCATCAAAAGTCTGACAGATAGCCATCAAGCATTTAAAAGAAAATTATAAGAATTTCTTAATGGCAACTCCTTCTACTCATTAGATGAATTTTGGATATTGTAAGTGGGTAATTTCCCAAACCCCCACAAAAAAGTGTCATGTAATATTTTGTGTAATGTAATATCTTGTATAGACACCTTTTATTAACCTGACTTGTTCCACATCATTACGAAGTGTATTATTCATTATCTATGGAACAAGTGCTTATCTAATCTAATCTAATTAGTGAGTTATCTTGGAGATCCAGTTTGTGACAGACAGAAGACTGGTTCTTCCACCAGGTGAATGCACCTGCACACACAGCCATGTCTGTTAGACAGTTTCGGCTAAAAATGGCACGGTTCCACTGCCCTGCACACCTTACTTGCCGGACCTGGCTCCATGGAACTTTTTCTTATTTCCATGCACGAAAAGGGACATGAAAGTACACTGGTTTGACAACTTTGAAGTAGTCAAGAAAAAACAAGAGAGAATCTGTCAGACATTTCTAAAGAGGACTACAAAAATATTTCAAACAGTGGAAGCACTGGTGGGAGAAATGTATTAGTTGTATTGGAGAATATTTTGAAGAGGATAAGGCTGTTTTGTAAACAATTTGAAAATATATAGCTTTTAAAAAAATAAATCAGCTTTTTTGGGGGGGTACCCCCTTATAAGCATCTCAAAAACAGTGAAGTTGGTCGGCTGTTAATATGCTGTTGTTCTGAGCATCTATGGAAAACAGTTGGAGGACCGTGCATCAAGGTGACAAGGTGTCGGATGTCCACATCTCATCACAGAATGAGGAAGTAGTTAACCGAGCAAGGTGACACGGAGGTTAACACACTGGACTCCAGTTCAATAGGTTGATGGCTGAAATCTACATCTGACCATGGAGACTTAGGTTTTCTGTGATGTCCCTAAATTATTCCAGGCATATGCAAGGATGCTTCCCTTGAAAGAGCATGTCTGAGTTACCTCACCATCCTCAATACACACTGAGATTGTCCTCTATCTCTAACAACTTTAATTTCAATGGGATGTTAAACCCAAATTTTCCTTCCTTGGGGACACAGGAGACTTGCTTGCTGTGTGAAGCAGGATAGGTATCACATCCAATGACATTTATCTGGTTCCACATACTTCCAGATACCTATCAAGGACGTTTTGAATCTGTGCTACACAAAACTGATGTTGTACTGCATTCCATAGGTGGACCTGCATGCTATTAAAAAGGTGGTCACAATGTTTGGGTCATCATTGCACGTGGAAACGAAGTAAACAATCCACAAATGGACCTACCGGAACTTCACACTCGGCTACACGAAGATGAGGGAAACCTGCACAGACGAGAAGTTCTATGTTCCAACACCGGAGCTCTCCATCCAGTTAGCACAGAAATTTCTGACACGACTTCAGTACTTTAAACGGAGTGACAGAGGACCTTTCGCAGCAGCCAGTACTCACTGTCGGAGATGGCAGCTGTCGGGAGCTGCGAGCCTCTGCCTGCTTCGGCACCGGAGAGGTCTGCCGGAGGGTGGGGGCAGTGGCTGCGGTGCGGGCAGATGCGGCGGCGGCGGACTGCGCGTCACCGTGTCGCACCTCGACGAGGCGCACGTTGTGTCCGGGGGGCGGGCCCGGTGGCGGAGGCTCTCCCGGCTGTGGCAGTGACACCGTGGGGCCCCACTGCACCTGCAGCACAGTCCTCCCTGACAGTGGCAAACCCAGGGCAGCCGAAACACCGCAGGAGAAACACTTTTTCTGATGTGGAACATATTACAGTAATAGTAGTAGCAGTAGTAGTAGTAATAGAACAGTAATAGTTCTATAGGAATTCATTATGACTGTTGTTTCAGACATGTCTGATAGGATACCATGCATTCGTGCAAATGATTCACTTCTGAGGGTAATGAATACACAATCTCGAGTGCAGATGCACATTTACATTTGACCTAAAATTAGCAAGTGTAGAGGGCATCAAAGGGGGCAATGAATAGGTAGCAGTAGTGGGGAGCCCGGGTCAGCCACGGAGCCTGCTGAGACAGTCTGCACATCTGTGATAAGCACTGTGTCTGGGAGGTGCAGTGGGTAACGCGACTGCCTGGTAAGCACAAGACTCTGGGTTCGAGTCCTCGTTGACGCAGATATTTACTTATTGCCACTGATTCCACATAAAGTTGTGATGCAGCTCATATCAATAATTCCTTTCCTCTCCTTTCTCCCCCTCTACCTTCAGTTTACATAGTAGTAGTTACATTCACTTCCAGACCACTTCTGTACAGGCATTGGACATGTCATGGGAGTCCAATTTGAGAAGGAAGTACATTACTCATATATACAAAAATTTATGTATTTACAGGCAATGGTGGCCATGCCTGGGGGCAAATGGAGCTGCACGCCCCAGCTACTTTCATTTCAAAAAAATGCTTTAAAAGTCAGTATTATGTAGGCTTCTTACAGGGCCACAACTGCAACTTTTTTATGGCTACTTATAAGACACCATCCATCTTCCAAACTATTAAAAATACTTCATACCCTTGGGTCTAGGCCCTGCTCCTCCCCCACCCCTTACAAACTATCATATGGGTGCCCTCGTCTACATGTGCAGTTTGATTAGGATGGGGTGTGCAGTCAGCCATAGCACTATAGTAGGAATAATATCTGCTTCAACTAATTCGAGAAAAGGAATTTGAATATGGATGGCTACACAAAGATCTAAGTCTACGTCCATCCAAATACAGGATCAACCTGTTTAAAATAGTGCCACCTTTAATGTCGTATTCCTAATATACAATAGTGTTTAGCAAAGAAGTTACAAAATAAACGTAAAAAGCTAGTGCCACACTGTTGATTTATTTCTCACTATCAGTCACTATCCAAACTGTCAGCTGAAAGCAGACCAATAGTGATTATGTTTGCTTATCATTTTATCTACTAAAACTTCACATCTGTTTGTCTGAAAAAATGAGTCAGTGTTCACAACGAATGAGGACTTGATGTCAGAGAGGATGGCCTCAGTGGTCAGGGACAGTGGTCATGTGTGTGTGAGTTGTGCTTGTTTTAATTCTGTCTATTTTAGAAGAAAGCATTTTGGCCAGAAGCTCACACGTTCAGCTTTGCCTGTCTGTGACTCGACATCTCCTCTGGATTCATAAGACGAGGTGGAATCCAAAATTTTCAGGACTGCTGCTGCCATCTGGAAAGTAAGATTAGTAGATCTTTGCACCACTAGGTGGCAAGAGCTGCATATCTGATGAGTCAGTGTGCGGAGTGGCATTCAGTTGGGAGGAAATGTTGCATGTTCACAGTGATTTCCATAATACTCTATTTTTTGGTGTGTGGCGATTTTATGATGGATCCACAAACAGAACAGTGCATGTGTATCAAATTCTGTATGAATCTCAGAAAAAGTGCTACAGAGACCCATGCAATGATTCAACAAGTGTTTGGGGGACAGAGCATGAGCCGTATGTGTGTGTTTAAGTGGCTCTCCAAGACCCAAAAAAGCGAGACAGCTGAAGAGCAAAGTGAAGAGCACGATCATCGTTTTCTTTGATACTGAGGGAATTGCGCAAAGAATTCATCCCACACAACCAAACAGTGAATTCTGCATATTAATGTGATGTTTTGCGATGATTCCGTGAAAACCTGTAGCAAAGACAGCCCGAATTTTGGTGTGATAGCTGCTGCATCACGACAATGCACACTGTCACACATTCTTGCTCACCGGGACCTTTTTGGCATAAAACAACATGGCGGTTGTACCCCATCAACCGTACTTGCCAGATTTGGCACCTTGCAACTTTACACGATTCCCAAAACAGAAACTCAAGTTGAAAGGCCGTCGGTTCAACACTCTAGAGAGGATTCGAGAAGCATCGCTGGTGGTCATAAACACCCTCAAAGAACAGGACTTCCAGAAAACGTTTGACCAGTGGCAGAAGTTCTGACCAGTGTATATGTGTGGATGGGAACTACTTCGAGGGTGATAGTGACCATTAGTCCAAAGGTAAGATTTTCAACAGATGGCAGCACCAGTCCTGAAAATTTTGGATAGAACCTTGTATTGTCATTATTCTCAGTTTTTCCAAACACCTCATTATGGCTTCTGATTTTCCAAACTCAACTTTCTTTCTTCCCCAAATTATCTAACTGTTTCACAATGTTTATGGTGAGGCACTCTGAGGCATAAAGATGCCTGTTTTCAATGACTACATTGTTATGCCTCAGTTTGGTATTAATTGATAAGGTTTTTTTGCTTTACTTCTTCTTTGTTAGGTGGAATGCAGTTTCCGTTCCTCTGGCACCATTTACATTAACTGCTTTGTTCTGAGAATTTAGCTGGATTATTTTTACCAAGTGTTTAAATTCTGCAACTTACCTTATTTTCCATTTTCTGATTCCATATGTTTTGATGCACCTTTAGTATTGGTCATATAAATGGTATTTCAAAACAAAATTTGTAATCCAGTTTTTTCTGCTGCCTCTTGGAGAATGTTTATCCATTTCTTTTCATCTTGTACGCTCTCTGCTAAGATTTCTAAATCATTAGCAATAGCCAAGCAATCAATTTCTAGGTTCTCTCTTTTTCTTACATGTTTCACTTTATTCAAGGCCCCTTCTTCTATTCTCTTTCTCTATTCTCATACTACTGCCTTCAAAATGCAATTGCATAGTAATGGAGACACTCCATCCCCCTGTCTCTTGCCTGATGGTTTCAAAAGGTTTCGATAGCTCATCAAAAAATTTTACTATGGAAGCTGCATAAGTAAGTTTACTTAATGGTTGTCAGTTCCAAACCCTTCTTGGTCATTGAATAGTGTTATCTCTACTGACGGAACCATAGGCTTTTTTTAAATCAGTAACCCAGACAAAAGAGCAGGAACACAATGAACAAAAGACAGGTTTTGAATCATAACACACGGGGTCCAGAGGCACAAATGTGATCCTATATTACTGCAATTTGTGTAAGAAAAATGCCAAGTCCCCAATTTGCATACCAGGTAGGGGGAAGGAGAAAAGAAATCACCCAGAACTTTCAGAGTTTCCCCATAAACAATTTGGGTGGGGTAACAGCTGATATTTTCCTTTCATGTTGCACACGGGCCAAGCAAATCCATGGGGAGGGCCTCAGATCATTATTCAGAGTGAAGAGCCAGGGCCGTCTTTAAAGTGCGGTGTAGGTGTGCTACCAATCCATTACTTGCAGGATGGTAGCTTCTAATACAGATATGGCCATAGCTGCACAAACACAATATATCTGCAGATACTTGGCTTTCAGACTATTTCTTCCTGTCTGCAGTAATAGTGTGAGGGATGCTGCATGATCAAAGCCCAAGCAATAGAACAATCAGAAATGTTACATGACCAGGATACCTTCAGGCCACCATGAAAACCTGTTGATAACCATTATGATTTAACAGAAACCCTGAGAAGCAGCAAGAGGTCCTACAGTACCCAACTGGATATGGACAAAGTGTCCTGAAGGGGCAGAGAAAGAGGAAAAAAGAACAGGTACATGGCAGGATATTTTTGTTGCTTACCAAGCTTCAACAGCAACTTGCCCTTTTGTGACAACAATACTGCAAATCAGGCCAGACTATTTTATCAACAAGCAATTTTCTGGTAGTTTTGATTCTTGGATAAGCTAAGTCATGGTAAATATTTTTTGACTCTAGTTTCGTCATAAGTCACAAATCAGTGAAAAAAGTATTACAAATTGTGAATAAACATCGCCAGAAAAGTGTTGAAATGTTGTGCCTGATGCACTTTTGGTCAACTGTGAGCACCCACCTTGCACACAGCTTCTTCACAGCCAATTCTCCATGCACGATTTTATGCACTCACTCAGTTGATATGCCTACAGCCTCAGCAGTGTCATGAATTTTTATTTGGTGATCCTGCATTACCACACCATGGATTCTGCCTATGTGGTGACCTCAATTGGAGAGCTGAAGCACTCTTTGTGCTTGATGCTCGTCCAAGCATGTTTAAATTCATTAATCCGAAAGTAAATGGTCTTCAATGATGGTGTAAAGTCCACATCAGCTTAACCCAATTCTGTTTTCATTTGTGCAGCAGTTCAACCCTTCAAATGAAAATTTTTAATAAGAGCATGAGACTCAGATTCCACCATTTCCAATCGCAGTTGACACACTGACCAATTCAGATGGCTGTCAGCAATGAAGTGTGTATGGTATTTTACAATCCTTGGAATAATCAACCTTACCAACAATGAAGACACAACAAAAATGTTCCATTCTTGCATAGAAATTTACCAGACTTATCAAACCATCTTCGTATATCACTAGGACTGTGAGACAAAGGAACGCAGCAATCAGTGTGGACATGCAGATTCACCATCACTGAAAAGGCAGTGATCCAACTATCATCAGGGAAGATGATGGTGACCATTTCGTGATATTACCATTGTGTGTTGGTAACAGATTATGCACATAAAGGGCAAACCACAACAAGGGCATACCACTGAAAGGCAGTGGCCCGACTATCATCAAGGAACATTATGCTGACCATTTTGTGGGACTGCCATTAGAAACAGATTGTGCTCATAAAGAGCAAACCACCACAGGAGCATACCATACTACCAAAATCTCCTGAAGAAGCCTTCAAAACAAAACATCACAGGAAACTATCCAGAGATGTTTTTGTTCCACGGCAGCATCACAGCTCATTCTGCATAGGATGCAGTCACATATACTGCTCCTTTGGGCTGCCATAGCTTAGGTCACACCACATATTTTCTTGACATGGCACCCAGTGACTTTCTCCTTGTACCTCAGATGAAGAAGCTGTTGTGTGGCAGGCATTTCCAGGTTGATGATTTCCAGGATATTCAAAGTGGAATGTAATATAAACATACAAAATATAGGCTTCTACAACCAAGATCTCCAGCAAGGTATCCACTGCAGAGCAAAACGTGTCACATTGAAGGGTGAATATGTAGGGCAAAATTAACACAATACACTGAATTTCATGGTCACAGCTTGATCTTTTTGAGGTGATAATGAAAATGTTCTCGAAGATAGTCACCTACAATGCAATAAACATCGGGAGATTTCTCCCAAAGATGTACAACACAACAAAAGATTATAGCTTTATGAAGACCACTACAGAGCTGCTCAGCAACAGAAGAGTCTATATTAGCTTTCAAAACACCAAAAGTCAGTGGCAAAAGACAAAAACCAATCCTCCCCAAGGTAGCGTTCTTGCTCCCATGGCATTTAACTTGTACAACAGCGACCAACCAAGTAAAAAGGCTTCCAGCCCATTAATTAAACGATTTGGTCCTCTTCACCAGCCATAAAACATTTGAAGGAATCATCTGCTCTTGAGGATCCAGGAGTCTACTATGAAGTCAGCACCCTGAAGCAAAATCCTAGCAAAATAGCAGTCAGTGCTTTTCACCTCCACTACAAACATGTCAGCTACAAGTTAAAAGTCTAATGGCTGAGAACTCCTCTCAACTGCAACTCTACCCCTAAAAACCTTGAAGCTATCCTTCATAGGAGTCAGGCACTCAAGGAGTAATGTGACAGTGTCAGAATAAAAGTCACAAAACAAAACAATATGACACTCAGGGGTGCAAGTTGGGGAGCAAGCCCATATATGCTTCAGTCACCATTATGTTACTTGGCAGGGAATATGCTTGCCCTGTGCGGTGCCCATCTTGTCACTTGAAACAGGTTGACATTGCCTCTCACAAATTTGCTGACAGGTGACAGGATGCATGGTATCAACTCCAGGCAAGAAGATTCAAGTTCTGGCCAGAATAGCATCACCCGACACCATACATATTGCAACAGCCAAATACAAAAGGAACAAAGTAAACACTGATGATAAGACACCCACTCTAAGGGTTTGCCCTAGAGGGACAGCCTGCAGGAAAAGCTTTCTCTCACGTAACACTCCCCTAATGAAGTCAGAGACTGAAGAGGGACTCCAACGCTGTCAGGACAGAGCTAAATGTGATTGGATGCCACCAAAAGAGGAGATACTCACAGAAACAGCATGCCTCAGGTGACATGGGGGGGAGGTCACTCAACTGCCTTCCTAGGGGCATTCGCCAAAGTAAAACTGGCGTGTCAAAATGGGGAACCTGTGATGACTGAGATGTGTACTGTGTATCTGGTGACAAGCAGGCAATGAGTCATTTCCTTCACTGTTCCATTTATACCACCTTCTCAATGCATTGTGACACAAGAGGACCTGGCATTATCAAGCCCAACACAGAGCACCTACCTCAAGTGCTACAATTCATCCAAATTCCATCCAAATGGTTGTCATTGACACAGTAAGAAGAAGAAAATTAAAATTTGATGATTATCTTGTGCAGCACACTATTTGAACACATGATATAATAGCCAGTTAAATGAAAATGAGACAGATGGAAAGAAAGTAAGTAACTATTTACTATTTCAAAAGTAATCATGACAATTGTTGGCACATTTGCCCCACTGTGAGACAAAATGGTCACTGACTTTATGGAAAAATATTCGCAGTTGCCAATGGAACCATACTGAACCCAATGTGTAGCTCTTCACCAGAAGAAAATCAACAGTCATGGAAGTTTTTCCAACTGGGCTCCAAAAATGTGGAATCACATGGGGAGGGATTATGGATTGTACGGGGGATGTGAACGAGCTTCCCAGCAAAACTTCTACAGCACATTTGAAACAACCTTCACAATTTGTGGGTGGTGCCATGCAGCAGATGTTTCACTGTGAAGTCCTTATATATCCTCCACACAGTCCCAATCTCTCCCCATGTGATTTCCATATTTTTGTAGCCCTAACAAAAGATTTACTTCAGATGAAGAGGTACAATCATGCCTGGGTACAATCACAGTTCTGTAGGCAACTGCAGACTTTTTTCCACGATGGCAGTGACTGTCCTGTTTACTGTGGGATAAAAGTATTAACAGTTACAGTGACAGTTTTGAAACAATAAACAGTTAACCTACTTTTTTCCATGTAACTCGTTTTCATTTGAATGCCCTGTATATGAATGGAAGCATGATATTAAAAACCAATAGGTTGTTGGAGTTACCTGGAGCTGCCTGCGGATGGTGAGTGCAGGCAGCCTCTGGAGCTGGAGCCTAGAGTGGCGCACCTCTGCCTGCTCCTCGTCCTTCTGGCTCCTCACGTCAAAGATGGCGGCATTGGCCGGTGGCTCACCCTGGTAGTATCTGCCAGACAGCGAGCACCTGCTGTAAGCTGGAGTCAGACTGTACATCACGCAACACAACGTCTCGGTGCATCAGCGGTTTCACTCATAACACACGAGCACCTTCAGATATTAATTACTCCGAAGACAACACATTAAACTTAGGCTGTTCCAAAGCTGCCCCACAGAGCAGAGGTGCTGGGAAGTGCCTATCAGTTTGCCAGCGGTCAGATGCAGCTAGTATAGGCTACCTACCAAGTACTCCTACAGCAGACATTCTGCACACAGTGCAAACCAATCGGCCAACGCAGCCCGAGGGAGCGAGCTCGGGGCAATACAGTCACACACCATCAAATGGGGTGGAGTTCCCTCGTTTCTGACTTTAAACTTAACTATTTCTGAAAGCAATAAAATTCATACATTGGTTTTCCATTCACATCACAGACACTGAGCTATAGTAGTAAAATTTTTGTTGTTTGTTACCTTTCACTTTAACAGATCATAACATTAAAAAAAAAGATTTTCCAATAATAGTGGAATGTTTATGATTCTAGGGTGACTTTTAATTGTTCTGAAACTTATAACTGAAAAATAAATGTGGCATAGTCATTAAATTTTAGTACTAATCTCATAGAAACACACAAAGCAATCAATGTTAAGGGCAAAAAAACGTGAACACAAACTTGCTTTACGAAACTCCAAAGAAACACACACCATTGTTCTTTAGAAATAAAAGTTGCTCATCATCTTGAGTTTTATTATGATGACTTAGAACATTGTTGATCACAGTTCCTTTGGGAATTTTATAGCCAACAAGTCTTGTAAATGCTTATTTTTCCATTTAAAATTTGTGTGAGGGACAGTTCTAAAACATCCAGGCTATACTGATATTTGTTCAGTTCATCCAATTCACTTTTGTACACACGCAACCTTTTCACACTGACAGCTCCTACCGTCCCAACTATACGATGGGACAAACTGAACTGGGTTCCACCTGACAAATTCAAAAGTTAACATATACACAATTGCAACAATCATTTCGTCACTCCACCACTAGACAATTATATGCTGCTGTTGCTGCATCTACTGTGCCACACTGTTGCTGTATTCACGAGATTATTTTCTCACCACATTCATGGATTTTTATTCGTAACAGCAGCCCTCAAGAAAAGACGGACAGCTTCACCTAAAAATTTGCTAAGTTTTATTTATTTGTCTATAAGTATGTAGGAGTAATATATTAACTTTCTTATTACATTAGTTGTTCTCATGGAGGGTTAACACACAACATACATAAGACCTAGACACAAGAATTGTTTATGCCAACGACATGAATAAAGTTTCAGCTCATCAAAAAAAGTTTTAAAAAAATCAGTTCTTCTGAAAACGATTGGTATTCTCATAGTGGTTTGAAATACCATACATTCTGCCACAGCCACGAATTAATAACTTTCTGACAGTTGATATATTATATGTTCAGCAACAGCAGAAGCAACAGCAGACAATTCGATCACTTGTCAGCATGCAATATAGGTTTCCTGCAGATTCTTCCATTTCTGATGGCCCTTGGTCCTTTCTGGTAAATTGGGCTCCAATCCAGTACTTGTATTGACCACCTGTAATTATTTCTTCCAGTGACATGACCAGCCCACTAGCATTTCAAGGCTTTCACTCTTTCCACTACATCACTGACCTTTGTTGATATCAACAGCTTTCTTTCTGCATTTCTTTGTTAAGTGCAGCATTGATATTCTCATTCCTTTTGGGGTTAGTATTAGTATTCAAACAAAGAATTTATTTAATGTTCACGTCTCACAGCCATAAATCATAGTGGCAGTATACATTGGTCAAAAACTGTCTTCTTCAGCTTGGCCTACATCTTAGACTTCAAAACTGATCTTCAATAAGCTTGCCAGCCTATTTAATACAAAAAATAATTTTAGTTTCAGTCCACCAACTTAGCTGAGTGGTAATGTGTTTGCCTGCCATGGACTGGGTCCAGGTTCGTTTCCGGCCGGGTCGGAGATTTTCTCCGCTCGTGGACTGGGTGTCGTGTTGTCCTCGTCATCATTTCATAATCATCAATGCACAAGTTGCTCAATGTGGCATCACTTGAAATAAGACTTGCAACCCAGCAGCACAGCTTCCCCGGATGGGGCCCCCAGCCAACACGCCATACAATCATTTAGGTCTCATTTCATATTTACAAGTTCGCCCAGATAGACATATTCTGTGACCATTTGCAGCTGTGTACTTACTGTAGATATATTTCCCTCCAGTGTGCATTTATTCGTCATGTTCTTGTTTTTATCACAATTCATTTTTAGGCCAATTTCAGAGTGGATTAACATCAAATTTAGTGACCAATATTTGAAGTTCTTCTATAATGTTTGCAAACAGAACAATATCATCAGCAAACCTTATCTGACAGTATGCTACAGCCCGGTTGCTTGGCTGTCCACATGTCAGCTGTTTGCCCACCCCTGGCCATTGCCGCTTCACCCCCCCCCCCCCCCCCCCCCCCAGCTCAGAGGAAGGCCTTCAACTGGAACAACCTAGGTTAAAATATCTGTGAAGATGAGGGATACTGATGACTTTAATGCATAGTGCGAAGACCGTAGTTAGTGACAGTGACTTACCAATGGGGCTTGGCCGCCTGAAAAACTCTTTCACTTCCAATGGCTAGAGAAATGGAGCAATTAAGAAGGTGGCAGAGGCACACAGATGCTGTGACATGAGCGGAAAAGGAAAAAGAAAAAAACAGAGATAAAGAACAGAAGATTGCACTCCTGCCATACGTTCGTACGGCTTCCCCAAAAATAAGCCGAGCTCTAAGAAAGGTATCAACCCCATATTTCGACTGCATGAGACAGAAGAATCTTATTCCTTCAGTGACTAGTTGCCAGCTACCTTGAGGGTTAAACCCTTGACTCAATTAACAACATTCGTCACCAGTCATACCTCAGGTGCCTCCTAAATAAGGCTGCCCCAGAAACCATTGACTGAGCAAATGACACGTGTCTTTTGGAAATCAGAAATCAGTGCTAATTTATTTTCCAGCTCTGGTCTTAAGTTGCATATACGTTCTGTGCAATGCTGGGAGGCAAAGCGCATTTTGTCCGATATAAGATTTTGCCCACTTTCAAGTAATCTGGTATGCTTTTGTGCAAGATCTCTCTGCATCACGTACAAAAACAAAAAACAAAAAAACAAAAAAAGGATAAAACCTGAATTAAAATTTAACAGTTTCAATTTTGTGCAAATACTGTTTATTTTTAACTAAAGGAGAGGAGGACAGGTATGTAAAACAAAAATGTGCCATAGGTTATGGTGCCTTCCAGACATCCTCACTTAGTACCTAGAACATTCACTACTTCCAGTTTCTAAGGAAATTTACTACTGATCACATATGCAAACAAAGTGACTGAAATGCGGTAACACCTGATAGATATGCAACACAACTAACATACGGGTAATGCTGCTATAAATTTAAATGACCAAGATTATTAGTAAACTACCATAGTTTACATTTAGTGCAGCAGTTTTACAACTTTAAATATGGTAGATGCCCAGGTGTATGACACCCGAGGTTTCCTTCACGTGTGCTTGGAAGCTGCTTACTTTTGAAGGTGGTTGAAATATAAATTCCTTACAGTTCAGCTGATTTTTCTGGAACTTGCACTCCCATAAGGCAGAAGTCTGCATCTCATAGGGCAGCATCAGATCGTAGGCACGAAGTGCCAGCTATGTTAACATTCAGCTGGGCCACTGTTTGCAACCAATATCTATGATTGGCAGTCAAATGAAAACAAAACAGATGGAAAAAAGTAATTTATCTGTTTATTATTTCAAAAGCAATCACCACTGTGAGATAAGATGGTTAGTGCCTTCACGGAAGGCTGTTTCCGGTTGCATACAGATCCAGAGTTATACTCAGGCATGCACCTCCTCACCAGCAGAAAACCATTGGCAAAAACTGTCTTTCTCCAGGACTCCAATAATGTGGAAATTGCACAGGGAGGGATTGGGACAGTGTGGAGGTTGTGTAACGGCTTCCCAGTGAAGATGTTATTAACACATAAGGTTTCATTTGATGACAGTGCCGAGGGTTGCCTAAAGCATCTAAAGCCATCCATTCACTGCCCGAATAGGGCGACAACCCACTCGCCAAACTGTCTGACTGTAAATGCTGGTGACTGCTTGGTGGACCCTACCTGCCTTCAGTAATAGTGTGGGTTGGCAAGTAGCGATTGGTGCTAGCAGGTAGAGACCTAACAGTCGAACCAATGGACCAGATCACAAATGCATCACTCGCATGCAGGCAAATTGGTCAGGGTGCACCTGCTTGGCGAAACGGTCAGTGGACCAGTTCTCCTGAAAGTTTCACTCTGCAGCTGAGGTCGAGTCTCGATCCGGCACAGTTTTAATCTGCTACGAAGTTTTATATCAGTGTACACTTCGATTTGGAGTGAAAATTTCATTCTGAAAAAATCTCCCATGTGGTGGCTAACATATGTCACCAAAACATACCTTCTTCCCAGAGTGCTAGCCCTGTAAGTCTTTCTGGAAAACTTCTGCAAAGTTTGGAAGGTACGAGATGAGGTAAAGGTGTGATGATGGGTCATGAGTCGTGCTTGGGCAGGGGCGCCGACTCATAAAAAATATTGGGGGGGGGGGGGGGGGAGGGAGGGGCCTTGCCCGGTATAATTTTCTAAATTTTATATGAAAAATAGTGAGTTTTTAAGTTTTTTTAAGAATTATAGAGTCATATGATCAACATTAGAACCACGAAAACTGGACTCTCGATAACTCGACACTCCGAGAAATTTGACAAGCCTGACACATTGTTTGGCTTTGAAAAAAGAAACAAAACATAAACACGCACAGTATTTTCGGAAAAAGCTAATTTAGTGTACAGTAATAATCATGGTTATAGACTATTACAGAGCAGTGAATATAGATCCCATAGTTCTGAAAAAACTGAAATTATATTTAAATAAATCCTAAACTATCATTAAAAGAATAAAACATAAAATATTGCTGTCGCACAATAATAGCACTTTGATTAATAAGTGAAATACCTAATTTAAGCTTACTTTGAATAAGGCTCTGAGTTCATTAAACAAAAACAATATATCAAAGTTAATGCTTTAATACAGTTAATAAAGTTAGTACTGTTTGCTTAATACTTTCAGTCAAAAAGTATGTAATTAGCGGGTTTTAATTGGGTCTTACACCCTAAAATTGTGTAAGTATTTGAAAATAACTAATAAAGTAATATAGCACTAAACTAGTACCAATATTTCGAAACTGAAAATTTAACATTATGTATGTGTTCAATTCTCTATTTTATAAACATTTTTATTATTGCTCTAAATGCCATTATTAGGGCTAGAGTGCGTTTAGAAAGGTGTAAATGTCGACCGCCTGACTGGATTACCGAATATGAAGTAATTGATGACTGGTTGGATATCCAATTCGTCCAAAACATCTCAGTGGGCGTGAAGAACAGCCAAGTTGTACAATCGCTTCTGTCCCATTGTTGATTGGAGATATGACTTCGGACGTTTAAGGGCGCTAAGTGACCGTTTTGCTGTTGCTGTCGTGATTGGAACTACTTGGAGAAGCTTAATGCAATTCATTACTTCACATAACATTTCTCCAACTGCAGACTCTTGTGCAGTGTACTTTCTTACATCACGCATTTTTTTAAGACCATTTGCTTTTTATTAGTGACATCGGCTAACACATTCTACTGTAAGTGCAGTCTCTCAATGGCTAGGTCATTTTTGAAAAACTCAGTTGATTTTTCCAAATTTGTTTCACCTCTGTTTACTAAAAGCAAGCACTCTTGTTCAACTGCAATGACCTGTGTGAGTCCAGTTGAAGCAAAGCGCTCAGTAATGCAAGACTGCACAGTTTCACAAACTTCAATGTAAATAGCTTTGTAGTACTCCTTTGGGGTTTTGAAAGTGTGTCGCGAGCTGGCTTCATTGTTTTCATACTTCTTCGGTATACTTTGATTCTGAGGAAGCGAAGGATCATCAACTTGTGATGGTCTTTCTTTTAAACACAATTCCCAGAAATGTTCAAAACTATCACGCCTTCCATTCAATATACAAATCAATCTCTCATATACTTTTTCCAGATCAACAACACTTACATGAGGGCATTGAAGTTTTTCATTGACATACTATACTGGGTTCATTCCATGGCAATAAAGACATAAAAAGAAATAAATCTTGAATTGTAACATTGTAAAATTGTAGCCAGCACATTAGTAACCTGCCTTTGTTTTGTCCTCTGCAGAAAATGTTCTAAAGAGCTCTAGAAGTTCTTCGAAGTTTTTCAATATTCCCAAGATACTAGAAACTCACATAATGCGTCGAGTCAGGCAAAGGGGTTGTAGACCAGCTTGGTTGTTGGCGCTATCACAGCGTATGCTTCTGAAAAGTCCCATCCTTTTGTTGGATTCCCTAACGGTGTTTATTAAGAACTTGGCTAAATGATGTAAGATGGCGGAGACTGTCTACAGCTGCCAAGTCAGAGTTGTGAGCAGCGCAATACACATAACGTGCTTCTCATTGTATATCCAAAACTAACTTTTTTAGTCCGTTGAACTTACCTCTCATATTCGAGGCATCGTCATAGCAATGCCCTCTCCAATGACAAATCAAGACGAGCAAAACAGTCTTTTAAAATACTAAACAGCTTTTGTGATTCAGCGTTGGGAGTCTCGTATAATCCAATAAAGTCTTTGTTGATGATTAAGGAATCATCGACAGTACGAATACAAAATGGCACTTGTTCGTGAATCAAAGAATCGTTTGTTTCGTCAACTATAATAGAAAAATGTTCAGTCTTCTTGACTGAAGCCAATAAGTTTCTCAACACAGATTTTCCTAGTAGATCAATGATCTCGTTTTGAATATAATGGGACGTCAACTTATACCCTGAACGCCCTAACCAATCCTTAAACTTAGGTATGTCATTCTTTCGAAGTTCCGACAACTGAAAAAAATTGAGTTCACATCTTCGTGCCCTCTAATTGCTAGTCCTTATCGGCATAGAGATTGCACGGTAGTAAAAATTGTCTTAAGAGCTAAACGTCCTTTCTTCGTATTACTGTATAACTGTTCATTCAATTGGGAGGCCACACTTTGGTTAGTGATAGAATTTATTCAGAACACCTTATTTATGCTTACAAGTATTTTCAAGAAGACGGAATTTTCCAAAGCCTTTTTCCCGTTAGAAAACCATATGGAAGTAAATGTATCTGCCTCTTTGCAGGTTTAGCAAAAAAGGTTTTTCGGTAGAAGTTTCATATTCTATCCAAATATATTTGATCAGTCAAGACTTCTGAAATGATCTTCACTTACCGGATTGTCCAGTTTTCGGCTATGAACAATTCTCGCCTGAATTGACGACACAATAAGTATTGGAGGTTGACTTACAGTATCATCAACTTCCAAGCGCACCTTTTTGGTAACAAATTTATCCATTGCAAACTTAACTCACAATACTGGTACACTAAGAGACTAAAGTAAACGAACAAAATATAGCCGTATAAAATAGTCCGCTAGACACCGGCCCCAGGCTTTACACAAAGATTCGCGCACGGGACAAATTCTAAGTATGCCCACAGCACCGTAACACTGTCATGATTCACACCACTCGTTTGCAGTGAAGCTGCTTAATATCATAACAGTTATTTGTTTTAACTCATTACTGAATGTATGTTAAACGGTAACTAGCGTCAAACAAGGAAAAAATCAAAAAAATCGAACATAATTTTGTGATTTTACAAAGCATAATATAAGTAATAATTTTCTTAAATTATTCTGAGGCTCCGTCCCCCCAAACGAATTTTTGGGTGGGCTCGGGCCCCCTCATGGCCCATGGAGTCGGAGCCTGCCCTCTTAACCTTTCATATACAGTTTCAGCAATCAAGAAATCCTTAGGCAACATACACAAAATGATCATATTCTTCAGAGCTTCAATTAAGAGTTAAAAATGATGAAGGGCAAAGTATTACAGGTTCTTGCCAAAATAAGAAGAATAAGGGTTATGAAATTCTGCAAGACTTGGTGGGGAGAGACGCTGGAAGCAATTTCCTTGTTTGTTGAACTGTTCCAAATGTCACTGAATCTTTGCCTGAAATACATGAATTGCCAAATACAGAAACTTGAAGCATTTTTAGTAGCAATGCATAAATCGACAGTCAATGGCTGCAGCTAGGTTTGTAGCCTGTGACGTAGTTTAGCCAGATTACTATAGCCAAAACAGATGGTTCTTAAGATACGTGCTGATCTGTATGAGAATCTAGTTAAGGAAACTGAAGATTTTAGATCACATTTCCAAGCAGTAAACAAAGTGTGGCTGACCCCCGGGGAGAGAAGAACAACTACCTTGACTCCGAGACTTCTGAAGAGTACTTTAGGCCTCCAATTTTTCCTCGTTTCATAGGCAATTTCATCACCCAATGCGAGAGCAGGTTTTCAAATTATAATGGAATCCTAAAAAACATACAGATTTTGTTAAAGAGAAACATAGTGCGAGCATCAGATGAGAAGTTACAAACTGCCATTAATGCTATGGCAAATCAGTGGCCTAATGATGTTGATGAACCCCCAGAGACTTTCCTCAATGAATTGAAGATGTGGAGAAGAAATTACCTGAAACAGAAGATCTTCACTTAGTGCCCATCGATTTTATTATACCTTTTCCCTGCACTCGGTAAGGCGCTGACATTTTCCGTAATTTGCTGTTAACTACAGCAGCACCAGAACGTTCGTTTCCAACGCTGCGACACTTGAAGACCAAGAACGGCAGAAGACACGTTACCTGCAGTGGCCTGGTATGTATTTATACAGGTATAGAAATACCCGGACGGGTAAAAGGTCGCAACACCAAAAAATAATTAATGTAGAGTAATGTAATTTAGGAAATAGATTTGTCTAGGTAACGTGTTCAAGTGACTAACATTGCAAGATCACAGATTAGTGTAAGCGCGAAATGAGCCATTGCAAATGTAAAATACTGGCATATCAATAACCGATGTAACCTCCAGAATGTTGAATGCAAACATGGAAACGTGTGTTCATTGTGTTGCACAGGTGCCAGATGTCAGTTTGTGGGACTGAGTTCCTTGCCTGTTGCACTTGGCCGGTCAATATAGGGGTGGTTATGCTGGTCTGCGTTGTTGTGGTGTCACGCCACGGTTCGCGCGCCTACCGCCGTAGGAGGTTCGAGTCCTCCCTGGGCCATGGGTGCTGCCCTCCAGTATTAAATTGGTGATCCCTTGATGCCCCATTCTTCTAGTCAAGTTGTGCCAAAAAACTTCTCTTCTCCCCAATCCTATTCAATACTTCCTCATTAGTTATGTGATCTACCCACCTAATCTTCAGCATTCTTCTGCAGCACCACATTTCGAAAGCTTCTATTCTCTTCTTGTCCAAACTATTTATCGTTCATGTTTCACTTCCATACATGACCACACTCCATACAAATAATTTCAGAAACGACTTCCTGACACTTAAATCTATATTCGATGTTAACAAATTTCTCTTCTTCAGAAACGCTTTGCTTGCCATAGGCAGTCTACATTTTATATCCTCTTTACTTCGACCATCATCTTGCTGCCCAAATAGTAAAACTCATCTACTACTTTAGGTGTCTCATTTCCTAATGTAACTCCTTCAGCTTCACCTGATTTAATTCGACTGCATACCATTATCCTTGTTTTAATTCTCTTGATCTTCATCTTATATCCTCCTTTCAAGACACTGTCCATTCCGCTGAATTGCTCTTCCAAATCATTTGCCGTCTCTGGCAGAATTACAATCTATGAGCAACCTCAAAGTTTTTATTTCTTCTGCATGGATTTTAATTCCTACTCCGAATTTTTCTTTTGTTTCCTTTACTGTCTGCTCAGTATACAGATTGAATAACACTGGGGGTAGGCTACAACACTGACTCACTTCCTTCCCAACCACTGCTTGCTTCCCTTTCATGTACCTCGACTCTTACAACTGCCGTCTGGTTTCTGTAGAAGTTGTAAAATGCCTCTCGCTCCTTATTTGAGTCAACATTTTCAAAAGCTTTCTCTAAGTCTACAAATGCTAGAAAAGTAGGTTTGTCTTTCCTTAATCTATCTTCTAAGATAAGTCGCAGGGTAAGTCTTGCCTCGGAATCCAAAGTGGTCTTCTCCAGGGCCGGCTTCTACCAGTTTTTCCATTCGTCTCTAAAGAATTCGTGTCAGTATTTTCAAGCCGTGACTTATTAAACTGATAGTTCGATCATTTTCACATCTGTCAACACCTGCGTTCTCTGGGTTTGCAATTATTATATTTTTCTTGAACTCTGAGGGTATTTCACCTGTGTCAAACATTTTGCTCACCAGATGGTGGAGTTTTGTCATGGCTGGCTCTCCCAAGGCTATTAGTAGTTCTAATGGAATTTTGTCCACTCTCGAGGCCTTGTTTCGACGCAGGTCTTTCGGTGCTCAACTTCTGTAGCTTTAAATATATTAAAATATTGTTACGTCATTGGATGCACCTAATTTTTCTGAGATTGCTGATGTATTCTGATTTGCATTAATACTGGACTGTAAATTACTATAGACGCTCAAAGAGCTGTAACTTAGCCGCCTTTCAGCTTGTCTCACGTTCCGCCATGTCTTGGAGCACTCGTGTCCAGACGCCGTGCGACTAACATCCGCCCAAACACCCAGCTTTGGGATTTTCCTCACTTCCGGCACTGTGGGCTCCTTGACTCTACCTGCGCCCGTGTGACGCCTCCGTCCCGCCGACTCACACGCACCCCATCAGGCAGCCTCAGCTGCCCTCAGCGCCAGCCCCACGTGGACGAAGAGCTCATCTGCGTGCTCGTAACGTTACACGCCGAAACGCAAGGTGAAGCCTGATGCCGTACGAGCTCTCTATGTCACATCCTGCAGAGTTGATTTCTAGGGGAGTAATGAGCCTAACAATGACATAAAAATTCGGGCAACAAAACAGGGTTACCGTAAAGAAGTAGATGACATTTTTCAAGTAAAGGTACTAGCACCTAATGACGAAACTACTAGCAGAGAAACATTAACTATGAAAACACAATGCTATAAATGTGACATTCGTGTTTCTGTCAACAATTTGAAACTATGGAAAAAGAACTTATGCAAAATAATGAACATTAAGGGGATCGTATCTCTCGGGTTTAATGTTGAGTTCCTTAAAAAATATTTCAATTAAGCGCTTTTTCACTGTCAACAACAGATGTTATGGACGAGTCATGTACCAATAGACCATTTGCAGTTATTGCAAGGACCGCATCTTTACACTGTATATCTTATACAGCGTTATGTTTTTAAAACAAGCTTATTTTGTTTCCTTTTTAACTAATAAGAAACTTAATAATGCTACAGTATAACGCGAAAAACCTGAACTGCATTCGCAATTCTTTTAACCAAAAAATAAACCTCGGGGAAGATCGGTTTGGATTCCGTAGAAACGTAGCAACACGGGAGACAATACTGACCCTACCACTTCCCTTACAAGATAGGTCAAGGAAAGGCAAACCTAAATTTATAGCGTTTGTGGACTTAGAGAAAGCTTTTGACAATGTTGACTGGAATACTCTCCTGCAAACTGTACAGGTGGCAGGCGTAAAATACAGGGAGCGACAGGTCATTTACAATTTGTTCAGAAACCAGATGGCAGTTATAAGAGTCGAGGGACATGAAAGGGAAGCAGTGGTTGGGAAGGGAGTGAGACAGGGTTATAGCCTATAACCGATGTTATTCAGTCTGTATACTGAACGAGTACTAAATGAAACAAAACAAAAAAATTGGAGTAGGAATAGAAGCCCAGGAAGAAGAAATAAAAACTTAGAGGTTTGCCAGTTACATCGTAAATCTGTCAGAGACAGCAGAGGACTTGGGAGAGTAGTTGAACGGAATGGACAGTACCTTGAAAAGAGGATATAAGATGAAAATCAGCAAAGGCAAAATAAGGATAATGGAATGTAGTCGAATTAAATAGGGTCATGCTGAGGGAGTTAGATTAGGAAATTAAACACTTAAAGTAGTAGATGAGCTTTGCTATTTGGGGAGCAAAATAACTGACGATGGTCGAAGTAAAGAGGATACAAAATGCAGGCTGGCAATGGCAAGAAAAGAAGATAAATTTGGTGTGGTTTGGAAGCTTTAGAAATGTGGTGCTACAGAAGAATGCTGATGATTACGTGGGTAGATCACGTAACTAATGAGGAGGTACTGAACAGAACTGGAGAGAAGAGGAATTTGTCGCACAACTTGACTAAAAAAAGGGATCCCTTGATAGGACAAGTTGTGAGGCACCAAGGGATCACCAGTTTAGAACTGGAGGGCAGCGGGAAGGATAAAAATTATAGACTGAGACCAAGAGGTGAATGCACTAACCAGATTTAGTAAGATGTAGATAGCAGTAGTTATTCGGAGATGAAGAGGCTTACACAGGATAGAGTAACATGGAGAGCTGCATCAAACCAGTCTCAGGACTGAAGACCACAACGACAACAAACGCTTCATGCGATTTCAACATGCGATATCTCATATGGCAACACTACACAACAGCTACCGCCCTGAAAGCCAATTATGGCTTTTTTAAACATTTTCGTTACGCAAGTGTTTGTCAGAACATTGTTTTCTCCACACTTACGTAGCTAATGAACATGGCATGAATACCTCGCATATTGTCATACTTGTGTACTTATGTAACGAACAGTTTACTATTTTCCAGTAACATTATTTAAATGTTCATTGCAAGTGCTCTTAAAAACTGTGATAACATAAAACTGATCAATCATATGTGTTGGCGGAAGCCACAAGTGAAGAAAGAACCAAAAGACGCTTCTGTCAAGAAGGAATACGTAACTGTAAACAATATTTTACTACATTTCGTCGTCGTTTAC
This sequence comes from Schistocerca gregaria, assembly GCF_023897955.1. Classification (NCBI taxonomy): domain Eukaryota; kingdom Metazoa; phylum Arthropoda; class Insecta; order Orthoptera; family Acrididae; genus Schistocerca; species Schistocerca gregaria. The sequence continues at coordinate 25,894,167 of NC_064928.1, read as the reverse complement.
GAGTAACGTGAGCGCACTTCTGCAAGGATACTTGCTTATTTCTTTGTGAACAAATTATTGTGAATGATGTGAGTGTGACAAAAGATTTGTAACATTTGTTTATTAAATACTATTGCAACATATTGGTTTAGTCCCGGAAATGGTTATGATGAGTAAAATCATGTTTGTAGAACGTAAGGACGATGTATTTTTAGTGGGAAAGGCCTTCAGCCAACGGGAAAACAGACAGTATCGGAACACTACGGGAGTCAAGAAGCGCCGCTGTGGCCGAGGAGTTGTAGGCGCTTCAGTGGGAACCGTGCGACTGCTATGGTCGCAGGTTCGAATCCTGCCTCGGGGATGGATGTGTATGTTGTCCTTAGGTTAGTTAGGTTTAAGTAGTTCTAAGTTCTAGGGGACTGATGACCTCAGATGTAGAGTCTCAGAGTCATTTGCACCATTTGAACTACGGGAGTCAAGCGGAGACGGACTTTTCGGCTGAAGAACTCAATGGAACGATGCTGGGCGCTTTCAAACGGGTTTCGGAAGGTGGCACACCTGTCTACGGTGACGAGACGTATTCACTTGGGAAGGTGGTTGATTCTGGGCAGTAGCTGGTCGCTGTCATAGTTCAACTTCTGAGGAGACCTATATTTCGAGAGAACTGAATGTGCTGCATAGCAGGACTCTAACTTCTTCCTCTTGTAATACAGAGCTATGCATACAGACAGTATGTGTTATTATTCTTTGTATTATGTCTGTTAATTTGCATATCATCATGTGGAATTTTGAAGTGTTATGAGCTAGTGAATCATTAGTGATTCTAATCACGAAATGTAATTAGTTTTCGCGTATTTTTTATGGCTATTTAGGCTGGGGATTTTGGTACCAGTCTCATAACGCTTTCAATGTAACTTTATTGCATTTGCTGATGGTGTTTTCTGTCTGTAATTTAACTGAATGTGGAGGACCACTTCCCATTCACTTGAGATGTCATCTCTTGAATAAACATAATTCTCTGTCGGGTACATCAATTACAGACATTAGAAAAGAACCCCTATAAAATTATTTATTTATCTTCAATTTTACATGTCTGTGTATTTTATTAACTCGCAATCCTTGCCAATGGCAAGACTACTTGACTGCAACGTCACAGCTACAGGTTATTATTTGCAGCGAATCAGCTGCGGGGCACGACATCGAGCTATTGTTCTCAAACAGACCCTTGCATAGCCCAAGTACGTGAAGTAGGAGTAACTGCAGGCGAAGGCGCGACTGGTTCGCTCATACCGGTCGCTGTTTGGAAGAGCAGCTGCTCAGCAGTCACCGTTAGGTGGGAGGTTTAACAGTTCACTTTCCACGTCCCTTTCATAATAGCAATCAGCAAAGTGTATTGAGTGCGCAGAATTATTAGTAACTGAAAACGAATCGCACTTTTACAAGCATTTAGTCAATTTTTGTTTAACCTTATTGTTCTTAGGAAATGTATGAAACTTAATTCGTAATGTTTTCCCTTGTCTGCAGTGGTTAGCCCATTTCGCATCGCACAACAAATCAGTGTTTTTCACTGAGAAACATTGAAAAAATATTCTCGGGGCTCCTCAGTACTGATAACTATGGTGTAGCTGCGCACTTCATCGCCGATCACAGATGATTTTATTATACGGTCGACGAAAAGCCAAAAAACTGCACGAGGACGTTTAAATATCCCGCAACGAACATGTGACGCCACACTAGTCCTCTTGCCGATATAAACGGCGAACACACGGCTTCCTCTGATGCCAAGCGGAAAGTGAGTATCTCAATGAATAGGCCTCCAATAAAGCCCTTAACTCTATCATATGTTACCGAGAGGGTGAACCTGTTTGAACACGCTGCTACTAAATATTAAAGTGGTCTCAAACACACACATGAAAAAAGCTTTGCATCACCTCGGTTATGAGAGTTCCGGAAACTGTACAGAAAATTGGAATAGAGATCGACATAGACATCATTTCCCCCTTTTTGTTGCTCATGAAAACCACACATTGCATGTTGTACCACCATACAGCAAGACCTTCAGAGGTGGTGGTCCAGATTGCTGTACGCACCGGTACCTCTAATACCCAGCAGAGCGTCTTCTAGCGTTGATGAATGCCTATATTGGTCGTGGCACACTGTCCACAAGTTCAGCAAGCCACTGTTGATCCAGACTGTCTCGCTTCTCAACGGCGATTACGCGCAGATCCCTCAAAGTGGTTGGTGTGCCACGTCCTTCTTTTCAATCTATCTCAGGCATGTTCGATAGGGATCATGTCTGGAGAACATGCTGGCCAGTCTGTTCGAGCAATGTCCTTATCCTGAAGGAAGCCGTTCACAAGATGTGCGCGATGGGGCGCGAATTGTCGTCCACGAAGACGAATGCCTCGCCAGTATGCTGCCCCCGTTATGGCTGCACTACCGGTCAGAGAATGGCATCCACGTATCGCACAGCCGTTACGGCGCCTTCCATGACCACCAGCGGCATACGTCGGCCCCACAAGATGCCACCCCAAAACAGCGAGGAACCTCCACCTTGCTGCACTCGCTGGACAGTGTGTCAAAGGCGTTCAGCCTCACTGGGTTGCCTCCAAACACGTCTCCGACGATTCTTTGGTTGAAGGCATATCCGCCACTGATCGGTAAAGAGAACGCGATGCCAATCCTGAGGGGTCCTTTCAGCATCCTGTTGATCCCATCTGTACCGCACTGCATGGTGTCGTGGTTGCAAAGATGGACCTCGCCATGTACGTCAGGAGTGAAGTTGGGCATCGTGCAGCCTACTGCGCACACACTGAGTCGTAACAAGACGTCCTGTGGCTGCGCAAAAAGCATTATTCAACATGGTGGCGTCGCTGTCAGGGTTCCTCCCAGCCATAATCCGTAGGTAGCGATCATCCACTGCTGTAGTAGCCCTTGGGCAACCTGAGCGAGGCATGTCATCGACAGTTCCTGTCTCTCTGTATCTCCTCCATTTCCAAACAACATCGCTTTGGTTCACTCCGAGACGCCTGGACACTTCCATTGTTGAGAGCCCTTCCTGGAACAAAGTAACATTGCAGACGCGATCGAATCTCGGTGTTGACCGTCTAGGCAGACAACACGAGCCGTGTACCTCCTTCCTGGTGGAAAGACTGGAACTGATCGGCTGTCTGACCCCCTCCGTCTAATAGACGTTGCTCATGCATGGTTGTATACATTTCTGGCGGGTTTAATGACATTTCTGAACAGTCAAATGGACTGTGTCTGTGATACAGTATCCACAGTCAACGTATGTCTTCAGGGGTTCTGGTAACCGGGGCGATGCAAAACTTTTTTTGATGTGTCTAGTAAACCGCTTCCTTTTGGAGACGGTCGCTGCAGCTCATAAGACCAGCAGTGTTGCTCCATGTGAGTTGGCGCCGCGGTCTGTCTTTCAGTGAGCCTCGCTTGAAGCGCACGTCCGCCATATTAACAGCCCCCAACATTAGTCTCTGCTGGAAGTGTTTTGCTAAAAAAGTGTCAGCTTGCATTATTTACAGGTGTACTACTTGTTCTGATCTCAGCCAAAAGTGTACAGGAATCACATTTCGTTTGTAAGCGGATTAGTCCAGGGGCTATTCTCTTTTATATACATGAATTTGAATTGCGCTGATTACTCTTTTCTGTAGTGGATTCATTTTTGTAATTTCTCTTTTGATTCCTGTCAGTACAACTCGAAGAACGCACTGATTGAACACTGTGAGAAGGGAATTTGTAAACCGTTCAGATGTAGCAAAATATGTTGTCAGCTTTTTCGTCAAGAGGGCGTAGACGGTAAATTAGTATCGTCAGTCCTATTAAGGGAGACGCTGGGTTACGAAAGCAGCCTTTTCACATCATGTACTTCTCCTCTTGGTCATTCGAACACGTAACAAAAGGAAAGTTACATTTACGAGACCAAATGCGTCGTATTACTTCATCAGATATGCCTATCAAGACCAGAAAAATATCCGATATTGCCTTCCTGACGGTGTCATATTCTCGAAACAACTGTAACAGTTACTATTTAAATAAAACAACTGTTGCGTCGACACGAAACAAATTACGAACAAGAAGCAATTACAGACGCCCCACATTTCATTAGTCGAGCTGGCGCACGGATTATTTTATACTCCAGAATATAATTTACGCAATGCCATTTTAAACTTTGGAAAAGTGGTATTTATTTTGTAAATACTATCAACGATCATTTAATTCCTTATTTTTCGTGAATCTGATCTATTATTTGCATTTTTAGGGTAAAATTTAAATACCGGTATGTGATGAAAAGTTAATAAAAGCCTTTTACTTAAAGTTTACTTACTTTATTTTCCAGTTTAGTACACGCTCCCTACACCTTAGACGTCATGAGCGTGAACAGAGGTTGAATAAAGGACTTAGCCGTTAGAGTTGTTGCTCAGAGCTGTTGCAAATGTATGCCATTGTCACATGTTTCTTACAAGCAGACTATCTGCATATTTCATTGATTGACTGTTCCATCGGTTCTTGGAAGAATATTTTGAATATTTTGAATGAAACACACACAACACTGGTGTAGTATAAATAATAAATATTGTAGAATATTACAGAAGTAATGTGTGTGTTTCATTCATAATGTATTAGCATATATTACATATAACGGCAATTGATACCTCTTTTGCTCGGCCATAAGTTACACACCTCCAACTTCTCCTTGACAAGTAAGATTAATTACGTCTTTCTTTTTCAAGGGTTCTCGATAGTGCATGACGAATACCGAAATGTCGCCAAATAGACACACTATTTTGGATATTTCGGTTAGATGCAACTTCGTCAGTGCCATTGCCAAATCTTTCAAACAAATTCTTCTCGCAGAGTGTGGATTTTTTGGATCTGTGAAATACAAAATCTGTGCGTTGATTCCTGCTGCACTCATGAAAGAGTAAAAGAACCACACTGGTCGTCAGCTTGTCATTAGCGAGAAACTGTACTCTTTACGTAATTCATCCGCATTCGCATTGCCCCTTTTGTCACGGTGTGCTCCATTACTATTTCAGGCTTGTTTCACAGTTCATGCGTTGTGAATAATAACATTCCACATTTGTTTATTTCTTTTTTTACCACGCCTTTTTTAAATATAAAATTTGAAGACCTAACTTTTCGATTTTTGCTTGCCTGAAATTCAGCACGTACTTATCTTTTGTCCTTCTTCAGTGTACCTATACAAGTGAGGTGCTTCTTTAGCAGAACTGTCGACAGAGGGCAACTGGCGTATCAATTGCCAAGTGTGATGTTCCGTCTGTGTCAGGAATTAGGCATATCACTATGTCGCTTGCCTTGTTTGAAGTCTGATATGCGCCAAGCTCTTGTTTTCTACAGTACGTTCCCACGTTGCTTATAGGAAGTGTTCTCGTCTCCACATACCAAAGATCTTGATTCCATATTTTTCCAGCTGATGGGAATGTATTGTATGAAAACTCAGTGCCCTTAGAAATCCTCTAATTTCTCATCGACAGTCACTTAAGTCCCCATGTTGCATCAGTTTGTCCAACTGACAATAAACATCTGCAAAAAAGGACGAATAGCAACTAGTTTGTCTAATTTTCTTCTTTCAGCTCGTGTGTCCTTGTCATCAAATTGCATACATCGGAGTACAAACAAAAGTTGGAAGGTAGGAGACGAGGTACTGGCATAAGTAAAGCTGTGAGGACCGGGCGTGAGCCGTGCTTCGGTAGCTCAGATGGTAGAGCAGCTGCCCGCGAAAGGCAAAGGTCCCGAATTCGAGTCTCGATCGGGCACACAGTTTTAATCTGCCAGGAAGTTTCATACCAGCGCACACTCCGCTGCAGAGTGAAAATCTCACTCTGAACAGTTGCTTCTGACCTATACATGCTCTCAGAACTTGCGTTCCTGTTCCATAGCTCGAGTGCGTTAGTGGGATGTCCTTTCTTTATTCCAGCCAGATATAAACATCCCAGTAAAGCAAGTACTTCAGTTCATGACGTCTCCTTTGCATCTCTGTCGAGAGAGTACTGCGATGATGCACTTTCCTTCTACATATTCGAACTGTATGAGTGACAATATTATTTATCAAACTGTTATCTACTGTTTTACGAAAAGCAGAAAGTTCGTTACTGAGGTCATCTGCAGTGCTTCCAGCACCAGGAAACATTGTCGGTGTATTCTGATTTGTAGCTTTACCCTGGTTGAACTTTTCAGTTTTTCTCTATTTTGTAACGCTATCTTGGCCAATTCAAAACTCCACTTTTCCATTTTCACTCGGATCACTGTTGTCACCTTGAGGACATTTTGCCCAGAATCACTGCCATGCTGACTTCCTTGGGCTACTGCACCTCTTCGTCTGATTCACCACCGCCAATGCTGCACAGTTCATCATATCATACAATGAAGGCTTTCACGACCGGATGGCACTGTTGTTTATTGGACAGGGCAAAACGGATTTGTACGCCGGAACATCTGGATACGGAACTGAATCGTCTGAAACAGGCCTTCGAAAAGAATGGGTACTCAAACAAAGAAATTAATAGAGTTTTAAGACCTAATTACAGCCGGCCAAAGGACAAGGATGGTACACAGCAATGGAAGAACACGGTGTCTTCACCTTTCATTAGTAAGGTTAGAGATCGAATCGGCAAAATCTTGCTGAAACATAAAGTGAAACCGGTATTCAAACCTACCAGAAAAATAGGACAAATACTTCGTTCTGTTAAAGATAGAACGCCACCATCATCATCTAGCGGTGTGTATAAAATTCCGTGTACTTGTGGCAAGGTCTACATTGGTACTACGAAAAGAAGTGTAAATAAGAGGGTAAAGGAGCATAAAAGTCTGTGCCGCCTGGGGAAAATAGATAAATCGGCCGTTGAGGAACATGCACTTCAGTCAGGTGACCATGTAGTTAAGTTTTCTGAAACTACTGTTTTAAGTGCTACCTCGAACTATTTTCCACGACTGTATAGGGAGGCTATTGAAATTTATAAACATGAAGATAATTTTAATAGAAAAGAAGAGGCCTTGAAATTAAGCGAGATTTGGACAGTGGCGTTACAGAATTGATAAGTGATTTTTATCTATGACGGACTACCATCGATAGTTACATTTTATCCTTGACTAGTTTTCTCTCTGCTACTATGTGCAAGCTAGACCACGCCCACTTTCCTCGGTATTTAGGCCACTCTCCGACGCCCGACTCGTCAGTCGGGAGGACTCAGCAGGACCAGCCATACCTCTGAACATGTCCAACGTAGTAATGGACGAAACGTTAGGAATAGAAGAAATCCATGGACCACGGCCATATAACCCGGAAGAATTATCAACAACAGTTCATGATATGCCCACCCTACACATCCAACAAGCCCTGGAGAATTTTGCCTATTTCTTCAGGTGTCATTTCCCTGAATAAGTAACAATTAAATAACCTTTTCCAAACTACTGATCTGGTACAAATAAATACGTGTTCTCTTGTATATATCTAAAACGTATTTACCTACAGGACCAGGCGCGTGAGGTACTTCATACACCAGTAGCGTTCTGCCAAAAGATTCTCGAAAACACGGATACCAGCACAGTAAAACTAAAGACAGCAATCGGAAGCCCACACAATAATAGAGGAATAGCTAGAGCACCAGTAGTTTCGGACAAACAGCAGGGTTGCCACTACCATAAAAGTGAACGTGGGGTTATTTACACACAAGCGCGCGTGCTCGAGAATTATGTCTGTAGTGCCACTTCCCCTCATAATACCTCCATGACAAAAACAAATGATTGTACACTGGTGCCCAACATTAAAACAACAAATTGAAATTTTGCAAGGTTGCGTTTATTTTGCCAAAACAACTATATGAACAAGTGATAGAGAAGTACACTACGGGCCATTAAAATTGCTACACCAAGTAGAAATGCAGATGATAAACGGGTATTCATTGGAGAAATATATTATACTAGAACTGACATGTGACTACATTTTCACGCAATTTGGGTGCATAGATCCTGAGAAATCAGTACGCAGAACAACCACCTCTGGCCGTAATAACGACCTTGATACGTCTGGGCATGGGGTGTACAGGTACAGCTGCCCATGCAGCTTCAACACGATACCACAGTTCATCAAGAGTAGTGACGACCCAGTTGCTCGGCCACCATTGACCAGATGGTCTCAATTGCTGAGATATCTGGAGAATGTGCTGGCCAGGGCAGCAGTCGAACATTTTCTGTATCCAGAAAGGTCCGTACAGGACCTGCAATCATGCGGTCGTGCATTATCCTGCTGAAATGCAGGGTTTCACAGGAATCGTATGAAGGGTAGAACCACGGGTTATAACACATCTGAAATGTAACGTCCACTGTTCAAAATGTCGTCAATGCGAACAAGAGGTGATCGAGACGTGTAACCAATGGCACCTCATACCATCACGCCGGGTGATAGGCCAGTATGCCGATGACGAATACACGCTTCCAATGTGCGTTCACCGGGATGTCGCCGAACACGGATGCGACCATCATGATGCTGTAAATAGAACCTGGATTCATCCGAAAAAATGTCGTTTTGCCATTCGTGCACCCAGGTTCGTCGTAGAGTACACCATCGCAGGCGCTCCCGTCTGTAATGCAGCGTCAGGGGTAACCGCAGCCATGGTGTCCGAGCTGATAGTCCATGCTGCTGCAAACGTCGTGGAACTGTTCGTGCAGATTGTTGTTGTCTTGGAAACGTCCCCATCTGTTGACTCAGGGATCGAGACTTGGCTGCACGATCCGTTATAGCCATGCGGTTGAGATGCATGTCATCTCGACTGCTAGTGTTACGAGGCCGTTGGGATCCAGCACGGCGTTCCGTATTACCCTCCTGAACCCACCGATTCCATATTCTGCTAACAGTCATTGGGTCTCGACCAACGCGAGCAGCAATGTCGCGATACGATAAACCGCAATCGTGATAGGCTACAATCCGACCTTTATCAAAGTCGAAAACGTGATGGTACGCATTTCTCCTTCTTACACGAGGCATCACAACAACGTTTCACCAAGCAACGCCGGTCAACTGCTGTTTGTGTATGAGAAATCGGTTGGAAACTTTCCTCATGTCAGCACGTTGTAGGTGTCGCCACCGGCGCCCACCTTGTGTGAATGGTCTGAAAAGCTAATCATTTGCATATCACAGCATGTCCTTCCAGTCGGTTACATTTCGTGTCTGTAGTACGTCATCTTCGTGGTGTAGCAATTTCAATGGCCAGTAGTGTAGAAAGAATGCAAAGAATGCAGGATGTAAAAAACTGCACTATGCATGACGGTAGACAAAAACGTTGTTCGTTTTTTCCAACTTAACGGACTTGCACACACATTTCGAGAACTGGTTAATGTGCTCAGTACTGGGTGTGACCAGCTCTGGCAGCAAAACAGGCGTGACAACGAGGGCGTGCTGTGAGTGATGTCAGCAGTCTCCTATTCAGACAGTAACGCCCATTCCTCGTGCAGAGCTGCTCGCAGTCTTTGAGAGTGTTTGGTGGACGATGACGTGATGCAAGCCGTCTCCCTAGTGCATCCCAGACATGCGCTATGGGATTCCAATTACGAGAGCAAGCAGGCCACATCATAGGTGCAACATCCTCTGTTTGCAAGAAAACATCAACGGCCCGCGCTCTACGAGATCGAACATTATCGTCTATCAGTGCGAAGACTGTCCCCACAGCACCCCGCAACAACCGCAGATGAGGTCCCATCGCGACACCTGGCTGCAACTAAACACTGCCAATTCACCCACACAATTTCCTGAAGAGTGGTTCGAGTGCAAACACAATCCTTTACCACACCATTAGGGCCCTGTTCTTCAGGATAAAGTTTATCTCTCTATACACTCGCCACATCCGAGAAACAACAGATCGATTCACGCTAAGCCATCAGTCACATCAGTTTGCGACAGTCCTGCTTCCTTTCTTCCTCTGGTCTTCCACCGCAGAGTCTTGTAGGCATCTTCTCTATTTCTTACTGCACCGTTTGTGACTGCGTAAACAGCGATTGTGGATGTGGGCGTCATTTTTGGTATGGTTGTCCGCTGACTGGAATGCCATAGTCCACGCAGAAAGCACGATCGTACAGACGTCAGGTTGACAGTTTGTATGATTTTATCGTGAATTACACACAGGACAAGGAAATAGCGCTTTGTTGCTTTAATTTTGGACACAAATGTTGTGGTGTCACCGCCAGACACCACACTTGGTAGGTGGTAGCCTTTAAGTCGGCCGCGGTCCGGTAGTGTACGTCGGATGATTGCAGACCGAGCGCCGCCACACAGCAGGTCTAGAGAGACTTCCTAGCACTTGCCCCAGTTGTACAGCCGACTTTGGTAGCGATGGTTCACTGACTTCTACGCTCTCATTTGCCGAGACGATAGTTAGCATAGCCTTCAGCTACGTTATTTGCTACGACCTAGCAAGGCGCCAGTATCCGTACTATTGATATTGTGAATCATGTACCGTCAAGAGTGACATTCGTCATTAATGGATTAAAGTTAAGTATTCCACCAGCTACGTCCGTTTTTCTCAATTCTAATTCCCTTGTCATGTTCCAGACCTCAGGCCAACCTGCGTGAGCTAAAACGCGTGCATTTCGGCCTCCTTTAGTTATACAAGTTGGCTCTCCTGCCGACCACAACAAATGTATAATTAAGCAATTGACTGCAAACAATCAAATAAACACAGAGACTTACTTGAAGTATTCACTGTCACATAGCAGCAATTACACTTAAACACCCTGCCGTAACCAACATTTTCCGTTACATACTAACAGATCTGGCTCAAATCATTTGGATGAGATCTGAGCCTCCAAAAATTTTTGTAATGGAACTGATCTACAGTATATACCATTGCACAGCTTGTATTGCCTACAATATACAGGACGTTGCAAAAAGGTACGGCCAAACTTTCAGGAAACATTCCACACACACAAATAAAGAAAATATGTTATGTGGACATGTGTCCGGAAACGCTTAATTTCCATGTTAGAGCTCATTTTAGTTTCGTCCACCTACGCTCAATGGAGCACGTTATCATGATTTCATACGGGATACTCTACCTGTGCTCCTAGAACATGTGCCTTTACAAGTACGACACAGCATGCATAATGGAACTCCTGCACATTTCAGTCGAAGTGTTCGTACGCTTCTCAACAACAGATTCGGTGACCGATGGATTGGTAGAGGCGGACAAATTCCGTGGCCTCCACGCTCTCCTGACCTCAACCCTCTTGACTTTCATTTATGGAGGCATTTTAAAGCTCTTGTCTACGCAACCCCGGTACCAAATGTAGAGACTCTTCGTGCTCGTATTGTGGACGGATGTGATACAGTACGCCAGTCTCCAGTGCTGCATCAGCGCATCAGGGATTCCATGCAACGGAGGGTGGATGCATGTATCCTCGCTAACGGAGGACATTTTGAACATTTCCTGTAACAAAGTGTTTGAAGTCACGCTGGTACGTTCTGTTGCTGTGTGTTTCCATTCCATGATTAACGTTATTTGAAGAGAAGTAATAAAATGAGCTCTAACGTGGAAAGTAAGTGTTTCCGGACACATGTCCACATAACATATTTTCTTTCTTTGTGTGTGAGGAATGTTTCCTGAAAGTTTGGCCGTACCTTTTTGTAACACCCTGTATAGCAAAACTCCAGAAAAATATTCCTGAGTGTAGAACATACTGTCACATATATTTGGAAAACGCGTACGATCACAATAAATTCTCTTATCGAACTAAAAGTAAGTATTCAAAATATCTAAGGAGATGGCTGCTATTTCGAACATTTTCCGAGGTGTTAAAAAGTATTAAAAGTCAACCAATAGTCGCTTGTGCTGCTCCCACCGGCAAGCTACTCAACTATGCCCTTATTGCTTGTCGTCGCTTAGGGATGGCGGAATTAAAGCGAGGGATACTGCGTCTTACAATTCAAGAACTGTTGCTTAGCGTCGCAGGCAGATGGCAGTACATCTGACCTAACCTCGTGCGGTTCAATGTCATCTTGAAGTAAAGGATGACTTGTAAGAAACAATTAGTATCTACAAAGTCTCCGCCAGTAGTCGAACACAAATAACGTCAGTAACGTAGCACCAGATGTGCCCAGAATTGTCAAATACAGCCACACTATTCCGCTTACGAGATTTTTCTTTCCTTGTACGTTCCCTTTTTTTGATGGCGACTGAGACAAGCTATACAATGTGCTTTCTCTGAAAAATACCGACAGAAGACCAGTCGTGATGGATGGATAGACTAAATTCACAGAATTTAGGAAAACTTTAGCAAAATGTTGTTGAACATAAAACAGCCTTGTTACAAATACTTATTAAGTACATTTGCCTATCTTAACTTGACAAATAAAAACAGGTTTTTGAAGTGAGTGTGATGGCTTCTCTTTCAAATGTTTTTCCTCGAAACATTAAAATAGGATATAAAAGCGGCTAGAGGTTCCTTTCATTTTTTTACCGTAGTTTCGTATCTCTTCAAGTGATGCTCCAATTTTTAGCCATGGAAGTATACTTTAGTAAACACATTACGAATGTTACTGAAATGAAAAAAAAACGGATTGTTTGACAAAGGTGTAGCTCATGATGTGTGGTTCATTACTTAAATTTATATCACAACGATTTGATATTCTTGGGTGCAGATAACGAGATGAAATTCTGTGATACTCTGGAATTGATGACACTAAAGCGGCCGTCACGAAATTAGAAAGATCAAGATCATTTCTCTTTCTCAGTTACTGATAATTTCAAATCTTAAGAAAAATTCAGAAAAACAATTATACATCTCTATTTTTACTCTGGAGTATGAAGAAGTATTTTCCGAAAGACAATACATGCCGGTCGCTACGAAAAAAAAGCAAAGACTAGCGTTACACGAAATTTTGAAAAAAGTATTTCTTCTTTGCTTCGACCTGCGAAAAAATACATTTGGACTAAAACATATATGAACATCTTCACAGTTTATAGATGCATTTGATACTCGTTTTATGATGAAAACGTAAAACTATTCCGGGATAGAAAAATAAAGACCAAGAACGGTACACAAAAAAGTGCTCGTTCACCAGGATAATGCACCAGCCCATACACCAGTGATAACAATTGCGAAAGTGCATTAACTGGGCTTGGAGCTCATTCATCATCCACCCTACTCACCAGACTTATCCCCAAGTGATTTCTTTTCTGTGTTCTAACTTCAAACTTTGGCTTGCTGGGAAGTAATTTTGATCTATATTTTTAAACAATTAACCACCGTTTTACTGTATATATCTTCTGTCCTCTGTACTTCTGTACTTTGCTTTGGACTGACTTTCCCAGATACGAATTGTGAATGGTCTAAGAACTTCTAACATCGTACCTGATAGTAGCATAAAAGCCTACATCTAGACAGCACAGAAGATAAATACAGTAATATGTTACAGTCAAATGGCGGTTTATTCTTTCAAAAACTATTGCATGGCCGTGGCTCAACACCATCGAAAAAATTCTCTTTAAACATGAAAGTGAGAGCTGCAGTCAACAAGTGTTTCGCAGAGTTTGCGAGAACCTATGTTTCCGACATCACTTTGAGACATCTGAAACGTCCTTGCAATATCAATGGTATTTCACCAAGGTGATTGGTGAATGGTTTCAAGAATTGCATCATATACTAGGTGATTGGTGAATGGTTTCTAGAATTGCATCCTCTGTTTGTGGAGTGCGTCTAGTTCTTGGGCAACCTCCTTCCATTACTTATGGATGAAAATTACCAGTTTCCCGGAGGCATTGCTCCAGGTGACAAAAAAAATTCGTATTAGTATGGCACTGTTGAGGGTACAGTGCACCATACACATGAGCAGAACAGCAGCTTGGTTATCATATGCACAGAGCGCTAAAAGCTTATCAAGGTGAAGCCCATCAGGTAGCCTCCCTACATGATTTCGACAGCACCAGTTACAGTTGTGCACTGGATGGTTAGTAGACACATGCACGCAGCTTAATGGATACCATTCTCACTATTGTCATGTGACAAAATGATGTCCTGTTTACAAATGACGAGAACTATGGAATGGACGTCTATAAAGTGAAAAAGGAACCTGATGAGTATTTGAACCGTACTACAATGTGGACGTGAGTTTGATATCCCAGGAGTCTACTCAGTGGGCTACAACAGCTGTAATGGCAGTGTGAGTAGATAAATGTTCCTCTGTATATTCGACACACCGTGCAATGTGATGGTGTTGCGAGCTCCTCGTTTTCACGCGTGTTCCCAAACTGTAATCAGTCTGATTTTGCTACTCGAACATAAACGAATCGCATACCGACCTCCAAGAGCGGCAGTTTTCTTCACAACGCATTATATATGTGTGTCTCAGATCTCCTCCTAAACCCCCAAATCAGTTTCAGCCAAATCAGACACACAAATAGCACAGTTCAGGGGTGTCAGCACTGCGAGTTTATAATCTCGTAGTTCCAATAGGAGCAGAAACGTGTTTGCTTCAGCCTGTTCTGTATAGCCTGCTCTCACTGCGCTGCTGTGCACGCAAGCCAGTATCTCAGGACAACAAACCATTTCCCTGGCCCCAACATATTGGCTGCCCTATATGACAAGTGTGTTTTGTTGGTGCAGTATTGCCCTGCCTTATTGACCTGACATGAAGGACAGGCTAAAGTCAGAGCGAAAATATTATTTTCAAGCTCCTGATATGTAAGCTGCTCTTCACAACAGCTATGTTGTGGGAGCAGTATCGCCCTGATTTATCTATCTTTTTTGCGGGGCCTAAAAGTGTGAATTGGCATGTGTGAGCAGAGAGATGGTGGGGAGGAGGTGAATAAGTGTGAGGGTGGGGGGCATAAGGTGCACAGAGAGATGGAGAAGAGGAAAACGTGGAGGGAGAGAAGGGACAGAGGAGATGTGTATAATGTATGTGACAAACGTGCACTAGAGCAAAGCAGCGTGGAAAAGGCTGGATAACATTAAATTGTAAAGTGACTGACTTGCAGTGTGGCCGGTGCTGCGGCCTGGCCTGGTGCTGGTGGTGGCGGGGCATGAGCAGGGCCCTGAGGGTGCCCACACTGGCACGAGACGCGGACACCTGCTCGGCCGCCCTCAGCAGCGCCTCCTCGACGCGCAACCGCGGCGCCGGCTGTCCTCCACTGGTTCCGGGACGCGCCTGTGGGGACAAAACCGCAGTGTGCCGCCACGCTGTTCTGTCACACATTCAACATAGTGCTCCTCACATTTTAGTGCAAGTGGTCTACCAACTCACATTTTTCATTTCTGTCATTAACACCTCATATGTATTAAGACAACATGATGCTTTAAACACTTTGCTTGCAGTTACAGGTTACTTAGTCACGAATATTTGATTTTTTTATAAACTTACATTTTGGAAAATTCGCATTTGCAGATTTGATGCAGAAAAGACAAGTATTGGGTTCGGTTTTTTTTATAATTAACATCTTTTATAATAAAATGTTATCACATTGTTATATTTAGAAGTATTTCTTGTCATTTTTTATTTGTAATGTTTCCTCCTAAATTACGCTGGAGTACTTCGATATCGATATCACCTAATTCATAATCAAGACTTCCGTTACTTCATGCTCTCAGGTTACCTGTAGTAAGACTACATGACTATAGCTACTGCATGCTGTTACAACTTTGCTTGAATTTGTACAGGGTGTGGACAAAAATATGGAAACACAGGAGAAATGTATGCTGGAACAAAATTCACGTGCTAGCCAAGCCTGGAATTTGCACTGTTGTATTTGGCTACGGATGGAACCTGTGTAATGTCCTCAACCCATTACAAGTGTCAAGTCATGGGCAGAACGGTGTTCTGTGTAGTTGGAAGTGCATTACGTCAGAGATAAGTGAATTCGAGAGTGGGAAAATTGTTGTTGTTCGTATAGTTGGTGTTCATGTAACCAAGTTAGGCAAACTGTTTGTTCTGTGTTCCAAGAGTCGCCGTATTCAAGATTTTTACGGTCTATGCGGAAAGCTGAAACGCATCTGCTGAGACACAACACAGATAAAAGTATGTCTTGGGCAATCGTTATGGATGCTCACCCGAGAGGATTGTGACGAAAAATAAGAGGAAGACAGCTGCAAAACTCACTGCACGGCTGAGTGTCACTCGCAAACCCTGTCAGCAGCAAAAGAGACATGAACGGAGCTCCACAGCTCCAAACTGCGAGGCGAGGTGGAATTCTAATACCCACATAAGTGCTGCAATTGTGCTTAACAGGAAAACGTGTTGCTGCGGACATCTAACCTGGACTATGGAGCAACTGATGAAAGTAATTCGGTAGGATGAGTCTTTTTTCACACTGTTGCCAACTTCTGGCCCAGTTTACGTCCCAAGAGTGAAACATGGCGGGGGTTCGGTGAAGATTTGGGCAGCCATATCGTGTAATTCTATGGGCAATATGGACGCTCTGCTAGGCTGCATTAGTGTCAAGGATCATGTGCCAATTTTGAGTATCAGGTCCATCCTGTGGTACAATGTTTGTTCCCCAATGGTGATGCTGTGTTCGAAGAGTGCGAACTAACAACCCAAAGATGTTCGGGCTCACATTCAGTTCCTCTTCATCGAAATGTCTTGGCTCAAACTCGTTTAGCAGTTGAGCCACATGTGTCGCACTACACGCCCTAAATTAAACACTAGTGACCCTTTGGTTAAACTCTCTGGCTGATGGCAAGTTTCCAAAATTGTATGAAACATACAACGTTTATATAACATATACCAAAAGTAACTATAATATTGGGAGCTAAATTAAGACCCATAGGCCATACAGTTGCGGTTTGGTTAGACCAAGTGCGGCTTCTGGCCCTCCTTCTCAGCCCGACCACCAGCTCATCTCTCTCTCCACCTAAACTCCCGTCGCTCTGCTACCTTTGTTTCACTGAAATGAAATGAAATGATCGTATGGCATTGTTGGCCGGGAGGCTCCATGTGGGGAAGTTCGGCCGCCGTATTGCAAGTCCTTTTTAGTTGACGCCACTTCGGCGACTTGTGAGTCAATGATGATGAACACACAACACCCAGTCATCACGAGGTAGAGAAAATTCCTGACACTGCCGGGAATCGAACCCGGGACCCCGTGCGCAGGAAGCGAGAACGCTACCGCAAGACCACAGGCTGCGGACTTTGTTTCACTAGACCTCTGGAATGCCTAACAAACATGTCTAGCACCCTGGGCTCCTCTTCAAACACCAGACCTATGCTCTCCACATCAGTTTCATCTGTCACATTGCCTCCTTCGTCTCCCATCATCCCTCCTACATCATTTATCCACAATTGCAACTTCCATTCTTTCTATGCCACTGCCAGCTTGTCCCAAGGCTCTGTTCTTTCCCCACTCCTCTATCTCCTGTACACTGCCGATATGCCCAAACCTCCCCCGCCTGTTCACTTCCTCCAATTTGCTGATGATGCCGCCTTCCTGGCCCTTTATCCTACCCTTCAATAGTCCCATCGTACCCTTCAAACCCACCTCGACCAGTTGACCTCCTGGCACAACCAGTGGCTCTTTCATATCAACCCTTCCAAGAGCCAGGCAATCATCATAGGTCATACCACCCACTCCTTCTGGCTCTACGATTTTTACCTCACCATTTATGGTCATCCTATCCACCACACTCTTAGTCTGAAATACCTTGGCCTCACCCTCGACCATCACCTCATCGGACTTGGGGACTGCATCCTTTCATCATCCTTTCCACCTACAAATCCTTCATCCTCACCATCCTTTATTATGCCAGCGTCACTTGGATTTATGCTCCATCCCAGATTCTATAAAGCCCTCCAAACCCGCACTCCATCTCGCCTTCTGTATCCACCTTCTATCCCCTCTATCACCTCATCCCCTTCCCCATCTCTTTCATTTCCTCGAACACATCCGCATCCTGTACATCGTTCGCAGACTTGATCCCCTGCATCGCCTGGCGTCTTCCCTCCTCTCCACCCCCTGCTCGTTGCTGTGCCTTTACCATTGTGTCCTGCCCTCTCTCCATCTCCACACCTCCACTTTGTTTCCCAATGCAACTTCCTGCACGTAAGGCTAACATATGATGAGCATCACCCTCGTCTCTACCCCTCCTACCAACTCTAACCCCACCTTCCCCCACCTACTCCCCAGGGCTCCCTCTCTCCTTCCCTCCTACACACACCTCCCTTTCCCATGCCCCCATTCTGTGTCTCTGTGCTCCCCTCTGCCTTTCCTTCGCTCTTCATATCCCACCCAGCCCATCACCTGCACCTTGGTGCGCCCCCTGCCCCTTTTCCCTCTTCCTCCCACCCCCTTCAACCCCCCTGCACCTTCCTCCCCTCTTTTTCCCTCCTCTCAGGTGTCCCTTCCCTCAGCAGGTCCCTACCAGCGGTTTTTATTCTTCATGTGTGCTCCATTGTTTACAGTGGTTTTTTAAGTGCCTCTTGCTCTGTCCGTTTTTAAGCTGTGTCCGACTTTTAAGTTTTGTTTGACTCCAGCGTATATTAAGTGTTCCACAAATTGCCAGCTGTGTTCTCTTAACTTACAAGGGAGTAAGCTTACGAAAACACAAAACAGATCGAGATACTGAAACGAGACAGTCGATAAGTGATAACAGACTAAGGTGTTAAGTCTTGTGCCTTCGCTATTACATGTCACTTGTCCATATTACCAATCAGCTAAACCGATCATCCAATCCCTTTTGCAGGCTGCCCTTCTGACAGATGCCAGAGTCCACAAAATTTTTTTATCAATGTTTCATATTTGTATTATTGATCGGCTTCAAAATTTTAAAATGCTACCATAGTCTACTGATTAAGAGTTATAATCTTTCGTTGCAGGTTTAACACAATAGCCAAATATTTAAAGTTAGAAACTGTGTTTATGTCTTTAAGCAGCGCAACTCACCGTGTGAAAATTACAAAAATCCAGTGTCTGACAAAGAGAGAACTTTACATACAATTTGAAAACTTTTTTGTCTCACTACATTTTCGCTGCTGATTTAATAAAACTTCAACATAAGACATGACGTTTTAATTTATTACTTATTTACTATCAACTCTATTCGCAATAATTTTCGCAGGTAGTATTCACATACACCACTGAATTACATGCAAAATAATACCAGTGTACGACGCACAGTTCAGGAGATGCATCATAAACACTGTTATGTGTGAAAAACGGACCACAAATTACTTAGACCATACTCATCCAGGGGATGATTCGATACTAATAAAAAGAACACAAATAAGGTTTAGCACGTTCACTCATAAAGGTTCCTTATAGTAAAAAGGGGGGTAGGAAGACGAAATGTTTAAAAAAAATCTATTTTTCAAAAATATGCCTATTTTGTAGCGCACATCTACCTGAATAGCTCATTGTATAAAAAATATATATTTGAGAGAAAGGAACGTAATTTGGTCTTAAGTGTACCAAGACCCAGCGCCACACCCATTTGGACATCATCCTTCTGTCATACGTAAGTGAAGAATATCATGACAGGAATTTTCTACCAAGTGCTGTAATGGAAGCCATCATCCAGGGACCTTGCAAATGAAAAGTTCATCGCGGCGCCCAAAACCCAAATGAAAGTTTTAACTGATGTTTATGGGAAAGATTGCCAAAAACCATTTTTGTGGGAAGAAATGGACTTGCTATTGGTGTTCATGACGCAATTTCATGTTTTAATGATGGTGTGCAATGTAGGAAATATGTTTTAGAGAAAACGGGAATTAAGCCCAGAGTGAACTGCATCAAAGCTTTGTGCCGTGAAGTGAAAGCAGATAAATTACTTTTGGAGGTGATAAAATCAAGAAGAGTGCATCATAGGAATGTGAAAAGAAAGAAAACTGATTTAGAAAATGAAAAATAACCAGCTTATGGTGCTGGAAAGTTCTAAAAGAATGCCAAATACAAGCAGAAACTTAAACGGCCATTTTCCGCAAAATACAAATTTGTGTACTTAGGTATCCTAATACTTTCAAACCTGATATGCTTATTAAACACAAATTCCTTAATGCAAACCTCTCTAGAATTTTCCAGATCTATTAAAAATCGTGATAAAACTTGAGATAATAAACTATAAAATTTGAGTTTTTTTCTAAACATGAGGTTTAAAATGTAACTGCTCATTCATTTTTTTCATAAATCAAATAAATTCTAGAGTGTCATACAACTGTAAGTATGGTTTGCATGCTGTGCAAAATTCATCGAAAAACTTCTCTTGCTTATGAAGAAAAGTGTGTCTACAGCAAGAAGTGCAGCCAATAGAAAGTGAAAAAATGAGGGAACTTCACATGCAACAAAAAATATTTTTGTGTTTTTGAACTTCCACTGCTATGAGGGTGAATCCTTCCTGGTCATTCTGACAAAGTTTTATGAATTTATTTGTAAAAGTATGGACAGTAGAAGTTAAAATGTCCTGTGGTGCCTCTCCTGGTCCAGGTCGGCCCGTTTGACGCCCTAAAGAAATCATAGGTTTCACACTCTTTTCTACATGGGTGTCTGATGCTTTCAAATCGAGGATTCTCGTGTTATCTAACAGAATACTAAAGAAACAGTTGACATCAGATCGAAACTGAACATTTTGAATTACCGAGAAATGTGGGCTGACCCTACGATTTAGAAACTAAAGGGAGCATCTGTGGACTTAGAGTAAGCTTTTCAGGATGATGACTAAAACACTCCCTTTGAAATTCTGAAGGTAGCACGGGAGAAATACAGGGAGCGAAAGGCTATTTACAACTTGTACATAAAACATGTGGTTGTTATAAGAGTCGAGGGGCTTAAAATGCCAGAAATGATTGAGAAGAGAGTGAGACATGGTTGTAGCCTGTCCTCGATGTTATCCAATCCGTACACTGAACAAGCGGTAGAGGAAACCAAAGAAAAATTTGTAGTAGCAAGTTCAGAGAGAAAAAATAAAAACTTTGAGGTTTGCGGATGATACTGGAATTCTGTCAGCGACAGCAAAGGAGTCGAAAGAAGAGTTGAAGGACATGGGCAGCATCCTGAAAGGTGGGTATAAGATGAACATCAACTAAAGCTTAACGAGGATAACGGAATTCAATCGAATTAAATCAGATGATGCTGAGGGAATTAGATTAGGATTGCTATTTAGACGGAAAAACAACTAAAGATGGTCGAAGTGGAGAGAATACAGAATGTCCATTGTCAGTGACAAGAAAAGCGTTTCTGAAGAAAATAAACTTGTTAATATCGAGTATAGATTTAAGTTTCAAGAACTCTTCCCTCACTGTATTTGTATGGAGTGTAGCCATGTATGGAAGTGAAACCTGGGCGATAAACAGTTTAGACAAGAAGAGAATAGAAGCTTTCCAGATGAGGTGCTACAGAAGAATGCTAAAAATTACGTAGGTAGATCACGTAACCAATGCGAATGTACTGGATAGAATTGGGGAGAAGAGGAATTTTTGGCAGAACTTGACTAGAAAAAGGGATCGGAATAAGTGTCCAAGGAATAGAAAGCAACTGGAATCACTCAACAGAGGAAAGTCCAATGGACCTGACGGGATACCAATTCGATTCTACACAGATTACGCGAAAGAACTTGCCCCCCTTCTAACAACCGTGTACCGCAAGTCTCTAGAGGAACGGAAGGTTCCAAATGATTGGAAAAGAGCACAGGTAGTCCCAGTCTTCAAGAAGGGTCGTCGAGCAGATGCGCAAAACTATAGACCTATATCTCTGACGTCGATCTGTTGTAGAATTTTAGAACATGTTTTTTGCTCGAGTATCATGTCGTTTTTGGAAACCCATAATCTACTCTGTAGGAATCAACATGGATTCCGGAAACAGCGATCGTGTGAGACCCAACTAGCTTTATTTGTTCATGAGACGCAAGAATATATTAGATACAGGCTCCCAGGTAGATGCTATTTTCCTTGACTTCTGGAAGGCGTTCGATACAGTTCCGCACTGTCGCTTGATAAACAAAGTAAGAGGCTACGGAATATCAGACCAGCTGTGTGGCTGGATTGAAGAGTTTTTAGCAAACAGAACACAGCATGTTGTTATCAATGGAGAGACGTCTACAGACGTTAAGGTAACCTCTGGCGTGCCACAGGGGAGTATTATGGGACGATTGCTTTTCACAATATATATATAAATCACGTAGTGGATAGTGTCGGAAGTTCCATGCGGCTTTTCGCGGATGATGCTGTAGTATACAGAGAAGTTGCAGCATTAGAAAATTGTAGCGAAATGCAGGAAGATCTGCAGCGGATAGGCACTTGGTGCAGGGAGTGGCAACTGACCCTTAACATAGACAAATGTAATGTATTGCGAATACATAGAAAGAAGGATCCTTTATTGTATGATTATATGATAGCGGAACAAACACTGGTAGCAGTTACTTTTGTAAGATATCTGGGAGTATGCGTGCGGAACGATTTGAAGTGGAATGATCATATAAAATTAATTGTTGGTAAGGCGGGTACCAGGTTGAGATTCATTGAGAGAGTCCTTAGAAAATGTAGTCCATCAACAAAGGAGGTGGCTTACAAAACACTCGTTCGACCTATACTTGAGTATTGTTCATCAGTGTGGGATCCGTACCAGATCGGGTTGACGGAGGAGATAGAGAAGATCGAAAGAAGAGCGGCGCGTTTCGTCACAGAGTTATTTGGTAACCGTGTTAGCGTTACGGAGATGTTTAGCAAACTCAAGTGACCGACTCTGCAAGAGAGGCGCTCTGCATCGCGGTGTAGCTTGCTCGCCAGGTTTCGAGACGGTGCGTTTCTGGATGAGGTATCGAATATATTGCTTCTCCCTACTTATACCTCCCGAGGAGATCACGAATGTAAAATTAGAGAGATTCGAGTGCGAACGGAGGCTTTCAGACAATCGTTCTTCCCGCGAACCACACGCGACTGGAACAGAAAAGGGAGGTAATGACAGTGGCACGTAAAGTGCCCTCCGCCACACACCGTTGGGTGGCTTGCGGAGTATAAATGTAGATGTAGATCGTTTACTAGGACAAGTTCTGAGACATCAAGGTATCATCAATTTAGTACTGGAGGAAAGCGTTGCGGGGGGGGGGGGGGGGGTAATAAACGTAGAGCGAGACCAAGAAATGAACACAGTAAGTAGATTCAGAAGGACGTATGTCGCAGCAGAGTTACTCGGAGATAGAGTGGCATGAAGAGTTGCAATAATACAGTCTGTGGACTGAAGACCACCACGACAAAAACAACAACATCGTTCCAGCTGAAGATGAGAGTGTAAACCCTCGAAACGTGTCGTGGGATCAAATACAGAGTGACTGGAGCAGATAAATGTTTCATCTGAAATTTTAAATAAACCATTGTTTTAATGACAGTTGACCTAATCCGAGTCTCATGTACGTGACACTCTCTCCTCTATTTCGCGATAATACAAACCGAGCTGCAATTCTCTGAACTTTTTCGATGTCCTTAGTCAATGTCATCTGGCAAGGAACCCCCACCGCATAACAACACTCCAGCAGAGGGTGAACATGCGTTGTGTGGCGGTCTCTTTACTAGACCTGTTACCCCTTCCAAGCGTTATGCCAATAAAACGTAGTCTTAGGTTTGTCTTTTGCACAGAATTACCTATGTGATCGTTCAAATTTAACTTGTTCGTCATTGTAATTCCTAGATATTTAGTCGAATTTACTTCCTTTTAATTTGTGAGGTTTATCGTGTACCAGAAATTTAAAGGATTTCTTTACTAGTTTTTCTTTATTTCGCACCATGCAAATACCGCGTCTAAGCAATTTTGCAACTTGGTTTGTCCTTCTGATGGCTTTACTGGATGGTAAATGACAGCGTGATATTCGAACAACGTGAGAGGGTTGCTCAGATTGTCTCCTAAATCGTTTAAACAGGTTAGGAACAGCAAAGGTCTGTCGGGCTTCCTTGCGGAACGCTGGATATCACTTCTGTTTTACTCAATCATTTTCCGTCGATTACTAGTTACTGTGGCCTTTATGACAGGAAATCTCGAATCCGGTCGCTCAATTGTAGGGATACTCTATAGCCACGCAGCTTGATTAAAAGTTGCTTGTGAAGAATAGTGTCAAAAGCCTTCTGCACATCTAAAAATATGGAATCAATCTGAGATCTGATAACACACATTACTTCGTGCGAATAAAGAGCTAGCTGTGTTTTGCAAGAACAATATTTGCTGAATCCGTGCTGACCGTTACATTCGAGGTGATTAATAATATCCGAAAAGAGTACATTTTCAAAATCCCACAGAAAATCTACGTTAGTAATACGAGTCTATTTTTCAGCGGATTAGTCCTATTTTCTTTCTGGAGTAACCTGTGCCACTAACCAGTCTTTTAATCCGGATCTTTCGTCGAGCGAACTGTTGTATATGATTGCGACGTATGGGGCTATTGTGTCAGCATACCCTAAAAGGAACCTTACTTGTATGCTATCTGGATCGGAAGACTTGTCTTTATTAAGTGCTCTAAGCTGTTTCGCTACACTGAGGATAATCACTTCTAAGTTACTCATGTTGGCAGTTGCTCTCGATTCGAATTCTGCAATAATTACTTCGTTATTTTGGTAAATGAATTTCTGAAACTGTGTTGAATAAACAGGATTTAGTGGTGCTTTCATCTGTAATGTTACTGTTGGCATCACGCAGTGAAGGTGTTGATTGTGTCTTGTTGCTCGTCTACTTTACACACGACCAGAATCTCTTTGGATTTTCTCTCACTTCCGAAAAGCAATTTCGTTGTGGAGGCGATTGACAGCATCTCGCATTGATATCCGCTCTATGTTTCGGGCTTCAGTAAAACATTTGCAATCTAGGTGATTTTGTGTTCTTTTCAATTTGGCATCGCTTTTTCGTTGCTTCTGTAGCAGTATTCTGAGCTGTTTTGTGTGCCATGGGCAATCAGTACCGTCTTTTATTAATTTATTCAGCATAATTCTCTGTTGCCTCAGATACTATTTCTCTGAATTGAAGCCACGTCGGGTCTACACGTACAAAGTTGGAAACGAATGGAGACAGTCTTTCAGGAAGGCGTCATATTCGTTAACCCTGAGTATACTTATGGGGCTAAAGGTTTTTAAATAAAACAAATTCTGTTAACATTATACATATTTATTCTCCATGTCTACGTCATCCTGGCGAAGAACAAATTTCTCCCAACTAGAGACCTGTTTGTTGACACCGTCACTGCAGAGTGTTTGACTCTGTTGACGGAGCCATAAGCTGATCTCTGCTTGCAAGGTTTCGTCGATATCAAACAGAAGTCCTCAAAGATGTTTTAAGTTTTAGGAACAGATGAAAATCGGATAGGACCAAGCAGGTACTACACAAACCAAAAAAAGTTTTGCATCACCCCAGTTCCCAGAACTCCTGAACACAGACCTTGACTCTGGATATTGTATCAGAGACACAGTCCCTTTGACTGCTCAGAGATGTCACTAAACCTGCCCAAAGATGTAAACAACCATGCATGAGCAGCACCTGTTAGACGGAGGGGGTCCGGCAGCCCGTCAGTTCCAGTCATTCCACCAGGAAAGAAGTACACGGCTCGTCACGTCTGTAGTTCAACCATGTATAGACGGTCAACACCGCGGTTTCGTAGCGTCCTCATTGTTACTTTGTGCCAAGAAGAGCTCTCAACAAGGGAACTGTCCAGGCGTCTCGAGTGAACCAAAGCGACGGTGTTCGGACATCGAAGAGATACAGAGAGACAGGAACTGTCGATCACATGTCTCGCTCAAGCCGCCCAAGGGCTACTACTGCAGTCGATGACCGCTACCTACTGATTATGGCTCGGAGGAACTCTCACAGCAACGCCACCATGCTGAACAATGCTTTTCGTGCAGCCTAAGGAAGTCGTGTTACGACTAAAACCTCACACCAAAGTGAGGTCCATCTTTGCAACCAAGACACCATGCAGCGCGGTACAGATTGACCCAACAGCGCGTCGAATGGACCGCTCAGGATTGGCATCACGTTCTGTTCAACAATGTGTGTCACATATGCCTTCAACCAGACAATCGTCAGCGACGTGTTTGGAAGCAGCCCGGTCAGGTTGAGCGCACACTGTCCAGCGAGTGCAGCAAGGAGGAGGTTCCCTGCTAGTTTCGGATGGCATTATGTGGCGCCAACGTACGCCGCTGGGGGTCATGGAAGGCGCCGCAACGGCTGTATGACACGTGAATGCCATCTTTCGACCGGTAGTGCAACCATATAAGCAGCATACTGGCGAGGCATTCGTATTAGTGGAGGACAATTCGAGCCCCCATCGTGCACATCTTGTGACTTCTTTCAGGATAACGACATCGCTCGAGTAGTGTGTCCAGCATGTTCTCCAGACATGAAACCCCTCGAACGAGCCTGGGGTAGATTGAAAAGGGCTGCTTATGGACGACGTGACCTCCCAACCACCAACGCCGAATCGCCGTTGAGGAGTGGGACAATCTGAACGAACAGTGCCTTGATGAGCTTGTGGATAGTGTGCCACGACGAGTACAGGCATTCATCAATGCAGGAGGACATACTACTGGGTATTAGAGGCACCGGTGTATACAGCCATCTGGACTACCACTTGTGAAGCTCTCGCTGTATGGTGGTACAACATGCAATGTGTGGTTTTCATGAGCAATAAAAAGCCCGGAAATGACGTTTATGTGGATCTCTGTTCCAGTTTTCTGTACAGGTTCCGGAACTCTCGGAACCTAGGTGATCCATTTTTTTTTTTTTTTTTTTTTTTTTTTTTTTTTACCTGTGTGTATGGAGGGCAGATGTTGCGGCGCTAGTGTGTGGTCTGGCTCTCTCTTCCTGAAGGGGGGGGATACTCCATGTGGTGACGAACTTTGAACTCGATTACAGCACACTGCGTCTCACGCACTGATGCAGTTACGTTACACGTCGCCGTCTTATGCGCTATAATTCGGATACCTTTAGAGGCATAGGTTCGGAAATACTTAGACATGAGGAGTAAAGATGTATAATGTTAATAACGTTTGTTTTGTGCAAAAAGCTTTAAGAATTTTCTCATTAAAAATTCTGAGGCATTACTTTTTAGCACGCAGTCGTAAGATGAACTGAAAGAAGCAGCCAACTGGAATGATGGTAGGAAAAGAGCACAGTCTGAGATAACGAAAATAATATTGCCACAAACAAAGGTAAAAAAAAAAATTGTACATCTACGTTTACATTTATACTCCGCAAGCCACCCAACGGTGTGTGGCGGAGGGCACTTTACGTGCCACTGTCATTACCTCCCTTTTCTCTTCCAGTCGCGTATGGTTCGCGGGAAGAAAGACTGTCTAAAAGCCTCCGTGCGCGCTCGAATCTCTCTAATTTTACATTCGTGATCTCCTCGGGAGGTATAAGTAGGGAGAAGCAATATATTCGATACCTCATCCAGAAACGCACCGTCTCGAAACCTGGCGAGCAAGCTACACCGCGATGCAGAGCGCCTCCCTTGCAGAGTCTGCCACTTGAGTTTGCTAAACATCTTCGTAACGCTATCACGGTTACCAAATAACTCTGTGACGAAATGCGCCGCTCTTCTTTCGATCTTCTGTACCTCCTCCGTCAACCCGATCTGGTACGTATCTCACACTGATGAGCAATACTCAAGTATAGGTCGAACGAGTGTTTTGTAAGCCACCTCCTTTGTTGATGGACTACATTTTCTAAGGACTCTCCCAATGAATCTCAACCTGGTACCCGCCTTACCAACAATTAATTTTATATGATCATTCCACTTCAAATCGTTCCGCACGCATACTCCCAGATATTTTACAAAAGTAACTGCTACCAGTGTTTGTTCCGCTATCATATAACCATACAATAAAGGATCCTTCTTTCTATGTATTCGCAATACATTACATTTGTCTATGTTAAGGGTCAGTTGCCACTCCCTGCACCAAGTGCCTATCCGCTGCAGATCTTCCTGCATTTCGCTACAATTTTCTAATGCTGCAACTTCTCTGTATACTACAGCATCATCCGCGAAAAGCCGCATGGAACTTCCGACACTATCCACTACGTGATTTATATATATTGTGAAAAGCGATCGTCCCATAATACTCCCCTGTGGCACGCCAGAGGTTACCTTAACGTCTGTAGATGTCTCTCCATTGATAACAACATGCTGTGTTCTGTTTGCTAAAAACTCTTCAATCCAGCCACACAGCTGGTCTGATATTCCGTAGGCTCTTACTTTGTTTATCAAGCGACAGTGCGGAACTGTATCGAACGCCTTCCAGAAGTCAAGGAAAATAGCATCTACCTGGGAGCCTGAATCTAATATATTCTTGCGTCTCATGAACAAATAAAGCTAGTTGGGTCTCACACGATCGCTGTTTCCGGAATCCATGTTGATTCCTACAGAGTAGATTATGGGTTTCCAAAAACGACATGATACTCGAGCAAAAAACATGTTCTAAAATTCTACAACAGATCGACGTCAGAGATATAGGTCTATAGTTTTGCGCATCTGCTCGACGACCCTTCTTGAAGACTGGGACTACCTGTGCTCTTTTCCAATCATTTGGAACCTTCCGTTCCTCTAGAGACTTGCGGTACACGGCTGTTAGAAGGGGGGCAAGTTCTTTCGCGTACTCTGTGTAGAAACGAATTGGTATCCCGTCAGGTCCATTGTACTTTCCTCTCTTGAGTGATTCCAGTTGCTTTTCTATTCCTTGGAGACTTATTTCGATGTCAGTCATTTTTTCGTTCGTGCGAGGATTTCGAGAAGGAACTGCAGTGCGGTCTTACTCTGTGAAACAGCTTTGGAAAAAGGTGTTGAGTATTTCAGCTTTACGCGTGTCATCCTCTGTTTCAATGCCATCATCATCCCGGAGTGTCTGGATATGCTGTTTCGATCCACTTACTGATTTAACGTAAGACCAGAACTTTCTAGGATTTTCTGTCAAGTCGGTACATAGAATTTTACTTTCGAATTCACTGAACGCTTCACGCATAGCCCTCCTTACGCTAACTTTGACATCGTTTAGCTTCTGTTTGTCTGAGAGGTTTTGGCTGCGTTTAAACTTGCAGTGAAGCTCTCTTTGCTTTCGCAGTAGTTTCCTAACTTTGTTGTTGAACCACGGTGGGTTTTTCCCGTCCCTCACAGTTTTACTCGGCACGTACCTGTCTAAAACGCTTTTTACAATTGCCTTAACCTTTTTCCATAAATTGTCAGTGTCGGAACAGAAAATTTCGTTTTGATCTGTTAGGTAGTCTGAAATCTTCCTTCTATTACTCTTGCTAAACAGATAAACCTTCCTCCCTTTTTTTATATTCCCATTAACTTACATATTCAGGAATGCTGCAACGCCCTTATGATCACTGATTCTCTGTTCTGCACTTGTTGTTGTTGTTGTTGTTGTCTTCAGTCCTGAGACTGGTTTGATGCAGCTCTCCATGCTACTCTATCCTGTGCAAGCTGCTTCATCTCCCAGTACGTACTGCAACCTACATCCTTCTGAATCTGCTTAGTGTACTCATCTCTCGGTCTCCCTCTACGATTTTTACCCTCCACGCTACCCTCCAATGCTAAATTTGTGATCCCTTGACGCCTCAAAACATGTACTACCAACCGATCCCTTCTTCTAGTCAAGTTGTGCCACAAACTTCTCTTCTCCCCAATCCTATTCAATACCTCCTCATTAGTTACGTGCTCTATCCACCTTATCTTCAGTATTCTTCTGTAGCACCACATTTCGAAAGCTTCTATTCTCTTCTTGTCCAAACTAGTTATCGTCCATGTTTCACTTCCATACATGGCTACACTCCAAACAAATACTTTCAGAAACGACTTCCTGATACATAAATCTATATTCGATGTTAACAAATTTCTCTTCTTCAGAAACGCTTTCCTTGCCATTGCCAGTCTACATTTTATATCCTCTCTACTTCGACCATCATCAGTTATTTTACTTCCTAAATAGCAAAACTCCTTTACTACTTTAAGTGTCTCATTTCCTAATCTAATTCCCTCAGCATCACCCGATTTAATTTGACTACATTCCATTATGCTCGTTTTGCTTTTGTTAATGTTCATCTTATATCCTCCTTTCAAGATACTGTCCATTCCGTTCAACTGCTCTTCCAAGTCCTTTGCTATCTCTGACAGAATTACAATGTCATCGGCGAACCTCAAAGTTTTTACTTCGTCTCCATGAATTTTAATACCTACTCCAAATTTTTCTTTTGTTTCCTTTACTGCTTGCTCAATATACAGATTGAATAACATCGGGGAGAGGCTACAACCCTGTCTCACTCCTTTCCCAACCACTGCTTGCCTTTCATGCCCCTCGACTCTTATGACTGCCATCTAGTTTCTGTACAAATTATAAATAGCCTTTCGCTCCCTGTATTTTACCCCTGCCACCTTTAGAATTTGAAAAAGAATATTCCAGTCAACATTGTCAAAAGCTTTCTCTAAGTCTACAAATGCTAGAAACGTAGGTTTGCCTTTTCTTAATCTTTCTTCTAAGATAAGTCGTAAGGTCAGTATTGCCTCACGTGTTCCAACATTTCGACGGAATCCAAACTGATCCTCCCCGAGGTCTTCATGTACCAGTTTTTCCATTCGTCTGTAAAGAATTCGCGTTAGTATTTTGCAGCCGTGGCTTATTAAACTGATAGTTCGGTAATTTTCACATCTGTCAGCACCTGCTCTCTTTGGGATTGGAATTATTATCTTCTTCTTGAAGTCTGAGGGTATTTCGCCTGTCTCATACATCTTACTCACCAGCTGGTAGAGTTTTGTCAGGACTGGTTGTCCCAAGGCCGTCAGTAGTTCTAATGGAATGTTGTCTACTCCGGGGGCCTTGTTTCGACTCAGGTCTTTCAGTGCTCTGTCAAACTCTTCACGCAGTATCGTATCTCCCATTTCGTCTTCATCTACATCCTCTTCCATTTCCATAATATTGTCCTCAAGTACATCGCCCTTGTATAAACCTTCTATATACTCCTTCCACCTTTCTGCCTTCCCTTCTTTGCTTAGAACTGGGCTGCCATCTGAGCTCTTGATATTCATGCACGTGGTTCTCTTCTCTCCAAAGGTCTCTTTAATTTTCCTGTAGGCAGTATCTATCTTACCCCTAGTGATATAAGCTTCTACATCCTTACATTTGACCTCTGTTTAGCCATTTTGCACTTCCTGTCGATCTCATTTTTGAGACGTTTGTATTCCTTTTTGCCTGCTTCATTTACTGCATTTTTATATTTTCTCCTTTCATCAATTAAATTCAATATTTCTTCTGTTACCCAAGGATTTCTAGCAGCCCTCGTCTTTGTACCTACTTTATCCTCTGCTGCCTTCACTACTACATCCCTCAGAGCTACCCATTCTTCTTCTACTGTATTTTTCCCCTATTCCTGTCAATTGTTCCCTTATGCTCTCCCTGAAACTCTGTACAACCTCTGGTTCTTTCAGTTTATCCAGGTCTCATCTCCTTAATTTCCCACATTTTTGCAGTTTCTTCAGTTTTAATCTACAGGTCATAACCAATAGATTGTGGTCAGAGTCCACATCTGCCCCTGGAAATGTCTTACAACTTAAAACCTGGTTCCTAAATCTCTGTCTTACCATTATATAATCTATCTGATACCTTTTAGTATCTCCAGGGTTCTTCCACGTATACAACCTTCTTTCATGATTCTTAAACCAAGTGTTAGCTATGATTAAGTTGTGCTCTGTGCAAAATTCTACTAGGCGGCTTCCTCTTTCATTTCTTAGCCCCAATCAATATTCACCTACTATGTTTCCTTCTCTCCCTTTTCCTACACTCGAATTCCAGTCACCCATTACTATTAAATTTTCGTCTCCCTTCACTATCTGAATAATTTCTTTTATTTCATCATACATTTCTTAAATTTCTTCATCATCTGCAGAGCTAGTTGGCATATAAACTTGTACTACTGTAGTAGGTGTGGGCTTCGTTACTATCTTGGCCACAATAATGCGTTAACTATGCTGTTTGTAGTAGCTTACCCGCATTCCTATTTTCCTATTCATTATTAAACCTACTCCTGCATTACCCATATTTGATTTTGTGTTTATAACCCTGTAGTCACCTGACCAGAAGTCTTGTTCCTCCTGCCACCGAACTTCACTAATTCCCACTATATCTAACTTTAACCTATCCATTTCCCTTTTTAAATTTTCTAACCTACCTGCCCGCTTAAGGGATCTGACATTCCACGCTCCGATCCGTAGAACGCCAGTTTTCTTTCTCCTGATAACGACATCCTCCTGAGTAGTTCCCGCCCGGAGATCCGAATGGGGGACTATTTTACCTCCGGAATATTTTACCCAAGAGGATGCCATCATCATTTAATCATACAGTAAAGCTGCATGTCCTCGGGAAAAATTACGGCTGTAGTTTCCCCTTGCTTTCAGCCGTTCGCAGTACCAGCACGGCAAGGCCGTTTTGGTTAATGTTGCAAGGCCAGATCAGTCAATCATCCAGACTGTTGCCCCTGCAACTACTGAAAAGGCTGCTGCCCCTCTTCAGGAACCACACGTTTGTCTGGCCTCTCAACAGATTCCCCTCCGTTGTGGTTGCACCTACGGTACGGCCATCTGTATCGCTGAGGCACGCAAGCCTCCCCACCAACGGCAAGGTCCATGGTTCATGGGGGGGGGGGGTTCTGCACTTACAAAGTCGAAAAGTTCGGGTCTGTTTGTTATTAGTAAGTCCAATATGTTATCTCCACGAGTCGGGTCTCTGTTTAATTGCTCGAGGTAATTTTCGGATAGTGCACTCATTATAATATCATTCGATGCTCTGTCCCTACCACCCGTGCTAAACATCTGAGTGTCCCAGTCTATATCTGGTAAATTGAAATCTCCACCTAATACTATAATATGCTGAGAAAATTTATGTGCAATGTATTCCAAATTTTCTCTCAGTTTTTCTGCCACTAATGCTGCTGAGTCGGGAGGTCGGTAAAAGGAGCCAATTATTAACCTAGCTTGGTTGTTGAGTGTAACCTCCACCCATAATATTTCACAGGAACTATCCACTTCAACTTCACTACATGATAATCTACTACTAACAGCGACAAACACGCCACCACCGGTTGCATACAATCTATCCTTTCTAAACACTGTCTGTGCCTTTGTTAAAATTTCGGCTGAATTTATCCTTGGCTTCAGCCAGCTTTCCGTACCTATAACGATTTCAGCTTCGGTGCTTTCTATCAGTGCTTGAAGTTCCGGTACTTTACCAATGCAGCTTCGACAGTTTACAATTACAATACCGATTGCTGCTTGGACCCCGCATGTCCTAACTTTGCCCCGCACCCTTTGAGGCTGTTGCCCTTTGCTGTACTTGCCCGAGGCCATCTAACCTAAAAAAAAAAATCCCTTTTGTTGCAACCCCGCGCGATGCAATAACGCCCAAACGTAACTAATAACAATTTTAATTGATATTATTCATATCAATATTATGAAAGCCCAGATGACTGGTTTCAGTGGATAGTAATTTGGTTCAGGTCACTATAAAATCCACATTAGCGCAGTAACGTGCCTCAAGTGTCGTAAGCAATGTAAACAGACATGATATCTTAACTGGATTACGATAATGTTGTTTTGATCCCCAGCCTGAAGACAGGTGTGATGCAGCTCTGCACACAACTCCATCCTGTGCAAGGCTCTTCATCTCCGAATAAGCCTACAACTTTCTGAATCTGCTTACTGTATTCGTCTCTTGGTCTCTACGATTTTTGCCGCCCACATTTCTCTTCACCACTAAACTGGTGATCCGCTGACGTCTCAAAACATGTCCTATCAAACGATACCTTCTTTCTGTCAAGTTGTGCCACAAATTTCTTGTCTCCCCGATTCTGTTCAGTACCTCATTACCTATTCGATCTCCCCATTTAACCTTCACCATTCTGCAATACAACCACATTTCAGAAGCTTCAGTTCCTTTCCTGCCGGAATTGTTTTAGCCCATGTTTCACTTCATGTATAGACCTTCAGAAAAGGTTTCGTAACACTCACATTTATAAAACTTCCTGGCAGATTAAAACTGTGAGTGGGACCGAGACTCGAACACGGGACCGTTGCCTTTTGCGGGGAAGTGCTGTACCAACTGAGCTACCAACGCACGCCTCACGCCCCTTCCTCACAGCCAGGATCTCGTCTTCTACCTTCCAAACTTTACAGAAGCTTTCCCCCAGGCTGTGGCTAACCCATGTCTCCGCAATATCCTTTCTTTCAGGAGTGCTACTTCTGCAAGGTTGCAGGAGAGCTTCTGTAAAGTTTGGAAGGTAGAAGACGAGGTCCTGGCAGAAGTAAAGCTGTGAGGACGGGGCACTTGACGCGATAGGCAAAGGTCCCGAGTTCGAGTCTCGGTACGGTACACAGTTTTAATCTGCCAGGAAGTTTCATGTCAGCGCACACTCCGCTGTAGAGTGAAAATTTCATTCTAGACTCAAATTTATATTCCATGTTAACAAATTTATCTTTTTTCAGAAATACTATTGTCGCTATTCTCAGTCGGTACTTTATACTCTCTCTGCATCGGTTATCGTCAGTTATTTCTTTGCAAAACTCATCTATTACATTTAGTGTCTTATTTCCTAATCTAATTCACCTGACATAATTTCACTACTTTTCATTATACTTATTTAACGTCTGTTGAGTGTCATCTTTAACCGCTTTTCAAAACAATACGTATTCCGTTCAGCTGCTCTCCCAAGTTCCTTTCTGTCTCTGACACAATTACAGTGTCATCAGATCTCGAAGTTTTTACTTTTCCGCTGGGAAAATTGATCCTTGGTTTCCTTCATAGCTGGATAAATTTGTAGGTTGAATAACATCACGGATAGGCAACAACCCTCGCTCAGTCCCTTCCCTTTCACGTTCTTCGACTCTTATTCCCGCTGTTTCGTTTCTGTACAAATTGCAAATAACCTTTCGCCCCTGTATTTTATCCTTGCCGGCTTCAGAATTTCGTCGAGTGTATTCCCACCAACATGACCAAATAAGGATATTACAGTGTTCTGGAGACTACTGTTATCAACTGACACTGCTTATCAGGATTACTATCATTCTCAGAATCAAGACAAATAATGAAAACTATTGTGTAACATTCTACCACATGCGCTATTCTTGGACTACTTCGCGCCTTTCAAATGGAAATGTACAACAACTAAAACATTTGAAGGTGTGTAAGTAATACTTACCAGTACATCTGTTTGTGACGACGATGTTTTCTTCACACTGGACGTTTCATTTTTCTCAGACTTCTGGGGTTTTCTGAAATAAAAAATGGAAACCACTTATTAGTTGCTGAAGAAAGACGACACAGACTTTGAAAAAGAAGTGTATAAACGGGAGTCTGTGGGCTTGTATTACAGAAGCGGTTTGCAGGTTTACGTGGATACTATCAACCAGACATTGCAGACGAGTCATAACTAGGCCAGAAGGCGCACTGAGTCGTGCATTCATGAAAATGGGTACTCGTTTGGATGGTTCGAATGGCTCTGAGCACTATGCGACTTAACTTCTGAGGTCATTAGTCCTCTAGAATTTAGAACTACTTAAACCTAACTAACCTAAGGACATCACACACATCCATGCCCGAGGCAGGATTCGAACCTGCGACTGTAGCAGTCACGCGGTTCCAGACTGAAGCGCCTAGAACCGCACTGTCACACCGGCCGGCACTCGTTTGGACACCCCGCTTAAATTACACCCATCTGAACACAAATAATTACGTAATGATGCGTTTCTCAACCTTTCAGCACTAGCGCCCTGATTTTGAATCACTGTTCCTCATCTGCTGTTCATCATACGAGGCGATTTAAATTATGACTGATATATATA
Source organism: Schistocerca gregaria (assembly GCF_023897955.1). Taxonomy (NCBI): domain Eukaryota; kingdom Metazoa; phylum Arthropoda; class Insecta; order Orthoptera; family Acrididae; genus Schistocerca; species Schistocerca gregaria. Next base: position 25,858,380 of record NC_064928.1, on the reverse strand, counting down.
TATATATATATATATATATATATATATATATATATATATATATATATATATCAGTCATAATTTAATTTTTTATATATATAATATATAATATAATTATAATAATAATATATATATATATATATATATATATATATATATAATATAATTATAATATATAATTTATATATATATATATATATATATATATATATATATACCTGTTACGCTGTCGTAATAGGCGGAGAGGTGCTACTCCGACGTGGCACGTCCGCAGGTGGCGGATTGGGTGGTGGGGGGGGGTGGGGGGGGGGGGAGATCCCCACTGCCTTCACCGAAATAAAATAGCTCTCGCGGAGCAAACACAAGCCCTCTGGACTATCACTCTAGTTGTATCTCGAGAAACCTTCGGAAAGCTCCAGCACTCCAACCTCACAAATTTTATGGATTATGAGTGGAATATAAATCAAATTACCCCAGGGAGTAAAATCTCTCGACCTCAGGTCGCAAGCAGGCATTTCGGATTCTGGGGAGCTTGCACTTTCTGCTCGTGTTTTAATGAAAGAGCCTGAAAAACTCAAATTAAAGAAGAATTTTAATATAGGAACACCGAACAGTAAAGGGAATTTCTTTTGGAGGATCAGTTAAAGGCCTTACGATAGATGCACTAGCTTTTGCAGATGATATTGCTCTCCTACCCACAAATATAGCAGATCCTATTAAACAAATAGAAACCTTAGCAAAACGTGCAGCTAAATTTGATTTACAGATATCACAAGAAAAAACTAAATTCGTGTCTAACACATATAAGGAAATCAAAGAATTGCACACGATTATTGGATGTATCGAAAGGGTCAAACACTTTAAATATTTGGGAGAAACAATAACGGATACTGGCATAGAAAAAGAAGCTGTCAAACTTCGAGTAGCTAAACTTAAGAGGGCACACATTTTTACACAGAAGCTGTACAACAAAAAAAGCCTATCAACAGATTCTGCTACAGTCTTTGTCATTTCTCGTTACATATCGTTTCTTCTGTGGCGGTTTTCACATCCTCCGCAACAGATAGTTGTGGTGTGCATACTGTAAGACCTTTGGTACACACACCATCAGATTATTTGACTAGTCGCTCTAACGAAGTAGGAGAGTGTCAGCAATATGTCTCGTGGTCTTATCGTGGCGTGTTTATCTTCTGCCGTCATGTCAGACGATAGGAATGTCACTTGCACGCTTAGAGTAGCAGATTGAAGGTGACCAACTTTAAACAGATCTTGATTAATTTTCACACACATTTATTAAAATAATAACAATCATAAGCCTTACTTAACTGGATTCTGGATGCTATTTACAATTGACAATCTGAAGTTCCTTTGGTATCGGTACGTTAATCTTATTCTCACATACATTTCTGATACTTGACAAAAGTGTCTATACATTTATCTTCATGGCTATGTACAGGAATATGGTAATTTTATTAGGTGGTGGTTAGCGTTTAACGTCGCGTCGACAACGAGGTCATTAGAGACGGAGCGCAAGCTCGGGTGAGGGAAGGATGGGGAAGGAAATCGGCCGTGCCCTTTCAAAGGAACCATCTTGGCATTTGCCTGAAGCGATTTAGGGAAATCACGGAAAACCTAAATCAGGATGGCCGGAGACGGGATTGAACCGTCGTCCTCCCGAATGCGAGTCCAGTGTGCTAATCACTGCGCCACCTGGCTCGATTTTGTGACTAATACAGCGCCATCTATCACAAAGCTAAAAAAGTGGTCAAACTAAAACATTCACATTTCTTTACGTACTACACGAATAAGTAATAAAAATAGGGGGTTCCTATATAAAGAAATGCAGTTGATATCAGCTTGATCTATGGCAGCTCAATATAGCGGGCCAACCATAGTGACATCTGGTTTACCCCTTCAAGCTAGACGAGTTTCGTTCTTTGTAGTTTTTTTCGTTTGATGCTCATTTCGTGAGATATTTGGCCCGGTCACTATCAATGGACCACCCTATATATATATATATATATATATATATATATATATATATATATATATATATATATTCCTGGAAATGGAATGTTGATCATATGACTCTATAATTCTTAAAAAACTTAAAAACTCACTATTTTTCATATAAAATTTAGAAAATTATACCGGGCAAGGCCCCTCCCCCCCCAATATTTTTTATGAGTCGGCGCCCCTGCCCAAGCACGACTCATGACACATCATCACACCTTTACCTCATCTCGTACCTTCCAAACTTTGCAGAAGTTTTCCAGAAAGACTTACAGGGCTAGCACTCTGGGAAGAAGGTATGTTTTGGCGACATACACTCCTGGAAATGGAAAAAAGAACACATTGACACCGGTGTGTCAGACCCAACATACTTGCTCCGGGCACTGTGAGAGGGCTGTACAAGCAATGATCACACGCACGGCACAGCGGACACACCAGGAACCGCGGTGTTGGCCGTCGAATGGCGCTAGCTGCGCAGCATTTGTGCACCGCCGCCGTCAGTGTCAGCCAGTTTGCCGTGGCATACGGAGCTCCATCGCAGTCTTTAACACTGGTAGCATGCCGCGACAGCGTGGACGTGAACCGTATGTGCAGTTGACGGACTTGGAGCGAGGGCGTATAGTGGGCATGCGGGAGGCCGGGTGGACGTACCGCCGAATTCCTCAACACGTGGGGCTTGAGGTCTCCACAGTACATCGATGTTGTCGCCAGTGTCGGCGGAAGGTGCACGTGCCCGTCGACCTGGGACCGGACCGCAGCGACGCACGGATGCACGCCAAGATCCTACGCAGTGCCGTAGGGGACCGCACCGCCACTTCCCAGCAAATTAGGGACACTGTTGCTCCTGGGGTATCGGCGAGGACCATTCGCAACCGTCTCCATGAAGCTGGGCTACGGTCCCGCACACCGTTAGGCCGTCTTCCGCTCACGCCCCAACATCGTGCAGCCCGCCTCCAGTGGTGTCGCGACAGGCGTGAATGGAGGGACGAATGGAGACGTGTCGTCTTCAGCGATGAGAGTCGCTTCTGGCTTGGTGCCAATGATGGTCGTATGCGTGTTTGGCGCCGTGCAGGTGAGCGCCACAATCAGGACTGCATACGACCGAGGCACACAGGGCCAACAGCCGGCATCATGGTGTGGGGAGCGATCGCCTACACTGGCCGTACACCTCTGGTGATCGTCGAGGGGACACTGAATAGTGCACGGTACATCCAAACCGTCATCGAACCCATCGTTCTACCATTCCTAGACCGGCAAGGGAACTTGCTGTTCCAACAGGACAATGCACGTCCGCATGTATCCCGTGCCACCCAACGTGCTCTAGAAGGTGTAAGTCAACTACCCTGGCCAGCAAGATCTGCGGATCTGTCCTCCATTGAGCATGTTTGGGACTGGATGTAGCGTCGTCTCACGCGGTCTGCACGTCCAGCACGAACGCTGGTCCAACTGAGGCGCCAGGTGGAAATGGCATGGCAAGCCGTTCCACAGGACTACATCCAGCATCTCTACGATCGTCTCCATGGGAGAATAGCAGCCTGCATTGCTGCGAAAGGTGGATATACACTGTACTAGTGCCGACATTGTGCATGCTCTGTTGCCTGTGTCTATGTGCCTGTGGTTCTGTCAGTGCGATCATGTGATGTATCTGACCCCAGGAATGTGTCAATAAAGTTTCCGCTTGCTGGGACAATGAATTCACGGTGTTCTTATTTCAATTTGTGTGTGTACATACAAAGCTAGGGAGTTACAAAACTTACAAATTACCAAGAATTAATAAATTGTTATTTCGTAGCATCTGTTTGCTACATTGAGGAAACCAGTGTCGATGACCTCTATTGCGCCCTGTGCTGCAAGTAACGCACGAAAAATTAAAGGATTACCTCAGGCCTGTGTGGGGAGCAGAGGGGGGAGAAGCACGGCAGATGCGGGGTGCGGGGGCGTCAGAGGGGAGTATCACCAGCCCGCCATCCGCTGCGATCACTCAGGGCCGTGCGCGCCTTGGCCCATCAGCTGCAGCATTGCACGTACCCTTATATGGCGAGAGATGGCAACACGTAATGCACCACGGCGCACTGTCCAACACGATCGTTTTGGTGGTCCAGATGTCATGGTGCGCGGAGGCATAATGTTGCACGGGCGTTCTCACCTTCAAATCTTTGATTACGGTACACTCACCTATCATTGTAGATGGTACACTGTATTCCTTTCCCGTGCGCCTCTTTTCAGGTGTGCATTCGGTCATGACTTCATTTTCATGGACGGTAATGCGCCACCACATCGAACTGCACAAGTCGACGAGCTCTTAGAACGAGAGGATAGTCGGGGAATCGACTGGCTGCCCATTCCCTCGACTTAAACCCCATTGACCGCATGTGGGATGCGTTACAGAGATGCATTGCAGTACGTCCACATGCACCAACGGCGTTCCAACATTTGTCCATAGTGCAGGTGAAGGAATGAGATGCCCTGACAAAGGACTCCTTACCAATTTTGTGGCCAACACTGGAGACCTTTCCTAAGCATGCACTCCCGTCCGAAGCGATTATGTACTATTTTAAGAACCGTATCCCTCATTTTGTAATGTCCACATCTAAATCTATATACACTAATCAAAAAAAGTTTTGCATTGCCTCGGTTCCGAGAGATCCGCAACCTGTACAGAAAATTGGAATATAGATCAACATAAACATCATTTTCGGCTTTTCTATCGCTCATGAAAACCACACATTGCATTTTGTACCAGCATACAGCGAGACCTTCAGAGGTGGTGGTCCAGATTGCTGGACACACCGATACCTCTGATACCCAGTAGCACGTCCTCTTTCATTGATGGATGACTGTATTCGTCGAGGCATACTATACACAAATTCATCAAGGTAGTGTTGGTTCAGATTGTCCCACTCCTCAGACTGCTTGGTGAGTCACTTCTTCCATAAACAGCGCTTTTCAATCTATCCCAGGCATTCTCGATAAGGGTACATGTCTGGAGAACATGCTGGTCACTTTAGTCGAGCAATGTCGTCGTCCTGAAGGAAGCCGTTCACAAGATGTGCACGGTGGGGGCGCGAATCGTCGTCCATGAAGACGAATGCCTCGCCAATGTGCTGCCGATATGGTTGCACTGCTGGTCGGAAGATGGCACTCACGTATCGCACAGCCGTTACGGCGCCTTCCATGACCCCTAGAGGCGTACGTCAGCCCCACGTAATGCCAACCCAAAACAGCAGGGAACCTCCACCTTGCTGCACTCGCTGGACAGTGTGTCTAAGGCGTGACCGGGTTGCCTCCAGACACGTCCACGACGATTGTGTGGTTCAAGGCATATACGACACTCATCGGTGAAGAGAACGTGATGCCAGTCCTGAGCGGTTAATTCGGCGTGTTGTTGGACTCATGTATACCGCGCTGCAGGGCGTCGTGGTTGCAAAGATGGACCTCGCCTTGGACGTCGGGAGTGAAGTTGCACATCGTGCAGCCTATTGGTCACAGAGTCGTAACACGAAATCCTGTGGCTGCACGAAAAGCATTATTCAACATGGTGTCGTTGCTGTCAGGGTTCCTCCGAGCCATAATCCGTAGGTAGCGATTATCGACTGCAGTAGTAGCCCTTGGGCGGCCTGAGCGAGGCATGTCATCGACAGTTCCTGTCTCTCTGTATCTTCCCCATGTCCGAACAACATCGCTTTGGTTCACTCCGAGACGCCTGGACACTTCCCTGGTTGAGAGCCCTTCGTGGCACAAAGTAACAATGTGGACGCGATCGAACCGCAGTATTAAGCGTCTAGGCATGATTGAACTACAGATAACACGATTCGTGTACTTCCTTCCTGGCAGAATGATCGAACTGATCGGCTGTCGGACCCCGTCCGTTTAGTAGGTGCTGCTCATGCAAGGTTGTTTACATCTTTGAGCGGGTTTAGTGACATCTACGAACAGTCGAAGGGACTCTGTCTGTGATACAATATTCATAGTCAACGTGTATCTTCAGGAGTTACGGGAACCGTGGTTATGCAAACCACCGTATGGAGAGCGCCCTGTACCGCTACTTGTCACGCCATTTCCTTTCCTGTTCCACTCACAAATAGTGCGAGGGAAAGAAAGATTGTGTGTGCCTCGTGCCCTAATTTCTCATCTATTAGCTTTTTGGTCCTTACGCGTGATGAATATCGGCAGCCGTAGAATCGTTCCGCAGTCGACTTCAAATGCTGCGTTCTCTAATTTTTCTTGGTAGTGTATTAAAAAGAACATCGCCTTGCAAGTTAGCCTATACTGGCGACAGTTCTCCATCTGCCGAAAGACTAAAAAGTAGTAACCACCACACCCGATAGGTGCCACGTCTATGAATAGCGCAAGTAAGTTTGACTAGTGGCCCCATTGTGAATCAGCCCTGAGTTGGCTAACTTGATATACAATTAATTTAATTCCTTCTATGCCACAACAAAATGACGTCGTAGGGAGTGAGCATGGGTGTCACTGAAAAATTGATAACGAGGAGCTAACGTGTGCTCGGAGTCTTTCGCCACGGCATACATGAATAAAACGTTTTCGGATTTCCAGCAACGTCAATTCGAATAAAATCCTCAAGCTTTCGATGACCACTCCGCCATCGTCGTCAGCAGTTCACTGACTGCCAGGGCTGCTACAGTTTACCGCTTAACAGGCATGATGACATCATCAGCAGGCAATCAGATCGATCCACTGTGGCGCCCGGCAGCTAGCGGAGTTGTTGCCCGTGAGGGCAGGCGCCACGTTTGAAACTGCCGCTCCCGCGTCACGCATCTGTCTCTGCTTTCTTTCGATGTCCAACGCCCGCCCCTGTGTCCTACTGAGTGTGTATCCCTGGTATCTGTTGAAATTGTTGTTTAAACGAATCTCGGTCGCTTCCTTTATAGTGGAGTCCCAATGTGTAGATGCACGAGCCAACCCTTTAGTATTTTCGAACTGCATTTTATCTCCATTTTCTGGGCAAAGCTCCGCTATGGCCGACCTGTCAACCTCCCTTTCTTTTGTGTGGCGCTTGTGCTCAGTACAACGTTCAAGGATTTTATTCGAATTGACGCGGCTTCAAAACCGAGAACGTTTTATTCAAGGACCTGCGGTATCACAAAGATATTTATTAAGTAATATCAAGGTCAGGACAGAACAAAAATATAAACAAACACTTCAACTGTATAACATTTCATTAAAACGAACTCAGGTTGGTTGGCAACAGATTTGGGGAACCGGAATTTATGTGTAAATGAGACTGGCTACGGTGAGTGGAAGAACGCCAATCTAATTAAGCACACTCTGCTGTATCGTTCCACTGCCTGGTTTCTCACGTCAAATTGCAATTAAGCATGCAATGGACACTGGGAGTGGCTACTGCGAGTACAAGGCTGCAATGAAAAAAAGATGGTCGTCGAAACGATTGATAGGCTCCTGAATTTGACGAAGCTGTGCAATGTTACCGGTGTAGCCGGTGAAAGATTAGATGCTGTCGTGTGCGTGCGGTTGCTGCCAAAGCATCTTACTGCGGGAGATGACCCTACGTCCACCATTGTCTCACATCCACCAAAATACAAACTTTCGCCCGGGTGTCTGGACGTGTTTACAATTAACTGCTCTCTCCGTGGAAACGGAAGAGCTCTAGCGACTGTACTCCGCGACTGTCGAGAAGCAAGCCCTTCTGTTGCTCAAAATCTTCGGGAGAACAGCCATTCCCCCCAATGTTCTTGAATATACCTAACATGGTCCAGCAGTGGTTATCGTGCCAATCGTCTTTTCTAGCAAGGAGATCCAATCATGATCGACAAATCACTGCAGTGCAGTACACATTCTGCTCTCCGAAAAACCAGCGCACAGTACCTGGAAGTCGCGCAGGCAAACGCCCGGCGCACTTCACAAGACGAGGAAAGCTTTCAAGCGAAAACACGCTCTGTCTGGTCTATGAGACGATCTAGTGGGCGCCATTTTGGCGAGCCGCGGAGGCATCTGAGAAACGCGACATCCGGAGAAATTCGTCTTCCGAGTACGCTCTTCTCGTAATAAACACATTAGCTCTGCGCCAGCCCGACGCCGCTTTACCTGGACCCGCACACGGGATAAGCCGTCGGCACACGGGCCGTGCTGCCGAACGTCAACGTTGACCGTTCTAAGTTCAACGAGCTGCTGAACGTTCAAGAACGATGCCACTTGTGCACACGGTACGTGGGCCCCAACGTGGTACACGCGATCACAGCGCACTCCAGCGGCAGTTGAGGGATGTTTCTAGGCCGTAAATCACACTGTTTACTCGATGGGCGCGCGTAAAATTCTCACGTTAGCTCTATTAAAACGCACATTTCCTCCTTCGTCCACGAAAAGGAAAGTACCATGTCCAGTCAGTAAGGACATAGGCTTAAAAAAGTTCCATTACAAACAGTGGGTTATAAATTTGGAATACTTCTCCGCATAACATAACCATTACTTCATCATTCCCACATTTTAGTAAAACCAAGGTCAGTCTTACTTGATCACTGTTCCTACCCAGTAGCAGAATCTTTGCAACATGTGAATTATAAAGCGTAAAAGAAAAAGGAGCAAAATATCTTTGTACAAGTAGCGCAAGCTGTCCTATAGATTAAGCCAATCGAACAAAGTCACCCCTCAAAAAAAAGGTGAACTTATATTTACATAACATCAAATATTATAGTATATATTTTATATGAAACTAATAATAAAATATCAGAACCTAAAAAAACCGCGAATGTTAGGAGAAGAAGTTGGTTGTGTCAAGACGCGAACCACGGCACAAACAAAATAAATAATTCAGTGCAGGAGAGTGCTGTACTTATTACGTTAAACCAAGTTCACGCGTTTGATTTCTAATCATAGTATCTTACCCCTTGCTGAAAACCTTAATCGTAGATATGTTACTAACTGAAATTTAATTATAACGAATTGTACTAAGAAAAATACGTTTTGTGTGGATCTTCAGTGTGTCGCTGCCTTCAAATAGCCTACTCTCATAATACGCAAGTTACAACAATTCTTTTGCCACGAATATGATGTTTCCCATTATTTTATTGGGACGCATCACACAGTTAGCAACGGGTTCTGCAGTGATTCCCAATTTTCTGGTGCTCAGAAACGGGATACATACGTACTGAAGGGAGACGGCGTCCCTGTGACGTAGGTGGCGTTGTGCCATGTCATTGGTCAACGCTCAGACGCACGCTCCGAATATCCGACACGCCACATACTGCTGTGCACGTCCGGAAAGACTCCCGAGCGTGCTGTTCCCCGCTATGACGTCAGAAACTCGGCACGCTCAACGTTGGGATGCACGGTCCGTGTGCCGACGGCTTAACGAGACCGGGCTCCCGCACCACGTCCACTCGGCTAGGCCGGCGGCAGGATGCCCAGTGCTGCCAGTTTGTAAAGGAGTGCCATTTCGCATTCATCCACGGCGTTCCCACCCTCTTGCTTGGCCGCTAGCGGAGCAAGGCCGTCCGCCAGAATGGCGGCCCATAAACCACGGCCCACGGCCAGTTTCGGTAATAAAGGAATCGGCGAACTCGCTTGCTGCTTGAGGAAAGTTCTAAAACTGCTCCTAATGCAACGCTCACCTACAGCGTCCAAAAATCTGTCTCTATAGCCCAGTTTAATTCTACTACTGCTACTCCAGTCATGCCAGTTCTGTGAGATCAACAAGTGGTTCACCCAAACCCTAACAGTCCATAAGATTAATACAATCAGGGAAAATTTAGCTACACCAAAGGCGAATGAAATTGTATGATAATCACGGAAACAAAATGAAAGGTGAGGTGGCTGTCGGGTGTGACCACGGCAGCGGCCTGCCTGGAAGGCAGCCTCCCCTCCACGGATTCCCGAAATGCCATTGTTGGCCGGGGGAGTTCGGCCTCCGCATTGGAAGTCCTTTTTAGGTGACGCCACAGCGGCTATCTGCGAGTCAATGATAATGAAAATGATGATGAAGGACACACAACACCCAGTCCCCTGCTGGGAATCGAACACGAACCCCCTGCGTGGGAGGCAGTAACGCTACCGCTACGGTAAGGAGGCGACAGTTCCCAAAGCATCTACATAACACTCACATGTTGTTAAAAACCTGCCAGTAACAAATCTAGCTGTTTGTCTCTGAATTGCTTCGATGTCCTCCTTCAATTCGGCCTGGTACGGACCCCAAACACTCGAGCAGTACTAGAGAACAGGCCGCACCTTTACAGGTGAACCACTCTTTCCTAAAACTCTCCCACTAAACCAAAGTCGACCATTTGCCTTCGCTACCACAGTTCTCACATACTCGTTCCACCTTAAATGGCTTTGCAACGTTACGCCCAGATATTTAAGCGGCTTGACTGTGTCACGCAGGAAATTGGAAATTCTGTATCCGAACATATCAGGTGTTATCTTCCTACTCATCCTCAATAACTTACACTTTTCGACATTTAGGGCTACCTGGTATTCATCACACCAACTGGAAATTTTGTCTAAGTCGCCTTGTATCGGTGGGCCGCGGTGGCCGAGCGGTTCTAGCCGCTTCAGTCAGGAACCGCGCGACCGCTACGGTAGCAGGTTCGAATCCTGCCTCGGGCATGGATGTGTGTGATGTCCTTAGGTTAGTTAGGTTTAAGGAGTTTGAACTATTTGAAGAGACTCACACAGGGTTACGTCTCATAGACTTTTAGTACGGACAAGCCCTCTATAATCTTTAATTATAATAACAGGTCTTCTTTTTATATTTTGGGAAATCGTGCTACAACATGTTTTGTTTTAGTCTTCATTCACTCTCAGATCGCTTACTAACTGACGAAACACATTACAGTAAAGTCCTGGCAAAAGATAACGCTTTATAAGATAGCTAATGTAAAGTTGCAGCCTTTGCAATATCTTTAGATGACCAGATAGTACACGGTCGTTTCATAACCACTTCCCGTTGACAGAAAAAGACTCCTGCATCACATTTTGAACATGTTTTAATTTCAGTAACACAGCGTTACATCGAAAGAAACGATCCTCTAAATCTGCATTCTTCTGCCTAAGATCTTTTATATCCGTTTCCATAATCTCTAATTATTGGCGTAAGTAAGTATTGTCGCTTTCAGAGCTGTATATGTTTTCACCGTTAAATGTACGTTTTCACCGTTAACGTTTTGTCTATTACTAAGTTCTCCATTAGTTAGCAATATATTTACCTGTAAAATATTTTCTTCTTCTTTACAGCAATTTCATTTTTGTTCCAGAATATTTCTCTCGTCGAGCAGGACGATCGCACATGTAAATTTGAAACAGCATCACTCTTCTACTTGCCTTTCGAACTGATATTTGACAGTTCACATTTCAAATCCCTTCCGTAATAGGAATCAGCAAAGAGTGTTGAGCAGACACGAGAATTTTCAACTAGACTCGAGCATTTTCCAACTGAAAATTTAATTTAAGAAATTAAATTACTTTCAAACTTCAGAAGACAGCTAACGGTCCACCTATCACAATAGCTGTCACTCCCATATACTTGCAGCGGCTCTGTCTTGTCACACTCCATCCCCCTACATTTCTTCCCTCTCCTGCGTCTCTACTGAGAGATCGTTCTTTCTCAACAGCTCCTGTTGCCAACAGTTTCAATCCTATCCCCTTTAACTACACCTTCTGTTTCTGGCAGTACGAGAAACCGTTTTAAAAATCTCTAAGCTAGTCAATATTATTATTATTATTATTATTATTATTATTATTATTATTATTATTAATGTCAGTTATTTTTGTATGTGTATGTGTATTTTGTATCTGTACGTGTGTGCACTGACAAGTATTATTCCTGGTCAGGTTAAATAAAAAAATAATAATGTAATAATAGCAGGAGGAAGAATGAGAGGATGACGGAGGTACCCCCGCCACACACCATACGGTGGATAGCTGAGTACTTATTGCGTGACTAACGAATGCGAGAAAACAACTGCTACTGATTAAAAAAGACGTTGTTGAATTACTTACAATGTCACGAAAAGATTTATATTGAGCTGCTCCCTTCAAATTTACCGTAACTGAAATTTTGGGCATTGCTGACACGAGTTGATACGGATGTAAACAGATGGCTCCGAACCTGCCAGAGATCTTACTGCAACCGCCGGCTATCGGGAAACTTACACTGGCTGCCAGGAACTATTAGCAACATCTTTGCATCGTCCAAAAAGTAAATAAAAAAGTAACTCTGTTGGGCCGAAGTAATGTTATAAACTAGGAGGCACAGAGGAAACGCTTTAACGTACGGAGCAGAATAATCGGACAAATAATAGCACCAGTTCCTTGAATAATAGTGTAGATCCAGAAAGATCATGTTAACAACTGACAGGACAATACGGAAATATATCTGCAAGAAAATATCGTAGCTTTTATTAACTGGAGTAATTTTCTTTTTTCCAGAAGAATTGTTCCCCTGACTGTCGTGAGTCAACATATGTAGTTTTTCTGATATTTCGGTAGCCAGTTTAAATTTCGTTTTGCAATTTTTAGACGAAGCCAACCCACAGAATACTGCTCATTTCGGATTTCATGGGATGCCCTGGGTCGGTGGAAGATATCGGTTTGTTTCTTGTCGCATACGAAATTATATTAAAGTGGAATAAATGTTCCCGTTGGACAAAAGGTTCTACATCGGAGTAGTACTGAAAAGTACCAGCTAAGACCTTTTATGCTTCTTTAAAATTTATCACCAGCTGATTCTCGCTCACATTTGATTACCTGAAAGTAGGAAAATATGGGCAGTAAAGGTAATGCTACATTTGAGGAACTGTTATGATGAAATAAACTGTACGCAGTGTTCCTTATGCCCCACGTAGACACCATAACTGGTAGAAATGTTTGAAATCATGCTATTTACTAAAATCGTTAAAATAGTTCAGTTCGATTTTCTACTCCTATCACATAAGCATAATAATTTGTGACCTTTCTTTAGTACCCATTACGCTGATTCCTTGCAAGTCACTGTTTAATTTCCTTAGGTTTGGAACTAGCCCAGTAACAAAACGTAACGTCGATCATAAGCTTTCTTGTGGGCACCTCTTCTAATTTCAACTAATTTTGTATATTCGCCATTAATAACTGTTTTCGTTGTCATTACTCTCACAATTTTCCCCAGAACTTGTGGAAGTATATGCGAAAAGCCCATTTCTAGCATTATTTTTAATAAATGTTTATTGAAGCCTCCTGACAGATTAAAACCTTTGCCTTTAGCGGGCGAGTGCTCCATCGACTGTCCCGAGTTCGAGTCTAGGTCCAGAACACCGGCCACAAGATTTATACCAGCGCTCACTCCGCTGCAGAATGTAAACTGATTCTGGAGACAGGTGAAATATTTTGGTGAAATCGATGAAGACAAAACCTGTTAAGGTGATAATAGAAAAACTGCGATAATGTTTCTATACTCGCTTAACCTTGTTACGATACTGCTTCCTGCTAAGCAGATTTGGTCCCTCCACATTAGCGCTTCAGTTCTGACAAGTGATTCGATTCCGTCGCTTGTAGTCTGTATTCACCAGTGACATTGCACACATATTATTCTTCTTCTTTCTGAAACGTTTATGCATCTGCAGGTCGTTCACGGAGCCTCTTCCGAGCTTCTGTTTTCTTCCACTGTCTATCCTTTATCGTCTCCTCCCACTGCAATCTTCATCGGTCCACACCATCCTTCACCTGGTCTCTCCATATTGTTCGTGGTCATCTAATTAGACTTCCTGCAGATTCTGTCCATTGTGGGACTCTTCTAGGACGTCTTTCTGATCCTATTCTTTTAATGTTGTCAAACCATTTAAGCCCACTGTTGTTGTTGTGGTCTTCAGTCCAGAGACTGGTTTGATGCAGCTCTCTACGCTACCCTATCCTGAGCAAGCTTCTTTATCTCGAAGTACGTATTGCAACCTACATCCTTCTGACTCTGCTTAATGTATTCATCTCTTGGTCTCCCTCTACGATTTTTACCTCAGCGCAGCCCTTCAATACTAAATTTGTGATCCTTGATGCCTCAGAACATGTCCTACCAACCGATCCCTTCTTATTGTTAAAGTTGTGCCACAAACTCCTCTTCTCCCCAATTATATTCGATACGTCCTCATTAGTTATGTAATCTACCCATCTAATTTTCAGCATTCTTCTGTAGCACCACATTTCGAAAGCTTCTATTCTCTTCTCATCTAAACTATTTATCGTCCATGTTTCACTTTCATACATGGCTACACTCCATAAAAATACTTTTAGAAATGACTTCCTGACACTTAAATCTATATTCGATGTTAACAAATTTCTCTTCTACAGAAACGCTTTCCTTTCCATTGCCAGTCTTCATTTTATACCCTCTCTACTTTGACCATCAGCAGTTATTTTGCTCCCTAAATAGCTAAACTGATCTACTACTATAAGTCTCTCATTTCCTAATCTAATTCCCTCAGCATCACCTGCTTTAATGCGACTACATTCCATTATCTTCATCTTATATCCTCCTTTCAAGACACTGTCCATTCCGTTCAACTGCTCTTCCAGGTCGTTTGCTGTCGCTGCCAGAATCACAAAGTCATCGGCAAACCACAAAGTCCATGGATTTTAATTCCTACTCCAAATTTTTCTTTTGTTTCATTAACTGCTTGCTCAATATACAGATTCAATAACATCGGGGAGAGGCTACAACCCTGTCTCACTCTCTTCCCAACAACTGCTTCCCTTTCATGCCCCTCGATACTTATAACTTCCATCTGGTTTCTGTGCAAATTGTAAATAGCCTTTCGTTCCCTGTATTTGATCCCTGCTACCTTCAGAATTTGAAAGAGAATATACCAGTCAACATTGTCGAAAGCATTCTCTCAGTCTACAAATGCTAGAAACGTAGGTTTGCCTTTCCTTAATCTACATTTTAAGATAAGTCGTTAACTCAGTATTCCCTCACATGTTCCAATATTTCTACGGAATCCAAACTGATCTTCCCCGATGTCGGCTTCTATCAGTTTTTCCATTCGAGTGTAAAGAATTCGTGTTAGTATTTTGCAGCCGTGAGTTGTTACACTGACAGTTCGATAATTTTCACATCTGTCAACACCTGCTTTCTTTGGGATAGGAATTATTATATTCTTCTTGAAGTCTGAAGGTACTTCGCCTATCTCATACATCTTGCTCGCCAGATGGTAGAGTTTTGTCAGGGCTGGCTCTCCCAAGGGTATCAGTAGTTCTAATGC
Organism: Schistocerca gregaria; assembly: GCF_023897955.1. Classification (NCBI taxonomy): domain Eukaryota; kingdom Metazoa; phylum Arthropoda; class Insecta; order Orthoptera; family Acrididae; genus Schistocerca; species Schistocerca gregaria. The sequence continues at coordinate 25,843,189 of NC_064928.1, read as the reverse complement.
AATGTTGTCTACTCCCTGGGCCTTGTTTCGACTTAGATCTTTCTTTGCTCTGTCAAATTCTTCACGCAGTATCGTATCTCCCATTTTATCTTCACCTACGTCTTCTTCCATTTCCATAATATTGCCCTCAAGTACATCACCCTAGTATAGACTCTCTATATACTCCTTCCACCTTTCTGTTTTCCCTTCTTTGCTTAGAAATGATTTTCCATCTGAGCTCTTGATATTCATATAAGTAGTGCTGTTTTCTCCAAAGGTCTCTTTAATTTTCCTGTAGGCGGTATGTATTTACCCCTAGTGATATATGCCTCTACATCCGTATATTAGTCCTCTATCCATCCCTGCTTGACCATTTAGCACTTCCTGTCAACGTTTGTATTCCTGTTTCCTTACTTCATTTACTGCATTTTTATATTTTCTCCTTTTATCAATTAAATTCAATATCTCTTCTGTGACCCATGGATTTTTACTTGCCCTCTTCTTTTACCTACTTGATCCTCTGCTGCCTTTACTATCTCATCTCTCAAAGCTCCCCATTCTTCTCCTACTGTATTCCTTTCCCCCGATCATGTCAATCGTTCCTTAATGCTCTCCCTGAAACTCTCTACACTCTCTGGTTCTTTCAATTTATCCAGGTCCCATCTCCTTAAATTCCTACCTTTATGCAGTTCCTTTAGTTTTAATCTACAGTTCATAACCAACAGATAGTGGTCAAAGTCCACATCTGCCCCTGGAAATGTCTTACAATTTAAAACCTGGTTCCTAAATCTCTCTTACCATTAAATAATCTATCTGAAACCTTTCAGTATCTCCAGGCCTCTTCCGCGTATACAATCGTCTTTCATGATTCATAAACCAGGTGGCACCCTCTTTCATTCCTTACCCCCATTCCATATTCACCTACTACTTTTCCTTCTCTTCTTTTTTCTACTGTCAAATTGCAGTTCCCTATGACTATTAAATTTTCGTCTTCCTTCACTATCTGAATAATTTCTTTTATCTCATCATACATTTCTTCAATCTCTTCGTCATCTGCAGAGCTAGTTGGCATATAAACTTGTACTAGTGTAGTAGGTGTGGACTTCGTATCTATCTTGGCCACAATAATGCGTTCACTATGCTGTTTGTAGTAGCTTACCCGCACTCCTATTTTTTATTCATTATTAAACCTACTCCTGCACTACCCCTATTTGAGTTTGTATTTATAACCCTGTATTCACCTGGCCAAAAGTCTTGTTCCTCCTGCCACCGATCTTCACTAATTCCCACTATATCTAACTCTAACCTATCCATTTCCCTTTTTAAATTTTCTAACCTACCTGCCCGATTAAGGGATCTAACATTCTACGCTGCGATCCGTAGAACGCCAGTTTTCTTTCTCCTAATAACGACGTCCTCCTGAGTATTCCCCGCCCGGAGATCCGAATGGGGGACTATTTTACCTCCGGAATACTTTATCCAAGAGAACGCCATCATCATTTAACCATACAGTAAAGCTGCATGCCCTCGGGAAAAATGACTAGTTTCCCCTTGCTTTCAGCCGTTCGCAGTACCAGCACAGCAAGGCCGTTTTGGTTAGTGTTACAAGGCCAGATCAATCATCCAGACTGTTGCCCCTGCAACTACTGAAAAGGCTGCTGCCCCTCTTCAGGAACCACACGTTTGTCTGGCCTCTCAACAGATTCCCCTCCGTTGTGGTTGCACCAATGGCACGGCTATATGTATTGCTGCAGCATGGAAGCCCCCCCACCAACGGCAAGGTCCACTCTGAACAGTTTCTTTTAGGGGTTGATCTGGAGGATGTTTCGTATTATTTCATTCATTATTCTGTCCCTTATCGCCTTACCGAGGGTACCTCGTGGAAAATGCATCTCTGTTGTTTGTATCCTGCTGAGATCTTTGTTTGTCCAAGTAGTATATATATATATATATATATATATATATATATATATATATATATATATATATATATATATACTATGACTTGTATATCGCATTGGCGAGTATTTTCCAATTTCTTATTATGTTCGATACACAATAATAAAGTTTCCAATTATTTTCTACTCTCTACAAAATTTCGTCCTTAGTGTTACCTTTCTTGGTTACTTTATTTCCTAGATACTTGAAAGCCTCTACATCTTCACTAATCTTTCCAGTGCAAGTTAAATCCTTAATTTCTTCATTTTTCCTGCTGATTTTCATTGCTTCGCTTTTTGATAAGTTTATTTCCATGTCATCTTCTTCAGTTACCGTGTGCCAGGCGTCTAGTTTTTCTTTCAATTTCAGCTTATTTTCCTCCCAAATCATCACAACATCTGCATATTCTGTGATTTTCAGGTCATCTACTGTAGACCCTGGGCGAACGTTTCTCAGGACTTTGCCTATTAGTATATTAAAGCTCTGGCGAGAGCGCACTTCCCTGCCGAACCAGTCTGTCCGTTATAAACTACTTTTTATGACGTCTGTTATAACACAGTTGAAGCATTCTTTGTACATGTTTCTGAAGTGTCCTGGCTTAGGGCACTTTCACAGTAAGTCAGTTGATTACACTCAAAAATCAGTTATTGACACAATCAGTGTATGTTCACAAATACAAATTCTGCGATCCGTTAGTTGTTCAAACAAATAAGAAAAGTCCTTCTTGAAAGTAAAGGAATGAATATATTTTTATTTTTAGTTTACACGTCTAGTTCAGTAAGACCAAATTGTGGATGAAATGCCCAAGGTCATGGGAAGTGTCAGTACATGAAATTTCAACCTAAAAGTAATAATAGATAAAATAAAATGTTCATGAATCCAGAAAAGACAAGCCATAAGTTTATGTAAATGCAGTCAACAATATAACACAGGAATCAGCTTAATTTTCCAAGGAACACCTCGACAGAATAGAAGGAGGGACCCACGAGGAAAGTCTTCAGCTTCTATTTGAAAGCGCATGTATTTCTGCAAAGATTTTTGAATTCTTGTGGTAGTTTATTGAAAATGGATGCTGCATTATATTGCACACCTTTCTGCATAAGAGTCAAGGAAGTGCGATCCAAATGCAGATTGGGTTTCTGCCTAGTATTAACAGATTGAAAGCTGCTAATTATTGTAAATAAGCTGATATTGTTAATAGGAAACGACAGTAAGGAATATACACATATTGAGAGGCCACCGTCGGAATACGCAGGCTTGTGAACAGGTGTCGACAAGAGGATCACCAACTCACGCCACTCACTGCCCGAACCGCCCGTTTCTGAGCCGAAAACATCCTTTAAGAATGGGAAGAGTTACCCCAAAATATAATTCCGTACGGCATAAGATAATCAAAATAAACAAAATGGACTACTTTCCGTGTCGACCTATCACTTACTTCAGATACCGTTCGAATAGCAAAAATGGCAGCATTAGGTCTTTGTACAAGACCCTGAACATGGAACATGGGCTTTCCACGACGGTTTACTATCTATCTGAACATCAAGAATTTTCAATGATTCAGTTTCACTAATCGTATGCCCATTCTGTGAAATTAAAACTTCGGGGGAAATTCCTTGACAAGTTAAATTTCTCGGAACAAAAACCGCCGTTTGAGTCTCGTACGGATTCCCGTGGGGGGGGGGGGGGGGGGGGGGGGCATGGTGATAGACATCCCTGGGGTTGTGAAGTAGCTGAATGGGTTGGAAATAAATAAATCGCCAGGTCCTGATGGGATTCCAATTCGGATTTACAGAGAGTACTGTACTGCATTGGCTCCTTACTTAGTTTGCATTTATCGCGAATCTCTTGCCCAACGTAAAGTCCCGAGCGACTGGAAAAAAGCGCAGGTGACGCCTGTATATAAGAAGGGTAGAAGTACGGATCCTCAAAATTACAGAACAATATCGTTAACATCGGTTTGTTGCAGGATTCTCGAACATATTCTCAGTTCGAATGTAATGAATTTCCTTGAGACAGAGAACTTGCTGTCCATGCATCAGCACGGCTTTAGAAAGCCTCGCTCCTGCGAAACGCAACTCGCCCTTTTTTCACATCATATCTTGCGAACCATGTATGAAGGGTATCAGACGGATGCCATATGCCGAGCATATGGGATTGGTTCCCAAATATGTGAGTGGCTCGAAGACTACTTAAGTAATAGAACCCAGTACGTTGTCCTCGATTGTGATTGTACATCGGAAGTGAGGGTATCATCTAGAGTGCCCCAGGGAAGTGTGGTAGGTCCGCTGTTGTTTTCTATCTACATAAATGATCTTCTGGATAGGGTGGTTCGCAATGTGCGGCTGTTTGCTGATGACGCTGTGGTGTACGAGAAGGTGCCGTCGTTGAGTGACTGTAGGAGGATACAAGATGACTTGCACAGGATTTGTAATTGGTGTAAAGAATGGCAGCTAACTCTAAATATAGGACAATGTAAATTAATGCAGACGAATAGGAAAAAGAATCCTGTAATGTTTGAATACTCCTTTAGTAGTGTGGCGCTTGACACAGTCACGTCGAATAAATATTTGGGTGTAACACTGCAGAGCGATATGAAGTGGGACAAGCATGTAATGGCAGTTGTGGGCAACGTGGATAGTCGTCTTCGGTTCATTGGTAGAATTTTCGGAAGATGTGGTTCAACTGTAAAGGAGACCGCTTATAAAACACTAAGCGAGCGTTTGGGATCCCTATCAGGTCGGATTGAGGGAGGACATAGAAGCAATTGAGAGGCGGGCTGCTAGATTTGTTAATGGTAGTTTTTATGATCACGCGAGTGTTACGGAAGTGCTTCAGGAACTCGAATGGGAGTCTCTGCAGGAAAGGAGGCATTCTTTTCGTGAATCGCTACTGAAGAAATTTAGAGACGCAGCATTTGAGGCTGACTGCAGTACAGTTTTAATGCCACCAACTTATATTTCGCGGAAAGACCACAAAGATAAGATAAGAGAGATTAGGGGTCGTTCAGAGGCATATGGGCAGTCATTTTTCCCTCGTTCTGTTTGGGAGTAGAAGAGGGAAAGAAGATGCTAGTTATGCTACGAGGTACCCACCGCCACGCACCGTGTTGTGGATTGCGGAGTATGTATGTAGACGTAGATGTAGATGAAGTAAATCTCTGCGTGAGACTATCTTCTGAAAAGTTCTCTTGCAAACGAAGCAGACTGTCTTGTTAGACATCAGTAGTACGCAGAAAATTAAAGTCCCATCTCACGGACAACACATGGACTTCCAGCCTCCAGCTGGAGTAGATGCGCGGTGGTGCTGGGTGGCAAGGGCGACGTCGGGTCCGGGTGGCGAACTTCTGCTTCTACTAGGAGGGAAGGAACTGCCTGCTGCTCGCCGGGCGAGGGCTGGTGACTAGCAGATAGCTGTCGGTCTAGCAGTGTGGGCTCGAACTGATGTGGCGCCCCTGCTTTCTGCAGGTCAGCCGAGGTTCGGTTGACTTCTGTCGGTGCGCCTGCCGGCTGGAGCGATGACCCGCATAGCGATTCTATGTTGCGGGTAGCCGCGCTGCAGGCGCCCCAGGAAAGACGCCATTTCTGATTCCACGAGGGCTATCCGGAAAGTAAGGAACGATAGTTCGCGAAATGTAAACCACAGTGAAAATCAAAACTGTTTTATTTGCAACAGTTAGCTACAAAACTTCCAGCTATTTATCTCCATAGTCGCCGATCCGACTTAGACTTTTAACGTAGCGTTGTACCAACTTTCCAATACCCTCGTTATAGAAGGCAGCCGCCAGTACTTTCCGCCAATTCTCTACACTGGCCTACAGCTCATTGTTTGTACCGAAATGTTGTTTTCATAGCCAGCGGTTCATGTGAGCAGACATGAACCTCATAGGGAGACAATTACGGGCTGCATTGTGGGTAACGAAACATTTCCAATTGAAAACGATGCAGGATCATCTTTAATGCCCCTGCAGAATGCTGCTAAAGAAGAAAACGCACGACAGTTATGTAATGTTGGCTGCATAGCTTCAGGCGAAATTTCTCACCAGGCCCTCGTACTTGGCGGGAGACACTATCGTTCTAGGTATCTTTATGTGCTCCCTGTGCGCTTAGAACTAAAAGGAACGATGTAAAGCGATCAACCGGCATACTAGAGACACTTCGCAACACATCTGTGAATAAATTCATCCGATTTTCACTGTGGTTTACATTTTGCGGCCGATCGCTCCTTACTTTCCCAATAACCCTCGTGAGCTCCATTCCTTGTGAAAGTTCCAATCCGTCCAGACGTTGCCATGTCTCTTCCTTTCGAAAAATTTTGTAGACCTTCTTTATATTTCTGAATACCACTACGATGTCTTTCTCCAATTACCATTTCTTTTCTACAACCTGTCTGGCAGTAAATACGGCATCTATAGGCGATCTTCTAGCTCCAAATGCTTGTTGTTCCTCCCTTAGGTGTAGTACTGTCTTATACCTGATTTTCTGCAAAACTATCATTTTGTGAAACTTCATGCAATGGCACAGTAGTACTATCCCTCTAATTCTCACAGAGCGCCTTGTTACCGTTCTTAAAGATTGGTACAATAACTGCCTTTTGTTATATTCCTGGCTCTGACCACCAGTATTTTATTTTCCTAGAAGCTCACCTTAAGCAGCTTCATACACGTGAAGTAGCATATGGTACAAAAGTGGAGTGAGGTACAAGCGACACATAGTACAGTATGTACCACTCCCGTGGGTGAGTCAGCCAATTGTACTGAACTTGCTTCTCATTGGTCGGCATATTCGGGTGCTGGCGCCAAAACGCGTAATATCTCTTATTAATTATTTACATACTTTTCATTGTATTTAACCCAGTTTTCAGTATGAAAATCTCTCTTTTTTTAACTAAATTTCACTACTTTCGAGAAACATAAGGGTAACGATATTGCAACCGAAGTGCTTCGGACACCTTCGGGTCGCCTAGGAGACGAAGTACTTCAGCTGCGCTAGTCAGACTGTTTTGTTATACCCTTTATAGTAAATTGTCAGAAAAGTTACTCCACAATTAAGTAAGCTATATCGAATGTTGTAAAGGACAGTACAAAATGTGTGATTATTTAAAACGTAACAAAAGAGGATACCGTAATGTGAAGCGTCGCCTACCATCACTGCCAGCACTGCAGATCTTGTCCTCTGTAGATACGGAGACTAACATCAGCAGGTGGCATCCCACACATGCACAATCGCAGTTTCACGTTGCCAGCACAGCAGCCTCCGCCAAAGAAGATCCCACGACGGACGAGCTGTCTTCTGCGCTGGGGACACAACATTAGAGGCCTACAGGTAGGTGGAAAGAACGGTTAGGGACTCTTATTCAATCTCTCCAGATCTCTCCAGCTTCCAGATCTGACAAGCATAATCTATACTTTGTCCAATCATCAGGAATCTTTCCATATGTCCATACTATCCCCACTGTTCTATACAGTTACTGAACTCCGATAGGTTCAGCGGATTTCATCATTTCCACTGTGATGTCATTTACTCCAGCAGCCTTGCCATGTTTCGTTTCTAATACAGCTTTCTCTACGTACAACATCTGCATATCTGCTTCTCCTTCCTCTGTGATTGTGATATTTCTTTCGTCTCTGTTTCATCACGTTTTGTTTCATCTTGTTCTTCATATAATTTTTGGCCGTATTTGAAGCGGGGTCCGCCTGTCCTGGGCCACCAGCTCTTTGGCACGACTGCCGATTACCCGGCTGTACTACATCTTTGCCCCTGTTGTGAGCTGGCGCCCTGCGAGCGGTCGTCGGACTGGCTGCGAGGCGCTGGGACGTGCTTGAGGTGCCGAACGTGCGGGCTCGCCAGTCACAGTACACTGAGCTCCCTCCAGCACTACTTTAGACATTTGTCACAAAACGATGGGTAATGGACTCAACTAATTTATGAAGTAGTGCTGGAGGGAACTGACCCCGTGAATCCTGCAGGGCTCTCCAAAAATCCGTAAGAGTACGCAGGAGACATCTTCTGAACAACACGTTGCAAGGCATCCCAGATATTCTCAATACAATTCATGTGTGGCGAGTTTGGTGGCCAGCGGAAGTGTTTAAACTCAGAAGGGTGTTCCTGGAGCCACTCTGAGCAATTCTGGACGTGTGGGGTGTCGCCTTGTCCTGCTGGAATTGCCCAAGCCTGTCGGAATGCAGAATGGACATGGATGGATGCAGGTGATCAGACAGGATGCTTACGTACGTTTCACCTGTCAGAGTCGTATCCAGACGTATCAGAGTTCTTATGTTACTCTAACTGCACACGCCCCACACCATTACAGAGTCTCCACCAGCTTCAACAGTCCCCTGCTCACATGCAGGGTCCATGGATCCAAAAGGTTGTCTCCATATCCGTACTCATCCATCCACTCGATAAAATTTGAAGGGAGACTCGTCCGACCAGGCAACATCTTTCCAGTCCTCAACAGTCCAATGTCGGTGTTGACGGGCCCAGGCGGGCGTGAAGCTTTGTGTCGCGCACTCATCAAGGGTACACGAGTGGGCCTTAGCCTCCGAAAGCCCATATCAGTGATGTTTTGTTGAATGGCTCGCTCGATGACACTTATTGATTGGCCAGCACTGAAATCTGCAGCAATGTGCGGAAGGATTGCACTTGTCACGTTGAACTATTCTCTTCAGTTTTCATTAGTCCCGTTCTAGCAGGATCTTTTTGCAACCGCAGTGATACCGGGAATTTGATATTTTACCGGATTCCTGATATTCTCGGTACATTCGTGAAATGGTCGTACGGGAAAATCCCCATTTCGTCCCTACCTCGAAGATGCTGTGTCCCATCGCTCGTTCGCCAAGTATAACGTCACGTACAAACTCACTTAAATCTTAATAACTTGCTATTTTAGGAGCAGTAACCGATCCAGCAACTGCGCCAGACACTTGTTGTCTTATAGAGTCGTTGCCGACCGCAGCGCCGTATTCTACCTGTTCACGTTGAGGCGTAGCGCCGTATACCGATCCTGCCTCGGAGGCGGTTAAGTGGGAGATGTGTCTCAGAGCTGGACAGTGGCAGATGGCGACGCGAGACTGGACGCGTACGTCGTTTATGTATCAGCCGACAGAGGGCAATACTGGATAGGGGGACTGTGATTTTAGTTTAGATTGTGCCCACTATAGTGCACTAAACTAATTGAATGTTTTTCATAAACTGTTCTAGTATTTTCATAAAGTGTTATTATGTCTTTTGTGTATGTAAAATGTTATAAATGTGTTTTAGCAGTATGAATGATGCGTGAGTGTGGTTTAAGGTTAATATGAAGATAATTGATTAACGAGTTATGTAGTGGGATTTAGTGTGGGAACGTTTCGAAAAAGTATGGATATGGACAAAGGGGATTTTTGTAGAATAGATTTGTAAAGTAAATTTATGGTAAAGGGAAAGTTAATTCTGGTATAAATAACAATTGTAAATAACTTTATGCATAAGCAAAACTTCAGCATATAAGATAACTACGCCGGTAAAAAGTGCAGTCGTTAGGTTTACTATTTTGCAATTGGTTATTGGTGAAAAGCGCGGATTGACGTGGGAGAGTGTTGCTTTGCGATTGGCTATTGAGTAAACAGACCAATGGAAGAGCAGTATTCTTCGCGCGCCTTTCTCTGCTGGTGGGGAGGACAGAGAATTCCTCCTCTCTAGGAGTCGAAGCCTAGCCATGAAACAGATCGGACGTGTTCAGTGTAGTTCCGATGGAAATGTTAAGTTGCGGGATCTAGCAGTGTTTCATACATCAAAAGTGTTGGGAAGTGATGGCATAATTATTCCAATGTGTGTGTGGAAATTTCGGAATTTTTAAGTGAATTTTGTGACGAGAAAACACGTATATTCCGCGTGGCGTATTGAGCAGGTCGGTGGCTAAGAACTGTGACTGCATTAGGTACCGACTGACTAAATATTTGGCGAGCTTTCTCAATCAAAAACAATCCTTATTTTTGTCGGTATTACGTTTTCGGGAAATGCAACACCATAATCTTGCTAACGTGAGTGAAAGTGATTGTGAGTGACTGTGTTAAGAGTAGCACGCGCTTGGCAGTGATACTTGTTCACCTAAGTTTCAGAATATGTTAACAGAGGACATTTCCAAAATTTCATTTCGTGTTTCTCCCGAAACGTAGATTAGTGACTTTACCTGCAGCCTGGTTCACGTCGAAGTACAGTAGGTTTCGCTCGGATTCCCTACTGATGATCTGCTGAGACAATGTTCACAGGTAGGTGCAGGTTCCGTCTAAAAGGGACGGAAGGAACCGCGCCGCCGCAACGTATCTCTGTACTTGAATAGGTATGCCTATACCAGTTTCTCTGTCGCTTCAGTGTACTTTTAAACGTGCTACCGAGCTGACCTGGTCGTGGGCGGCAGCGCCTTCCCGCGCCGCGGCGGCGACGCCTGGACGCGCTTAGAGGGCCGCAGCGGGGGCGGCGGCGGGGGCGGCGTCTCGGAGGAAGTGTCGGTGGCGACGCTGCGGCAGCTGACCACCGGCGCCGCCTCCATCGCGCCACGCACGGCCTCCAGCTGCCGCCTGGCGTCTTCCAGACGCCGAGCCGCGCCCTCCGCCTCGGGGGGCGGCGTCGGAGGCGCCGGGGGCGGGAGCGGCGCCCGCGGGGGCGAGAGGGCGCGCACCGCCTCCAGGTCGGCCAGCTGCCGCCGCTGCGCCTGCAGCGCCACCTCGGCCTGCTCCAGGGCCGCTGCCGACAGGCAGCGCGGGGGCGGCGGGGGCGGGGGCGGGGGCGGCGCCGTCTCCTGCGGCACGCCCACACAGCCGGCGGTCACTCCAGTGCGCTCGACACTCGCTACCAAAGAGGATGTCAAACCAAATACCTTTCAACTTTATTTTATTTGGTAACCAGTTTCAGCATTTTACTCTGTCATCTTCAGGCCCGTGACCGATGTGTTGGAAGAATTTACCTCGGTTGTGATCAAAACAGGGACCAGCAATACTGTTATTAGTAGATATTTGCTACAGTGATCGCTTCAACGCTGGCCCCTGTTTTGATCACAACCGAGGTAGATTCTTCCTACACGTCAGTCAGGAGCCTGAAGATGGCGTAGTGAAAGGCTGAAACTCGTTGCCAAATAAAATAAGTTTGAAAATTGACGGCTGAAAGGTGTTTGATTTGACATCCTCTATCCAACAGCCTAGTCCCGCAACCAGACATACAGAGACTTGCTACGAATAGCGTTAGTCGCAACGTAGGGCTCACGCCATACCATGCGATCTACTCTGATAGATAACATTCGTATAATAGGAGCAAAGGAAATTGCAAAGTTACAAGAAGCGATAAACAATATGGAAGATTAGCGTGTTGAAGACGGATTCGAAATAAATGTGACGAAAGCAGAAATGATGATACTCCGAAATGGAGGAAGAACACCTGCATCAGCCGAGCTTTTCATATGGGAGGGAAAACTGAAAATCGTACTACAAATACGTGAGGGTCGCAATACAAACAACTGCAAAATGTTTCACAAAACATGTAACAGAGAAAGCAATGCGAGCAATAATAGCGATACACGAAATACATCAGATCGCTTAGCCTAGAGACATCAATGGCACTATTCAGAGCCAAAATCTTCCGAATACTGACGTACAGCACAGAAATTATCGGACCACGTCTTACAGAGGAAAACCTGGCGATACTAGAAATAGTGAAGCCGACATATGTAAACAAAGCACAGTGTCCAAAACAACATGCTAAAAACTTGTATACCTGCTATCCCGGGAACCTTTCCTCACTGAAGACCTACGGGGAAACCTGAAGCTACCCATCAGCAGCGCTTTGGAAAGTCTACTTAAAACAATGAAGGAAGAGAGGGAAGACGTACCTCCAGAATTTTACAGCACAGGCTCCATGACGGACCGAACATGGACGAAGGACAACTTCGAAATGAGTCACGTGACCATCACAATGGCAGCCCATTGTTTCCGACACGTTATTTGCAACGACACGTCGTATCATGAACTAAACTCAATGTGTGAGTGTAAACTGTGTCATCAAATATACACACGTTACCATATAGAACTCTGTAAAAAAAGGACACAGTCAATAAGTGACTGTGCAAAACTAAAAATTGTCGCAGAAGAAGCTGAGTAGCATAGTCACGGTGGTGTAGTGGTTACGATACTACACTGCCATTTTATGAAGTCGGCTGCTGTCGAAACCTCCTTCAGGAGTAGGGCTTGATACATGTCCGCAGCAGCACTCTTCATGAGATGTGCAACCTTATCTTCCTCCTCCGTTCTAGGATCCACTATTTTACACAGTTCCAAGACGTCTTGAATGTAGGATGTAGCCGTTTCTCCTGGATGTTGTGCCCTGCACATTAATTTATCTTCAGCCTTGCGCTTCTGTCGTTGTGTGTCGCGAAATACTTGCGCAGTCCCGCCTGGAATACTTCCCAGTTTGTGAACTTCTCCTCGTTATTCTCATACCATTCCTTGGCAGTGCCCTCCAAGTAGAAAACACGGTAGGCAAACGCACAGTGTCATAACATTGTTAAATTTGGCTATACTTTCACATACCTTGAGCCACTTGTTTGGATCCTGACCATCGTCACCAGAGAAACTGGAAGGGTGTCTCATGTCGTGGAACACAGTTGCTGTCATCGTAACGTCCTCTTCTGCTTCTGTCTCTGGTAGATTGCGATCTCTTGAATAGAGCTCGAACTCGGCTTCCTCGCCACGTAAACGGCGGCTCTGTCGTGGCCTGATGGGAGCCGCTGCGTCGTCGATAACGTGCGCTGTCATAAGTTCCAATTCCTAGCGCCTCCACCAGAACAATGTCACATAGAAGAAGGTGTAATTAGATGAATGACGAACACTAACTTCACTTAACGAAAGTTTATTGAGCACTTGCACATACAAGACAGCGGAACTAACCACCTCTGGCCTGAACACATAATGTATATATACAGTTACAGGACATTCCAGTACAATGATTCTTGACATTTGTGGATACTTCTAGAATGTACTCAAATCGAATATAGAAATTAAAATGTTACACTTCAGGTGAGTTTTGGACTTACAACCCTCCATACAACAGCCTACTATCATAACCACTACAGCACAGTGACTGTGCTACTCAGTTTCTTCTGTGTCAATATGTAACATATCTAGTTTCGTTTGTTATTATTATTGTGCTTTGCATTTATATGCCTATTTGGTTGCAATGAACTTATTATAAGAAGCTGACACGTGGTGCCACACTTCAAACTGCAGGGCCAACGGCCAGTCACATTTAAGTGACCAACGCCTATATTCGACGTCAACGTGCGAGACAGCAGGTGTTAGCACTAGCAGTAGACGGTATATAAAACGTGCCGGCGGACGCGGAAGTCACACCTTCTCCCCCTTACCCAGTGTGGCTTCCGACCCTCCTTCTCTGCTGAAGAAAAACTCCTAAACCTCGTTCACCTTCTGTCCCTACAGCTCAACTCCCATCGCTCCGCCATTTTTGTTTCCCTTGACCTCCAAAATGCCTATGAATGTGTATGACATCCCGGTCTTTTCTTTAAACTCCAAACCTACGCCCTGCCTATCAATTTTGTCCGTCTGGTCGCTTCCTTCCTCTCTCACCGCCCTTCCTATGTCACCCTCCACAACACCGACTCCCGTATCTTTTATCTCATGGCTGGCGTCCCCCTGAGCTCTGTCCTCTCCCCTCTCCGTTATCTCTTGTATATGGCTGATATGCTCGAGCCACCCCCACCAGTCCACCTTCTCCAGTATGCTGATGACACCGCCTTCCTGGCTCTCTCTCCTACCCTTCAACTGTCCCAACGTACCCTCCAAACCCACCTTAACCAGTTCACCACTTGGTGTAACCAGTGGTTCCTCCATCTCAACCCCTCCAAAACCCAGGCAATCATCATAGGCCGCACCACTCGCTCCTTTCGCCTCCATGATTTCTACCTCACCCTTTATGGACGTCCCATCAAGCTCACCCCCACCCTGAGATACCTTGGCCTCACCCTCAACTGACACCTCACCTGGACCCCTCATATCCAGACCATCCAGCAGAAAGTCCATTCCCACCTCCGCCTTTTGAAACACCTGTCTGGCTGGACATGGGGATTGTACCATCTACCATTCTCCACACCTACAAATCCCTTATCCGTCCTATCCTCTGTTATGCCAGCGTTGCCTGGATCTCCGCACCCACCCGCTTTTACAAGTCCCTCCAAATCCTTGAACATCATGCACTCCACCTTGCCTTCCATATCCACCTTCCTTCCGCCACCCAGCTCCTGTATGAACTGATCCTCTTCCCCCACCTCCTCCTGTTCCTCTAACATCTCCGCATCCTTTACATTTCCACAGGCTTGCTCCCTCACACCCCCTGGTTTCCTCCTACCTCTCCACCCCCCACCCACTGCCTGTAATGCTGTATCCCTCACTCTCTCCAACTCCACACCCACCCTCCTTCATCAGGGCAATTTCCAACGACTCCCGCTCCCAGATGACGAACTTCACTGTGACATCTACCCTTCCTTCCAACCATAACCTGGCCTTGTCCCCCCCCTCCCCAGGGCCATCTTTTTCCTCACCCCTTCTTCTCCCAGAGCGGATTTTCCTCCTTCTCCCCCTCCCCCCTGAAACCCTACACCCTATACTTGCCTCTTTCCTTCCCACATCCCTCCCTACCTGACCCTCTCCAGCGCGCCCACCACCCATCTCCCCCCTCTCTTCTCCTCCCTTCCTCCCTCCCTCCCTTCTTCCAGCCTCCCTCATCTCCTTGCGCCTGGCAGATCCTCCGTTTTGATCATCGTCAGTGTGCCACGTCAGTGTTGTGTTTAGTGCTGTTTCTCCCGTGCGTCAAGAGGTGTGATTTTAAATGTGTACTGCCTTGAGGTTCGCCGTCAGCGTTTGTTGTGTGCTACGCCATCCGTCGATACTTTTTATGCTCTAGTTATACTGTGCCTTGTGTTCTTTTAATTGTCGCAGTGTGTGGCTTTTTGTGTGCGCTACTTTTAAACAGTTTTTTATCTCCATTTTACAGTCACCCCTTTTTTAGTCTATTGCCTTCCATGATGTTCCCCTTTTTTATACCTATGTTCACCATATTCTCTCCTTTGTTATTTTTAAATGTCTTCTATTGTTTGTTCTATGTCTTTCGGCTGAATAGCAGCGCATATGCTGCTGCCAGCCCGCCCAGATGGGGAACTGAAATAAAATAAAGAAAAAAAAGCGGAAATCACTGTAGTCGTTGCCATAATGCGGTCATGGAGCGATTATCTGGCATTTAAAAGGGCACCATCATTCGCTTTCCGGCGAAGTGTAGAAGATCGTAGTAACGGATTGAAAGCCATCGAGAAAAACAAAAGAGATTTCTGGCGTTCTGCAAGGTAATATCATAGACGCTCTTCTGTTCCTTATCTATATAAACGGTTTAGGAGACAATCTGAGCAGCCTTCCTAGGTTCTTTGCATAAGATACTGTCTTTTATCGACCAGTAAAGTCATCAGAGGATCAAAAGTTGCAAAACGATTTAGAAAAAATACACTACTGGCCATTAAAATTCCTACACCACGAAGATGTGCTACAGACGCGAAATTTAACCGACAGGAAGAAGATGCTGTGATATACAAATCATTCAAATTATTAGCTTTTCAGAACACTCACACAAGGCTGCCGATGGTGGCGACACCTAAAACGTGCTGACATGAGCATCGTTTCCAACCGATTTCTCATACACAAACAGCAGTTGACCGGCGTTGCCTGTGGGAACGTTGTTTTGGTGCCTCGTGTAAGGAGGAGAAATGGGTACCAGCACGTTTCCGACTTTGATAAAGGTCGGATTGTAGCCCACCCGCGTTGGTCGAGATCCAATGACTGTTAGCAGAATCTGGAATCGGTGGGTTCAGGAGGGTAATACGGAACGCCGTGCTGGATCCCAACGGCCTCGCATCACTAGCAGTCGAGATGACAGGCATCTTATCCGCATGGCTGTAACGGATCGTGCAGCCACGTCTCGATCCCTGAGCCAACAGATGGGGACGTTTGCAAGACAACAACCATCTCCACGAACAGTTCCACGACGTTTGCAGCAGCATGGACTATCAGCTCGGAGACCGTGGTAGCGATTACCCATGACGCTCCATCACAGACAGGAGCGCCTGCGATGGTGTACTCAACGACGAAACTGGGTGCGCGAATGGCAAAACGTCATTTTTCTTATGAATCCAGGTTCTCTTTACAGCATCATGATGGTCGCATCCGTGTTTATCGACATCGCGGTGAACGCACATTGGAAGCGTGTATTCGTCATCGCTATACTGGCGTATCACCCGGCGTGATGGTATGGGGTGCCACTGGTTACACGTCTTGGTCACCTCTTATTCGCATTGACAGCATTTTGAACAGTGGACGTTACATTCCAGATGTGTTACGACCCGTGGCTGTACCCTTCATTCGATCCCTGCGAAACCCTACATTTCAGCAGGATAATGCACGACCGCATGTTGCAGGTCCTGTACGGGTCTTTCTGGATACAGAAAATGTTCAACTACTGCCCTGGCCACCACATTCTCTAGATCTCTCACCAACTGAAAACGTCTGGTCAATGGTGGTGGAGCAACTGGCTCGTCACAATACGCCAGTCAATACTCTTGATAAACTGTGGTATCGTGTTGAAGTTGCATGGTCAGCTGTACCTGCACATGCCATCCAAGCTCTGTTTGACTCAATGCCCATGCGTATCATGGCCCTTATTACGGCGAGAGGTGGTTGTTCTGGGTCCTGATTTCTCAGGATCTTTGCACCCAAATTGCGTGAACATGTCAGTTCTAGTATAATATATTTGGCCAATGAAGACCCATTTATCATCTGCATTTCTTCTTGGTGTAGCAATTTTAATGGCCAGTAGTGTAACTCACCCCAAAGGTGTTCCATTGGACAAAGGATCTATGGCTACGCCAGTCCATTTCAGGAACTTTATTGTCTAGAAATCATTGTCACACAGATACTGCTTTATAACACAGTGATTTGTTGTGCTGAAACAATCATCTTCTCTGAAATGTTCAGCTGTAGGCAGTACACAATACTGTAAAACGCATTCACATCCTTCCGCCTTTAGCGTTTTCTGACGCACAATAAGGGAAGCACGTCCTAACCATCAAAATACCCATATACCCTTACACTAGCTCCTCTGCGCCTCATTGCTGTCACTACAAATGATTGTAGGTAATGTTTCCAGACATCCGCCAAACCCAAAACCCTTCCATTGGATTCCCAAAGCGCATCATTCCAGATCTCTAGTTTCAGGCATCAACTGTCCAGTGATGTCGCTCCCTACATCACCTGAAGTGCTGATTATCATTGATTTCAGGAACTTATAGGTTACTGTTAGCTGGGCAGCTGATAGTACTTTGGAACTCAAGAGTGATAAATTTTGTAGATTTCATGTGATTTCTTACAGCCACACTCCGCAATTCCTTGTGATCCGGTCCGTGAGTGAATGGCAACTACCTGCTCTTTGTTTAGCTGTGATTGTTTCTTCCCGTTTCCATTATGCAATCACAACATCACGTGTCTGCTTGTTTTAAAATTTGAAATGTGCCATTGCACAAAATTCTAATACTTTACACATGGTAGCAGTTCAGCAACGGTGCACATAGGAACTTGATAGGATTGGGAAATAACAGCCAATCAGTTGCAGCATTAATGGTTTATTAATCTTCTACCATGGTTTAGACAAAACCAAATTTGTCTTCTTCAGGAGGAATATGCACCTACTGAACAAATTATTACAAAATAGTTACAAATGTCAACCGCAGAAGGAAACCAGATTTGATAAGCATTAATTTCGAAAAAAATTTAGAAGAGTATACTCACTTATAGAATCACATTTTGACATAAACTGACGTTGAAGCTGTATGGCTCCTGCCTAGTACCATGTGCATGTAGCCCCCAAACATCAACAGCTAAAATACGCCCCCAGCGGCACGCGGTTCTTTCGTCGGCTCGTGCGTGGTGCACACGGGAACATGAGCTATTGCAGACCATTCTTCCTTCCCAGGCTCCATTCCCTTCCCTGTCCTTTGTCCCCACCTTCCCATCTCTCAACATTCTTACTTATATCAATCTGGCTATCCACCTGGTTTTCTGTTTTTCTCGTGGCATTGTTCCTCATTGCTTCTCTTTTTCATCTTCCCTTTCTGGCTTTTTTTGTTCCCCTTTGGGGCTTGACCTCCACTTCTAAATCTTCTCACCATATTGTGAGTCATTTGTGGAAGAACTCCATCCCTAGCATCTACAGCGTGGATTCCTCTCCCCCCCCCCTCCCCTCCATCCCCTCTTCCTTTCCGCTGTAGCCTCTCTCTGTCCTGCTTCGTCACCAGCATATGTAGCCAGTCCATGTGGTGCTGCTGAGCTCCCTAAAAGGCCAGGAATCACACTTATGATACCTGAGCTTGCCTGACCATGTATGCCTAGGAGTGGCTGCTTGTCATCCTGGAGCATCAGAACTCCCAGCAACGGCTGTTGTGCCTTGGTGTGGCTGGGTGGCGCCCGAAGAGAGCATCTGATCACAGTGGGTGGTGGTGGAAAGACCAGCGAGGTAACTTGGCCATTGGGAGGCGGAAAGGGAACGGGGAAATCTACGAGAAGTGGACACTGTTACAGTGGTAGTGTGGTGATCAGTGAAGGGAAGGAATAAAAGGAGGAGAAGTGAGCGAAAGATCAATGGCAGAGAAAGTACCATATGTAGCACTCAAATAAGTAGGATAGCCATCATAAAGAAGGCACTGGTCAGGGTCCAAAATAAATTGATCAGTTAGGAGCCGGAACTAGAAGAAAAGGCACTGTCCCACAAAGGGTGGTGGACATTAAAATCCTCAAGGAGGAGGAAGGGGTGTGGGGGGGGGGGGGGTGTTGGTGAAGCTGGGCAGTGAGAGTGATATGTGTAAGTGACATGTCAGGAGGGAGAGATTGCAAACTGTGCATGCACAGTCCAAGTGGATCCAGACAGCAACTGCTTCCAATGTGATACGAACGTGGATCCAGGTACTAACAACATCCATATGCACCAACGTGCAAACGCCACCAGAACCTCTCAGAGATCCGAACTTGTTCCAACAGAAAGCACAGAAACCATACAGGGTCGGTGATTATACATCAGTACAATGAGATTCCTGGAGAGTGACAAAAGCTGTCGAATTAAAGGCAATAAGGGATTGAAAACTGGCAGGTGACGATAGTATCCATTATAATTCTAATGAATAAGCAGGGACTGGGCATCCAACTGGGAGGCGAATGGGCTGGAGCCCATTACACTGCCAGGTCTCTCTCTGTCACCAATGAGGATGGGCTGACATCCATAAATAAAAGGTCATACTAAGACTGTGAGGGGGGAGATGGCACTTTCAGGTTCACCAGAGGTGCCTTGTTCAAGGCTTATGTTTCTTCTTTTTCTCTTTCATAGGTCCAGGAGGGCAGTTCACAGTGGACACAAGGCTTCTGCAAGAACTGTAGAAGAGTGGATGAGCTTGGGGCTCAGAGACATGGTAACAAGCAGGCCTCCACACCTCCAGCTGGGGGGAGGGGGAGGGAGGGAGGAGCGGCACATGGGGGGTAAGACTTGGAAACTGCAGGGATAAGGAAGAGGGAGGAGGGGGAAGTGACGTACTAAAGGCAAAGGAAGAACTGATCAACACAGGGAGAAGTCGGTCATATTTCTGACAAGCCTCGGTGTAAGAGAAGATCATGTCAGTGTGTTAGGATTGCTTTCTCTCCTCTCTAGCTCCTACCATCCCTTCGCCACAGGTGTGAAATACACTCTGCCCTCTCCAAGTTTGTCAGTGGCAGTCTTTCATTCCAGGCCTTGCCCTTCCAGGTGGCCTTTGTACAGATCCATCAGTTCTCGTGGAACACCTCATGACCCATTTTACGACGGCAATAGCGTGAGCCTCCTATCCAGCCGCTTTCCTTCTCCAGAAACAGTGGGCTTAAGCTCCCACTTATGTTTTAGCTTCTGTCTGGCGGAACCTGACAATGAACCTTTCACTGAATGGGAGTTTCTTCTGGCACTCTCCTCTTCCCATGGTTCAGCCCCTGGCCCTGATTCTATCCATAACCAATTGCTTCTACACTTCAGTCCTCCACAATGACGATATCTCATCCAGGTGCTTAACAGTATTTGGCTCCAACTCATTTTCCCCTCTCAATGGAGAGATAGTATGGTGGTTATTGTCCTTAAGCCTAGCAAAGATCCATCATCCCTTGATAGTTACTGTCCCCCGCAGGTTACTAGAATGCATGGTAGCTTAGCAAGTGAGCTGGGTCCTTGTATCATGGAACCTTTTACCACCTTACCAGTGCAGCTTAAGGGAGGGATGGTGTCCAATTGATCACTTGCTTCGATTGGAAACCACAACTGGGCAGCCCTCTTCTCAGTGCTGCTATTTTGCCACTATTTGCCTTGATTTTTGTAAGACCCACGAAAAATGGTTCAAATGGCGCTGAGCACTATGTGACTTGAATTCTAAGGTCATCAGTCACCTAGAACTAATTAAACCTAACTAACCTAAGGACATCACACACATCCATGCCCGAGACAGGATTCGAACGTACGACCGTAGCGGGCGCTCGGTTCCAGACTGTAGCGCCTAGAACCACACAGCCACTCCGGCCGGCCCCACGACGCAATCTGGCGCCATCACATCCTGCTTACGTTCGATGAATAGGATTCTTGGGCCCCCTCCCAATTCTTATTCACCATTTCCTGTCCCACAGGTCGTTCAGAGTTAAGGATGGCACCATTCTCAGCTCTCTTCAGGCCCAGGAGAATGCATTCCATAGGGCTCCATGTTACATGTCCTCCTTTTTCTCATTGATATTAATGGACCTGTGGCTTCTGACAGACCATTAGTCACCACTGCTCTGTGTGTGGATGATTTATGTATTTGAGATACCTCCCACTAAGTGGCCTCTGCTCAACAACTCCAGGCTGCCATCGGGTGCATTTCCACATACTTGTGCACACTTTTCAGTTCTCTCCCCTTACGTCTAGGGTGGCGTATTTCTGTCGCCATACTACTTTCCAGAGCTCTACCTGAACACCAGACACCTGACTGTGGCCCCTCAGTTCTGTTTCTTGGGTCTTCCTCTTGGGAGGAAGCTAACTTAGTTGTCCCATACCCATTTCTTAAGGTTGGCTGTTTTCACAAACTCAATGTCCTTTGCTTCCTTGAGCCCTTATGGATCAGCTGCCTCTCCCACGCTGCTCCTCTTGGGCCTGGTTCATCATCACGGTATCCATTTAGCGACTGGTGCCATTTGGATTAGCCCTATCTACAGTCTTCTGGTTCAGTGGTCCAAGCTCCTGGTATCCTATGCCATCACTATGAGCTCTTCCCCTGTTGATCTCTCTTAATCTATTCTTTTTGCGGCCCTTGACCACTGCCTGCCCACTGCAGACACTTGTGTTTTTTTTTTTTTTTTTTTTTTTTTTTTTTTTTTTTTTTTTTTTCGTCATCAATCTACTGACTGGTTTGATGCGGCCTGCCACGAATTCCTTTCCTGTGCTAACCTCTTCATCTCAGAGTACCACTTGCAACCAACGTCCTCAATTATTTGCTTGACGTATTCCAATCTCTGTCTTCCTCTACAGTTTTTGCCCTCTACAGCTCCCTCTAGTACCATCGAAGTCATTCCCTCATGTCTTAGCAGATGTCCTATCATCCTGTCCCTTCTCCTTATCAGTGTTTTCCACATATTCCTTTCCTCTCCGATTCTGCGTAGAACCTCCTCATTCCTTACCTTATCAGTCCATCTAATTTTCAACATTCGTCTATAGCACCACATCTCAAATGCTTCGATTCTCTTCTGTTCCGGTTTTACCACAGTCCATGTTTCACTACCATACTCCAGACGTACATCCTCAGAAATTTCTTCCTCAAATTAAGGCCGGTATTTGATATTAGTAGACTTCTCTTGGCCAGAAATGCCTTTTTTGCCATAGCGAGTCTGCTTTTGATGTCCTCCTTGCTCCGTCCGTCATTGGTTATTTTACTGCCTAGGGAGCAGAATTCCTTAACTTCATTGACTTCGTGACCATCAATCCTGATGTTAAGTTTCTCACTGTTCTCATTTCTCCTACTTCTCATTACATTCGTCTTTTTCCGATTTACTCTTAAACCGTACTGTGTACTCATTAGACTGTTCATTCCGTTCAGCAGATCATTTAATTCTTCTTCACTTTCACTCAGGATAGCAATGTCATCAGCGAATCGTATCATTGATATCCTTTCACCTTGTATTTTAATTCCACTCCTGAACCTTTCCTTTATTTCCATCATTCCTTCCTCGATGTACAGATTGAAGAGTAGGCGCGAAAGGCTACAGCGTTGTCTTACTCACTTCTTAATACGAGCACTTCGTTCTTGATCGTCCACTCTTATTATTCCCTCTTGGTTGTTGTACATATTGTATATGACCCGTCTCTCCCTATAGCTTACCCCTACTTTTTTTGAGAATCTTGAACAGCTTGCACCATTTTATATTGTCGAACGCTTTTTCCAGGTCGACAAATCCTATGAACGTGTCTTGATTTTTCTTTAGCCTTGCTTCCATTATTAGCCGTAACGTCAGAATTGACTCTCTCGTGCCTTTACTTTTCCTAAAGCCAAACTGATCGTCACCTAGCGCATTCTCAATTTTCTTTTCCATTCTGTATATTATTCTTGTAAGCAGCTTCGATGCATGAGCTGTTAAGCTGATTGTGCGATAATTCTCGCACTAGTCAGCTCTTGCCGTCTTCGGAATTGTGTGGATGATGCTTTTCCGAAAGTCAGGTGGTATGTCACCAGACTCATATATTCTACACACCAACGTGAATAGTCGTTTTGTTGCCACTTCCCCTAATGATTTTAGAAATTCTGATGGAATGTTATCTATCCCTTCTGCCTTATTTGACCGTAAGTCCTCCAAAGCTCTTTTAAATTCCGATTCTAATACTGGATCCCCTATCTCTTCTAAATCGACTGCTGTTTCTTCTTCTATCACATCAGACAAATCTTCACCCTCATAGAGGCTTTCAATGTATTCTTTCCACCTATCTGCTCTCTATTCTGCATTCAATAGTGGAATTCCCGTTGCAGTCTTAATGTTACCACCGTTGCTTTTAATGTCACCAAAGGTTGTTTTGACTTTCCTGTATGCTGAGTCTGTCCTTCCTACAACCATATCTTTTTCGATGTCTTCACATTTTTCCTGCAGCCGTTTCGTCTTAGCTTCCCTGCACTTCCAGTTTATTTCATTCCTCAGCGACTTGTATTTCTGTATTCCTGATTTTCCTGGAACATGTTTGTACTTCCTCCTTTCATCAATCAACTGAAATATTTCTTTTGTTACCCATGGTTTCTTCGCAGCTACCTTCTTTGTACCTATGTTTTCCTTCCCAACTTCTGTGATGGCCCTTTTTATAGACATCCATTCCTCTTCAACTGTGTGGCCGAGCGGTTCTAGGAGCTACAATCTGGAACCGAGCGACCACTACGGTCGCAGCTTCGAATCCTGCCTCGGGCATGGATATGTGTGATGTCCTTAGGTTAATTAGGCTTAAGCAGTTCTAAGTTCTAGGGGACTGATGACCTTAGAACTTAAGTCCCATAGTGCGCAGAGCCATTTGAACCATTTTTTTTAAATGTAAACATTTCTAACAATGGTACAATTCAGTCGTTGCTCCCAATATGCATAAAGAATTTTTAATTTTAATGGTTTTCAGAACATGCTTACTCATGATCAGCTGGACATAAACAAGGATAACCGACGTCATTAATTTTGTTCTTTGAAAAACATAATAAGCACAAAAACTTCCATTGACAGTAGCACAGTGAAAAAGTGGGTATCTGTGTTGATTCAGACAGAGGTCAAAGGTGTTAAGGCCCCGTACATAAACAATATTATTGAATTTCTTTTCATTATACTGGCATCTGACGCTGAAACAGAAAGAATTTTTCTTTGATAAACTGTACATGGTTTGATGATAGGAACCGTTGTGAAGTAGATTTAATGAAAGCTTAATCACAAACAAGTATTAATTTCGGTTACCCATGTGAAGCGTTTGATAAATTTGTAGAGAATGATAGCAAATTTCAGGATGCCAAAAATGTGACCAAATGTAGTTTTAAGTAAAAAAAATTGTAAACCTTCGGTTTGTAATTGTTATTAACAACTTGTTTGGTTGGTTGATAAAATAAACTGTTTTAATATTTAATAAAAACTGCATAGGGCTATTATTTTGTCGGCCAAACTCTCCCTTATTTTGATAAAAAATGTTGGTAACTCTAGGGCGGGAGGAAGGGATATACGAAATAACAGATAGGGAAAGTAGGAGTGAATGATGAAGCAGACTATGTAAACAATTAAATTCTGAGGAAACTAAAGCAGATACACAGTGAAATGTTGTTGTTGTTGTTGTCTTCAGTCCTGAGACTGGTTTGATGCAGCTCTCCATGCTACTCTATCCTGTGCAAGCTGCTTCATCTCCCAGTACCTAATGCAACCTACATCCTTCTGAATCTGCTTAGTGTACTCATCTCTCGGTCTCCCTCTACGATTTTTACCCTCCACACTGCCCTCCAATGCTAAATTTGTGATCCCTTGATGCCTCAAAACATGTCCTACCAACCGATCCCTTCTTCTAGTCAAGTTGTGCCACAAACTTCTCTTCTCCCCAATCCTATTCAATACCTCCTCATTAGTTACGTGATCTATCCACCTTATCTTCAGTATTCTTCTGTAGCACCACATTTCGAAAGCTTCTATTCTCTTCTTGTCCAAACTAGTTATCGTCCATGTTTCACTTCCATACATGGCTACACTCCAAACAAATACTTTCAGAAACGACTTCCTGATACATAAATCTATATTCGATGTTAACAAATTTCTCTTCTTCAGAAACGCTTTCCTTGCCATTGCCAGTCTACATTTTATATCCTCTCTACTTCGACCATCATCAGTTATTTTACTTCCTAAATAGCAAAACTCCTTTACTACTTTAAGTGTCTCATTTCCTAATCTAATTCCCTCAGCATCACCCGATTTAATTTGACTACATTCCATTATCCTCGTTTTGCTTTCGTTAATGTTCATCTTATATCCTCCTTTCAAGACACTGTCCATTCCGTTCAACTGCTCTTCCAAGTACTTTGCCGTCTCTGACAGAATTACAATGTCATCGGCGAACCTCAAAGTTTTTACTTCGTCTCCATGAATTTTAATACCTACTCCAAATTTTTCTTTTGTTTCCTTTATTGCTTGCTCAATATACAGATTGAATAACATCGGGGAGAGGCTACAACCCTGTCTCACTCCTTTCCCAACCACTGCTTCCCTTTCATGCCCCTCGACTCTTATTACTGCCATCTGGTTTCTGTACAAATTGTAAATAGCCTTTCGCTCCCTGTATTTTACCCCTGCCACCTTTAGAATTTGAAAAAGAGTATTCCAGTCAACATTGTCAAAAGCTTTCTCTAAGTCTACAAATGCTAGAAACGTAGGTTTGCCTTTTCTTAATCTTTCTTCTAAGATAAGTCGTAAGGTCAGTATTGCCTCACGTGTTCCAACATTTCGACGGAATCCAAACTGATCCTCCCCGAGGTCTGCATCTACCAGTTTTTCCATTCGTCTGTAAAGAATTCGCGTTAGTATTTTGCAGCCGTGGCTTATTAAACTGATAGTTCGGTAATTTTCACATCTGTCAGCACCTGCTTTCTTTGGGATTGGTATTATTATATTCTTCTTGAAGTCTGAGGGTATTTCGCCTGTCTCATACATCTTGCTCACCAGCTGGTAGAGTTTTGTCATGGCTGGCTCTCCCAAGGCCGTCAGTAGTTCTAATGGAATGTTGTCTACTCCGGGGGCCTTGTTTCGACTCAGGTCTTTCAGTGCTCTGTCAAACTCTTCACGCAGTATCGTATCTCCCATTTCGTCTTCATCTACATCCTCTTCTATTTCCATAATATTGTCCTCAAGTACATCGCCCTTGTATAAACCTTCTATATACTCCTTCCACCTTTCTGCCTTCCCTTCTTTGCTTAGAACTGGGCTGCCATCTGAGCTCTTGATATTCATACACGTGGTTCTCTTCTCTCCAAAGGTCTCTTTAATTTTCCTGTAGGCAGTATCTATCTTACCCCTAGTGAGATAAGCTTCTACATCCTTACATTTGTCCTCTAGTCATCCCTGTTTAGCCATTTTGCACTTCCTGTAGATCTCATTTTTGAGACGTTTGTATTCCTTTTTGCCTGCTTCTTTTACTGCATTTTTATATTTTCTCCTTTCATCAATTAAATTCAATATTTCTTCTGTTACCCATGGATTTCTAGCAGCCCTCGTCTTTGTACCTACTTTATCCTCTGCTGCCTTCACTACTACATCCCTCAGAGCTACCCATTCTTCTTCTACTGTATTTCTTTCCCCTATTCCTGTCAATTGTTCCCTTATGCTCTCTCTGAAACTCTGTACAACCTCTGGTTCTTTCAGTTTATCCAGGTCCCATCTCCTTAATTTCCCACATTTTTGCAGTTTCTTCAGTTTTAATCTACAGGTCATAACCAATAGATTGTGGTCAGAGTCCACATCTGCCCCTGGAAATGTCTTACAACTTAAAACCTGGTTCCTAAATCTCTGTTTTACCATTATATAATCTATCTGATACCTTTTAGTATCTCCAGGGTTCTTCCACGTATACAACCTTCTTTCATGATTCTTAAACCAAGTGTTAGCTATGATTAAGTTGTGCTCTGTGCAAAATTCTACTAGGCGGCTTCCTCTTTCATTTCTTAGCCCCAATCCATATTCACCTACTATGTTTTCTTCTCTCCCTTTTCCTACACTCGAATTCCAGTCACCCATTACTATTAAATTTTCGTCTCCCTTCACTATCTGAATAATTTCTTTTATTTCATCGTACATTTCTTCAATTTCTTCTTCATCTGCAGAGCTAGTTGGGATATAAACTTGTACTACTGTAGTAGGTGTGGGCTTCGTATCTATCTTGGCCACAATAATGCGTTCACTATGCTGTTTGTAGTAGCTTACCCGCATTCCTATTTTCCTATTCATTATTAAACCTACTCCTGCATTACCCCTATTTGATTTTGTGTTTATAACCCTGTAGTCACCTGACCAGAAGTCTTGTTCCTCCTGCCACCGAACTTCACTAATTCCCACTATATCTAACGTTAACCTATCCATTTCCCTTTTTAAATTTTCTAGTCTACCTGCCCGATTAAGGGATCTGACGTTCCACGCTCCGATCCGTAGAACGCCAGTTTTCTTTCTCCTGATAACTACATCCTCCTGAGTAGTTCCCGCCCGGAGATCCGAATGGGGGACTATTTTACCTCCGGAATATTTTACCCAAGAGGATGCCATCATCATTTAATCATACAGTAAAGCTGCATGTCCTCGGGAAAAATTACGGCTGTAGTTTCCCCTTGCTTTCAGCCGTTCGCAGTACCAGCACAGCAAGGCCGTTTTGGTTAATGTTGCAAGGCCAGATCAGTCAATCATCCAGACTGTTGCCCCTGCAACTACTGAAAAGGCTGCTGCCCCTCTTCAGGAACCACACGTTTGTCTGGCCTCTCAACAGATACCCCTCCGTTGTGGTTGCACCTACGGTACGGCCATCTGTATCGCTGAGGCACGCAAGCCTCCCCACCAACGGCAAGGTCCATGGTTCATGGGGGGAGTGAAATGTTAGAATAGTCAATAAAAACAAAAATGTGTAAAACCGATCTGAGCATGCGTAAAACCGATCTGAGCAGTACGTACATAATGTAAAAGAACAAGATGTATATAGGTAACGCCATGTAGCACTCTGTATGAAAATCACTGGCTATGCTGTGTGCAGTCTGTGGCTGGTTCGCATTGTTGTTTGCTATTTTTCAGAAACAGTACATTTGTAAGAATGGATGTCATGAACTGCTATATATATTATGACTATTAAGGTAAATACATTGTTTGTTCTCTATTAAAATCTTTCATTTGCTAATTATGCCTATCAGTAGCTAGTGCATTCCATAGTTTGAATCTTTTATTTAGCTGGCAGTAGTGGCGCTCGCTGTATTGCAGTAGCTCGAGTAACGAAGATTTTTGGTGAGGTAAGTGATTTGCGAAAAGTATAGGTTAATGTTAGTCAGGGCCATTCTTTTGTAGGGATTTTTGAAAGTCAGATTACGTTGCGCTAAAAAAAATATTGTGTGTCAGTTTAAGCACAGTCATGTATAATTTTTCTAAGGGGACGTTTCATAAAGATACTTAAAATGGATGTAAGCAGATTTAAATACGATGAAAAAGGGTGGAGGGGTGGGGGAGGGGAAGAGGGGCACAAATGGCATGTATTAAATCTGAAATATAAAAAAAAAAAGAGAGGCAGTAACTACGCACGACAAAGTACGTTATATGAAATTACAAAACTAAAAGTAGACTTCATTTAATGGAAACAGAATCTTGATGAAAACAAACATCACGGGAGCGGTAAATTTGGCTACGCGGCCAGAAGTAGCGGCTTGAAGCCTTGGAGGAAAAGGCTACTTGAAAACATTTCCGTTTTTTTCGCTAAGTGTTTGAAAATTTCAAGTGCCCCCCGTAAATCTAATCTCCACCGTTTTACCTCTTTGTGAAGAATTATGGTATCCTCTAAATTCCTCGCAGAATGATCAGCAATAAGTAATTGTTCTGCGAGGAATTTAGAGGGCGCCGATGCTGGGCATCGCATAAAAGACGTGCCGAGCAGTATTTGCTTGGGTTGACTCCCGCTACACATTGCAAAATTCAAACTGTAAATCTTACAGTTATCCAGAAAGTAAGTTCCGATCAGTCGCCAAATGGAAACCACAGTGAAAATCGGAAACATCTTATTTGCAAGAGTTAGCCACACTTTCGAGGTACTTCTCTACACAGTCGCCGCTCCGACTAAGACATTTGTCAGAGCGTTATACCAAATTTCCAATACCATCGTCATACAAGGCAGCCGCCTGTGCTTTCCGGTAATTCTCTACGCTGGTCTATAGCGCGTAGCCTGCGCCCAAGTGTTGTTTTCGTATCCATCGTTTCATGTGAACAGAGATGACACTCAGGACGAGCTAATTAAGGCTGTGTTGTGGGTGATCCAACGCTTCCCATCGAAAAGGCTGCAGGAGCGTCTTCACTGCCCCTGCCATGAAGAAGGAAGTGCGTGGCAGCTGCATTCATTAAGGCGAAGCCTCTCAGCGGGCCCTCCTACTTGGCGGGATACATCGTTGTTGTTGTAGGCACCATTAGTCGCTCACAGTGCGCTCACAATTGAAAAGAGCGTCTTGATGCGATCGACGGTCATACTAGAGACACTGTCCAACACATCTGTGCAAAGCTTCATCGGGTTTTCACTGTGGTGCCCATTTAGGAACCGATCGGAACTTACTTTCTGAACAACCCTCGTACCTGCCGAAACTTTGTAGAAATGCGCCTTGCGGCTCTTAGGAGGATCGAAAGTAGCAGAATGGGCTGCAGAGTTTTACTGGTGTGTGCAAAGAAATAAGAGTGGTACTCACGTTTGGAAGCTGGAAGGTGACATGGCGGCAGCTAGGACACGCCTGGGCAGCGCTGGAACAAAGAACACGTTCTTAGGACTCCGCTAGAGCTGGGAAGACATCAGGAAATTCTGTCAACGCAACGTCCTTATCTCAAACTTCAAGGTGTAACTTCGAAACGAGATACGGAAGTTACCGATACAAGGATTAACGACCAACATGACCCTATTGTCGCATGTTTTTCACGTACAGTCGTTGATTGAATTCGAGGGACCCCACAATTCAAGGTTATGCTGAACTGCACAGCTGTACCGTCTCTTACGTAGCATAGCTTGTAAGGAGGCAAAGTACTATCAACACATTGTCTGCAGGTGTGAAGTCAAAAAAGTATTCAAGCATTGCCAGACAGATTAGATAACGTGAAAGACTATATTGCTGCTGATTAATTTGTCTCTTACATAGTTCAGCCAGAACGACATTATCACCACAGGCCTAACATAGATAGGCGATAGCAGCATCACCTGGCGTGACACATACACGGTGCATGTACTGTCAGTGAGTGTGCTGTCCGTGTGTAGAGTGGGAGAGGGCACGGTCTGTGGAGAGTGTCTTCAACACGTGGCGAAACCAAGGTCAAACTACATCCAGACGTCGTGGGGTTGGGCAGCCACTTCTCATTACAGAAGTCGGGCGTGGTGGGCTGGGAAGACTGATAGAACTGGACGGGTGGCGCCCTGTGGCAGAACTAACAGCAGACTGTGCAGCGTACAAGTGGATCTAAAAGCACAGTGCTCCCGACACTCCTAAATATGAGCCTCTGCAGCCGATAACCCACGCATCTGCCAATGTTAAAATCGCGACATCGGCAACTGGGACTGAAATGGGCACTTGACCATCGGCACTGGATGGTGGTGCAGTGGCAGAGCGTTGCACGGTCTCATCAAACTCAATACCTTCTTCATCGTGCTGATGAGCTGGTGCGAATCCCTTGTTTTCCAGCAGAACAGCTCCCTGACACCTTTACTGCTGGACAGAGACAAGCTGGCGGCGGCTCCGTTATGCTCTGGGGAACATTCACGTGGGCACTCATGGGTCCAGAAGAGATCGTGAAAGGCACCTTGATGGCCAAGGAGTATCGTACACTGGTTGCAGACCACGTACGCTCCTCGACGATGATCATGTTTCCCGACAGCAGTGGCATTTTTCAACAAGATAAAGCGCCGTGTCAGAAGGCCAGGAGTGTGATATAGTGGCTTGACAAACACAGTGGCGAGTTCCAATTGATGTGCTGGCCCCAACTCGCCAGATTTGAACCAGATTGAACATATCTGGGATGCGATTAACGTGCCCTCATAGCTCACAGCCCTACTCCCCGGAATTTGCTGGCATTAGGTGACTTGTTTGTGCAGATGTGGTGTCAACTACCTCCAGCGACCTGCGAATGCCTCACTGCTTCCGTGCCACGATGTGTAGCAGCTGTTAACCGTGACAAAAGTGGTGACATCAGCTATTGGGTAGGGGCTCTGGCTGATGAGGTTACATAGGTGGTCATAATCTTCCGGGTGATCAGTCTTATCTTGAACAGATACATGTGGTTAGGGCGTGGCCCTCTTACTCGGCTTAGGGAAACGCTAGATGTGGAAGGATATGAATACGATTTACAGCATTGACTACTCTGTACAGTAGAGAAATAGTTCAGAGGCGACGATTGTTGGTATCAGCTCATGAATACACTGTGTCGTAAAGCAACATCTGCAAGGCAATGGTTTGTGGACAGTAACATTCCTGAAATGGACTAACCTGCCTGGAGTCCCGACCTCAACCGTTGGAGGCAAGTCAGGACGTCTACTTCGCTCCAGACTCCAGACTTTTCTGGACTCGGCTCTTGAGTT
Organism: Schistocerca gregaria; assembly: GCF_023897955.1. NCBI lineage: Eukaryota > Metazoa > Arthropoda > Insecta > Orthoptera > Acrididae > Schistocerca > Schistocerca gregaria. Next base: position 25,811,825 of record NC_064928.1, on the reverse strand, counting down.
GAATTGGGCCGCCTTTCCTCCACAGAGATTCCGTCGCTTCATTGAAAGTGTCCCCAGCAGAGCTCAGTCATCAAGGCGAAGAGGGTACACATTCCATATTAATGCTCACTAACACGTGTCTGGATACTTGTGTACTTTTGGCCAGTGTAAACTCATTCTTCCTTTGCTCAATAGGTGAAAGATACAGGACGGAAAATCGCTACACCTGGTGTAAGGCACCCTCCGCCATTAACTGTAAACTGGCTTAAGAGCGTAGATGGAGAAGTAGAGCAGGATTCGAACCTGCGACAGTAGCAGCAGCGCGGTTCCGGACTGAAGCGCCTACAACCGATCGGCCACAGCGGCCGGCGGTCAGGCATTCAGTTACAGCATCACCACGCCCCTCAATACTTACGAGTAACTCTCGGTAGAACTCTGACATTCAAAACCCACCGCAAGAACATGAAATTCTTCACCTGATCCGCAAACTAGCGGGGACACAGTGGGGCCCACATCCACAAACTATTCGCTCTTCTGTGCTTTTCTCCTGCCGAATATGCGTCCCCAGTCTGGTATTGGTCACCTCATGACTGGCAAGTAGACACTGCTCTCAACGAAACCTGCAGGGGGATCAGAGGTTGCTTACGACCTACCCCAACTAATAAGCTGTAGTACCTGGCTGGAACAGCGCCACCATGCACAGTGGCTGCCGACAAGGAGAGACTGAAAGTGGAACAGGACAGTGCCCATCCACTGCACGGACATCATCCACCGCAGCAACGGCTGAGCTCGTGAAAGAGTTTCCTGATAGCATCCGAGAAGCTCACTGTTTCACCAGAGCTGGCAAGGTTGGAGTTACAGAAGAAGTCAACGCCTCCCCTGCACGGATGTGTGCCAGAACCTGAAGACTAACCATCTGGACACAATGAAACCTGGTTGGTGCGAAAATCTTTAAACATATTACGACCAGGAGTTGCACGATCCAGAGTCAACTTGAGGAGATGAGGCTTCTTAACAGAGGACACGTCCTGTGATTGGACAAGGACAAACCACAAGCCAAAATCCTCAGTGCCCTTTGCTCCCCAAATCCTGCACCAAGAATGTTCTCCTGCAAGCCAACCCACGCGCTTTGGAGGTTGCAAAGTACTGGCCACATGTAATATAAATACAATTTGTATCTACACTATGTGATCAAAAGTATCTGGACACCCCCAAAAAATAAGTTCTTCATATTAGATGCATTGTGCTGCCACCTACTGCCAGGCACTCCATATAAGCGACCTAAGTAGTCATTAGACATCATGAGAGAGCAGTATGGGGCGCTTCGAACATGGTCACGTGATTGGGTGTCACTTGGGTCATTCGTCTGTACGCGACTTCTCCACACTCTTAAAACAACCCTAGGACCACTATTTCCTATATGATAGTGAAGTGGAAACGTGAAGGGACACGTATACAAAGCCCGAACTCGTGTTTTGACTGACAGAGACCGCCGACAGTTGAAGAGGGTCGTAATGTGTAATAGGCAAATATCTATTCACAACATCACGTAGGAATCCCAAACTGCATCAGAATTCATTGCAAGTACTATGACAGCTAGACGGGAGGTAAGAAAACTTGGATTTCATGGTCGGGCGGCTGCTCATAAGCCACACATCACGCCGGTAAATGCAGAACGACGCCTCGCTAGGTGTAAGGAGCGTAAACATTCGACGAATGAAGAGTGGAAAAACGTCGTGTGGAGGGACGAACCATGGTACACAATGTGGCGATCCGATGGCGGCGTGTGGGTATGGCGAATAATGGCTCAAATGGCTCTGAGCACTACGGGACTCAACTGCTGTGGCCATCAGTCCCCTAGAACTTAGAACTACTTAAACCTAACTAACCTAAGGACACACACATCCATGCCCGAGGCAGGACTCGAACCTGCGACCGTAGCAGTCGCACGGTTCCGGACTGCGCGCCTAGAACCGCGAGACCGCCGCGGCCGGCTATGGCGAATACCCGGTGAACGTCAACTGACAGCGTGTGTAGTGCCAAAAATAAAATTCGGAGGCAGTGGTGTTATAGTGTGGTTGTGTTTTTCGGGGAGGGGGCTTTCACACCTTGTTTTTTTGTGTGGCACTATCACAGCACAGACCTACATTGATGTTTTAAGCACCTTCTTGCTCCCCACCGTTGAAGAGCAATTCGGGGATGGTGATTGCATGTTTCAACACGATCGAGCACCTGTTCATGATGTACGGCCTGTGTAGGAGTGGTTACACGAAAATAACATCCCTGTAATGGACTGGCCTGCACAGAGTCCTGACCTGAATCCTATAGGACCCCTTTGGGATGTTTTGGAACGCTGACTTTGTGCCAGGCCTCACCAACCAATATCGATACCTCTCCTCAGTGCAGCACTCCATGAAGAATGGGCTGCCATTCCCCAAGAAACCTTCCAGCACCTGACTGAACGTATGCCTGCGAGAGTGAAAGCTGTCATCAAGGTTGAGGGTAGGCCAACACCGTACTGAACTCTAGCATTACCGATGGAGGGCGCCACGAACATGTAAGTCATTTTCAGCCAGTTGTCGGGATCCCGAGTTTGATTTTCGGCGGAGTCAGGGATTTTCAGCTGCCCCGAAATGAGTGGGTGGTGTTGTATCGTCTTCAGCATCATCATTCATCCCCATTACGGTCGGAGGAAGGCAACGGCAAACCACCTGCAGTAGGACCTTGCCTAGTACGGCGGTGAGAGTCTCCGGCATCTTTCCCCTACGCTCTGTGAAGAAGCATGAGACTTCATTTCATTTCCATTTTCTGTTTTACACTTCACGTAAATCCTGAGAGAACATGCACCTTTGCTTAAAAATTTGAAACCACGTGGAATCGAACCTAGGCCCTCTATGCAGCGAGCAAGCAAACTAAAACAGAATCACGCTGCTTGTCGGAAAAAAATCTACCTTATTTTAGTATATTAAACCTAGTCGGAAAACTCCAAAGGCGATTTTCTTAGGAATTTTTGAGAGCAGAATCTAACTGCTTTGGAAGAGGTATATTTGATTTTTGAACTTGTACCCTTGAGAGATAAACAGGTACCCTTTTTAGAGAGAAACAGGCGATGTGGTCACATGTAGAGGCACAATTTAATTCAGTTCCTGGTAAGTTTGATTCATAAATTGGTAAGCTTTCTGGATTCATGTTAGGTACACGATATGGTATACAATTCCTTCAATCTCTCTCAGTATATCAAAACGCGCCGCCCTTTTAAAACCATTCACTTGTAAAACCCTGGTCATCTGGAGAAAACCAGGAATGAGCTACAGTCAATTTTACCATAGTCAACTCCTTCGTTTAATTTGATTGAGATCTGTTGCGACCAGACGAAACTACTTTTGTTCAGCCCTAAACGTGGGTTCTGTTATTTCTCTAGGAGGAGGCTTATCAAAGAAGAACACATGAAATATTAGTTCATTTTACTATCTAAATGAATAAAAGATTCATTTAACTTTCACACAGTTTTTATCAGAGGATTGCTTCATAATTTATGACTGTAATAGACTATGAAAATGTCACTTGATAAACTTATTAATAAAATGTTCTCTTGAGGTACAACTGCCTCGAGATGACTGGGTATTTGTGGTGTCCCCATCATTTCATCCTCATTCATGAAAGTGGCGATATTTGCCTGAGCAACGGTTGGGAATTTGTACTGGCGTTGATAATCGCGCAGTTGAGCGCCCCACAAACCAAACATCATCATCACCATCATCTTGAGGTACAAAATACAACATTTAGAACAGTACGTGTTCATCAGAAACTTCAAGCAGTCATTGGTCGTATACAGTGAGGTGCTACAAGTCCTGGGATAGTGATGTGCATGTATACAGACAGCGGTAGTATCGCGTACGCAAGGCATAAAAGGACAGTGCATTGGCGAGTTGCCCTTTGTACTCAGGTGTATCAGGCTTCTGAAGTGATTATGGCGCAACGACGGGAATTAACAGACTTTTATGCGGAATCATAGTAGTAGCTATACGCATGGGACACCCTTTTTTGAGAAATCGTTAGGGAGCTCAATAGTCTGAGCTCCATTGCGTCAAGTGTGTGCAGAGAATTCCAAGTTTCAGGCATTACCTCTTCACACTAACACACAGTTGCCTATCGCCTTCACTTAACGGCATTCGGGAGGACGACGGTTCAATCCCGTCTCCGGCCATCCTGATTTAGGTTTTCCGTGATTTCCCTAAATCGTTTCAGGCAAATGCCGGGATGGTTTCTTTGAAAGGGCACGGCCGATTTCCTTCCCAATCCTTCCCTAACCCGAGCTTGCGCTCCGTCTCTAATGACCTCGTTGTCGACGGGACGTTAAACACTAACCACCACCACTTCACGTAACGACCGAGAGCAGCAGCTTTTCTGTAGAGTTGTCAATGCTAATAGAAAAGCAACACTGCATGAAATAACCAGACAAATCAATCTTGGGCGTATGACGAGCGTATCTGTTGGGTCAGTGCAGCGAAATTCGGCGTCAATGGGCTATGACAACAGACAACCGATGCGAATGTCTCTGTTAACAGCAGGACAGGACATCGCTCACAGTTGGCTCGTGACCCAGGCGATTGGCAAACAGGGGCCCGGTCAGATGAGTCTCTATAACTGTTAGTAAAATCTGATGGTAGGGTTCGAGTTTGGTGCAGACCCCACAAAGCCATCGATCCAAATTGTCAGCAAGGCACGTTGCAAGCTAGTGGTGGTTCCATGATGGACTCAGCTTTGTTTTTACGCCGACCGTTGTGACCGAGCGGCTCTAGGAGCTTCAGTCTGGGACCTCACGACCGCTACGGTCGCAGGTTCGAATCCTGCCTCGGGCATGGATGTGTGTGATGTCCATAGGTTAGGTTAGGTTTAAGTAGTTCTAAGTCCACGGGTTTCGGATAGATTATATAATGGTAAGACAGAGATTTAGGAACCAGATTTAAAATTGTAAGACATTTCCAGGGGCAGATGTGGACTCTGACCACAATCTATTGGTTATGACCTGTAGATTAAATCTGAAGAAACTGCAAAAAGGTGGGAATTTAAGGAGATGGGACCTGGATAAACTGACTAAACCAGAGGTTGTACAAAGTTTCAGGGAGAGCATAAGGGAACAACTGACAGGAATGGGGGAAAGAAATGCAGTAGAAGCTTTAAGGAATGAAATAGTGAAGGCAGCAGCGGATCAAGTAGGTAAAAAGACGAGGGCTAGTAGAAATCCTTGGGTAACAGAAGAGATACTGAATTAATTGATAAAAGGAGAAAATACAAAAATGCAGTAAGTAAAGCAGGCAGAAAGGAATAAAAACGTCTTAAAAATGAGATCGACAGGAAGTGCAAAATGGCTAAGCAGGGATAGCTAGAGGACAAATGTAGGGGTGACATAGATACTGCCTACAGGAAAATTAAAGAGACCTTTGGAGAAAAGAGAGCCAATTGTATTAATATCTAGAGCTCAGATGGAAACCCAGTTCTAAGCAAAGAAGAGAAAGCAGAAAGGTGGAAGGAGTATATATAGGGTCTATACAAGAGCGATGTTCTTGAGGGCAATATTATGGAAATGGAAGAGGATGTAGATGAAGATGAAATGGGAGATACGATACTGCGTGAAGAGTTTGACAGAGCACTGAAAGACCTGAGTCGCAACAAAGCTCAGGGAGTAGACAACATTCCATTAGAACTACTGACAGCCTTAGGAGACCCAGTACTGACAACACTCTACCATCTCGTGAGCAAGATGTATGACACAGGTGAAATTCCCTCAGATTTGAAGAAGCATATAATAATTCCATTCCCAAAGCAAGTAGGTGTTGACAGATGTAAAAATACAGAAGTATCAGTTTAATAAGTCTCAGCTGCAAAATACTAATGTGAATTCTTTAGAGACGAATGGAGAAAGTGGCGGATGCCGACCTCGGCGAAGATCTGTTTGGATTCCGCAGAAATGTTGGAACACGTGACGCAATACTGACCCTACGATTTATCTTAGAAAATAGATTAAGGAAAGGCAAGCCTACATTTCTAGCATTTGCAGACTTAGAGAAAGCTTTTGACAATGTCGACTGGAATACTCTCTTTCTAATTCTAAAGGTGGCAGGGGTAGAATACAGGGAGCGAAAGGCTATCTACAATTTGTACAGAAACCAGATGGCAATTATAAGTGTCGAGGGGCATGAAAGGGAAGCAGTGCTTGGGAAGGGAGTGAGACAGAGTTGTAGCCTCTCCCTGATGTTATTCAGTCTGTATATTGAGCAAGCAGTAAAGGAAACAAAAGAAAAGTTCGGTGTAGGTATTAAAATGAGAAGAAATAAAATCTTTGAGTTTTGCGGATGACGTTGTAATTCTGTCAGAGACAGCAAAAGACTTGGAAGAGCAGTTGAACGGAATGGACAGTGTCTTGAAGGGAGGATATAAGATGAACATCGACAAAAGCAAAGCGAGGATAATGGAATGTAGTCGAATTAAGTCGGGTGATGCTGAGGGAATTAGATTAGGAAATGAGACACTTAAAGTAATAAAGGAGTTTTGCTATTTAGGGAGTAGTAGTTAACATCGAGTATGGATTTAAGTGTCAGGAAGTCGATTCTGAAAGTATTTGTATGGAATGTAGCCATGTATGGAAGTGAAACATGGACGATAAAAAGTTTGGACAAGAAGAGAATAGAAGCTTTCGAAATGTGGTGCTACAGAAGAATGCTGAAGATTACATGGGTAGATCGCATAACTAATGAGGAGGTATTGAATAGAATTGGGGAGGAGTTTGTGGCACAACTTGACAAGAAGAAGGGACCGGTTGGTAGGACATGTTCTGAGGCATCAATGAATCACCAATTTAGCATTAGAAGGCAGCGTGGAGGGTAAAAATCGTAGATGTAGGCTGCAGTAGGTACTGGGAGATGAAGAAACTTGCACAGGATAGAGTAGCATGGAGAGCTGCATCAAACCAGTCTCAGGACTGAAGACCACAACAACAACTACTACGAAATATGAAGTGGGTGATGGTTTGATACGAAAAGGTTTTTTCCGGCAATAAGAGGTGGAAATTGGCAAACCTCTTGTCGACCCCTGTTCACGAGTCTGGATATTTTGACATTGGCCTCTCAATATATATATTCTTTACTGTCGTTCCTTGCTAACGATACCAGCTTATTCCCAAGAATTTTCAGCTTTCACTCAGTTGATACTCGGCAGAAATGCAATCTACCTTTGTGTAGCAGTTCCTTAATCTCGTGCAGAAAGGTGTGCATTATGTTGCTGCATCCATCTTATTGAATAAGCTAGCACTACAATTCAATAATCGTAGCAGTAATCGACGCGCTCTCAAATGGTTCAAATGGCTCTGAGCACTATGGGACTTAACATCTATGGTCATCAGTGCCCTAGAACTTAGAACTACTTAAACCTAAATAACCTAAGGACATCACACAACACCCAGCCATCACGAGGCAGAGAAAATTCCTGACCCCGCCGGGAATCGAACCCGAGAACCCGGGCGCGGGAAGCGAGAACGCTACCGCACGAGCACGAGCTGCGGACGAAGCGCTCTCATGTTGGAACTGAAGAGTTTCCTCATGGGTCACTCCTTCTGCTCCGTCCAGCAATTACTTGCAAAATTAAGCTGATTCTTGTTGTTGTGTTGATTGCTTTTACTTAAACTTATGGCTTGACTTTTTTCTGGTTCAGAGACATTTTATTTTTATCTGTTATTATAAGTTGTTAATTTCATGTACTGACACATTCCATGACCTTGGAACTTTGCTCCTCAATTTGGTGCTACGGAACTTGACGTGTGAATAAATAAATAAAAGAAAACAAGAGACTAATAGATGAGAATTTAAATACCTTATTTTTATAAAACAAAATTTGCATATTTTGTATTATTGTATAGGCGGCAGGTGTGGCCGAGAGGTTCTAGGGGCTTCAGTCTGGAACCGCGCGACAGCTACGGTCGTAGGTTCGAATCCCGCCTCGGTCATGGATGTATGCGATGTCCTTAGGTTAGTTAGGTTTAAGTAGTCCTAGGGGACTGATGACCTCAGATGTTAAGTCCCATAGTGCTCAGAGCCATTTCAACCATGTTATTGTATTTTAAGCAATAAAAATACTTAGAAAGCTACTTTTCATTTGAAATACTTGCCCAGAACGATGTATAGTTAATCGACACGTTGATGGATTTTAAAGTTATTATCGATAATATCGGATGTGACAACTGTTGATGTTTAAGTAACACTAAGCTACAAAACGATATAGATCGTTGCAGAAAGTCCATTACATCACTGGGAAGCTCTCTTGGTCAGTGTGAGGGCGCTGGGAGTCCTCGCCAATGTCTGTAGCGTCGATTGGCTGAGTCGACTGTGGTGGGGCCGCGCAGTTTCTGGACACTGTCAAAAGATCGATACACTAGAATCTTGCGCTGAACGGGGTCGTACGGTGATTCCAACGCCGTTAACTTTTATTTTCTCCATACTGCATGATAGGTCGTGGTTGTGAATGTCAATGTTAAAAAATATTACTTTTGAATACATTATGGGAAAAGCAATGATCAATGTCTTACAAATATTTACTATTAGAACAGTCTTGATCACGATTTATTTATCAAGGTGACCGGTTTGGACCACTACTGTTGCAACGACATCACTTGGTCGCTCGTCTCGACGCCGACACAGACGAGTGATTTTCCAAGCAACTTCGACAAGTACAATATTACGAACGCCACCGTGTTGGGAAGCCTGCTATGGAAATTGAACTGATTTGTTTAGCAGCAATGGCAGCTGGGTGTGCATCCCCACGAATACTTCCGACAAACATGTTGCTGCTCAATAATACGTCGTCTGACGTGACAGTCTTCGCCATTCCACTTTCGCAGCAACTTCGTTAGAAAGAAGCCTGCTGCCATATCGTTGCACTGGCGTTTGTCGTCACCATGGCAACCACTAGTTCACCTCTCGACTTTACAACAACTTCAGTGGAAAGAAGCCTGCTGCCTCATCTTTGCAACGGCGTCCAACTTCACCATGGCAACCAGTGGTTCCAAATGGTTCACTAACAGACCTTGAAAGGGCAACCCAGGTACTGCTAAACCGAAGTTCATTTTTGCTACATATTTAAATATTTTTAACGCTTCTTGATTTACAATAGCTGTTTAATAAGCTAAGTTTAGTGTATATTTATTTTTAATTCTTGACAATGTTCTTTTAAACAAGAAATTTTTAATTGTAATTCGACTTATAACTCATTGCTTAGTAATGACACCATGCAGTCAGAAGTGAGCGGAGCCTACATTATATATAGTAAGACGTGCACTGGTTTCTCCAGTAGTGATTCTGCAACAGAAAGAGGTTCCTACTCAATGGTAATTCATCGTTTTATATCTTTATAACTTTATGTATTTTCTTTAATGTATCTAGCCCTCTAATCAAAACTTAGTATACAACTTGTAAGTCTGAAGATGACCACAGTAGTGGTCGAAACCGGTCAACCTGATAGATAAATCGTGATCAAGACTGTTTTAACAGAAAAGTTAAAAACTATATCGCCTCCACCACTTGTTTATACTGTAAAACACTAAGAATGAAGCGTTTCGGAAGTCAAGCTTCCATCATCAGAATAATAAAAAGTAAAAGAACCTGTTAAAACTCGCTAAAATTGAACATGCACCAGGCACAATAAGATGTATGATAAAATTAAACTACATTTTTAGCAACTGGCAGGATACCATCATTTCATGAGGTTCTTGGAACATGTATATGTTATCTGTTAGTATAGACATCTGTGTGACTTCCTTGTTTATTTGCGCGTGAGCTCACTCGCGTTTCAGTGTCGTGTTTTCTACGTGGTGTGTGGTATCAACGAAGACACACGGTCGGTTTACGACGATAGAGGAGAGAGGCATGTGGTTAGATGATGAACACCATAGGCGATACCTACATCCACATCTACATGACTACTCTGCAATTCACATTTAAGTGCTTGGCAGAGGGTTCATCGAACCACAATCATACTATCTCTCGACCATTCCACTCCCGAACAGCGCGCGGGAAAAACGAACACCTAAACCTTTCTGTTCGAGCTCTGATTTCTCTTATTTTATTTTGATGATCATTCCTACCTATAGTTTCTCATTAGGAAGAGAAAGTTGGTGCCTGAAATTTCGTAAATAGATCTCGCCGAGACGAAAATCGTCTTTGCTTTAATGACTTCCATCCCAACTCGCGTATTGTATCTGCCACACTCTCTCCCCTATTACGTGATGATACAAAACGAGCTGCCCTTTTTTGCACCCTTTCGATGTCCTCCGTCAATTCCACCTGGTAAGGATCCCACACCGCGCAGCAATGTTCTAACAGAGGACGAACGAGTGTAGTGTAAGCTGTCTCTTTAGGGGACTTGTTGCATCTTCTAAGTGTCCTGCCAATGAAACGCAACCTTTGCCTCGCCTTCCCCACAATATTATCTATGTGGTCTTTGCAACTGAAGTTGTTCGTAAATTTAACACCCAGGTACTCAGTTGAATTGACAACCTGGAGAATTGTACTATTTATCGAGTAATCGAATTCCAACGGATTTCTTTCGGAACTCGTGTGGCTCACCTCACACTTTTCGTTATTTAGCGTCAACTGCCACCTGCCACACCGTAGAGCGATCTTTTCTAAATCGCTTTGCAACTGATACTGGTCTTCGGATGGCCTTACTAGACGGTAAATTACAGCATCATCTGCGAACAACCTAAGAGAACTGCTCAGATTGTCACCCAGATCATTTATATAGATCAGTAACAGCAGAGGTCCCAGGACGCTTCCCTGGGGAACACCTGATATCACTTCAGTTTTACTCGATGATTTGCCGTCTATTTCTACGAACTGCGACCTTCCTGACATGGAATCACGAATCCAGTCGCACAACTGAGACGATACCCCATAGGTCCGCAGCTTGATTAGAAGTCGCTTGTGAGGAACGGTGTCAAAAGCTTTCCGGAAATGTTGTATTGAATCGGAGTAACAAGCATATATTTAACATAGGGAAGTAGCCTCGTGCGGGGTTTCGATAGAAGTGGTGCTCCAGTTGTGTTGTGCGGTGTATACCGGCATCCATCGCGGACTGCGAGTTCCTACAGTGGGTGCACGTGACTCACTGTGCTGCTGCACTGCACGGCCAGCGGTCTCCGACGGCCGCCCTTGGGCCCCTCCCTGGGCAGCGCCGGCCGCCAAACAGGAAGAGCCGCCGGCGCCGGGAACAGCGGCCGGCCGCTGCTATTCCGGGCGCGGCGCGCGCGCGAATAGCCCGAGTTCACACCCCGCGCCGGGCAGCCGGCCAGCGGCGCACGCTCTAGACTCCCGGAATAGCGCGGCGCGGGGCCGCGGTTCAAGTCCCCGGCCGGCCGCTCCGATATACATCGGCCGCAGTGGCTATTCGCGGCCAGCGCGCGACGCTCCGCTTCGGAAATGTCACCGCCAAATGTCAGTTCAGCGGAGCCGGCGCTGCCAAGGCGAGGGACCAGTGCACCAACCTCCATTAAAAGGTAACCGCAATGTCAAAAAATATATCGGCTCGACCACTTGTTTATAGTGGAAAACACTAAGATTGACGCCTTTCGGAAGTCAAGCCTCCATCATCAGAATAATAAAAAGTAAAAGAACCTGTTAAAACTCGCTAAATTGGAACATGCACCAGGCACAATAAAATTCGTAATAAAATTAAAACATCGTGGCTACTTCCCTTGTTGCACCCGTGTCTTCCAAGATGCCACTCTTGTTCAAAACCGGTGGTAGGCAGAAAACATCTTCCGAGATTGTCCTAGATGCTTTCTCCGAAAATTATTTGGAACAGTTAGTCCAGGAACCCACACGAATTGTAAATGGTTCCGAAAACACACTTGACCTCTTAGCCACAAACAATCCCGAGCTAATAGAGAGCATCATGACTGATACAGGGATTAGTGATCACATGGTCGTTGTAGCTAGGCTCAATACAGTTTCTTCCAAATCCACCAGAAACAAACGCAAAATAATTTTATTTAAAAAAGGGGATAGAGTGACACTAGAAGCCTTCCTAACAGACAATCTCCATTCCTTCCGAACTGACTATGCAAATGTAGACGAGATGTGGCTCAAATTCAAAGATATAGTAGCAATAGCAATTGAGAGATTCATACGTCACAAATTGCTAAGAGATGGAACTGGTCCCCTATGGTACACAAAACAGGTCCGAACGCTGTTGCAGAGGCTATGGAAAAACATGCGAAGTTCAGAAGAACGCTAAATCGCAAAGACTGGCTTCAATTTAGAGACGCGCGAAATTTGGCACGGACTTCAATGCGAGATGCCTTTAATAGGTTCCACAACGAAACATTGTCTCGAGCGGTAGAAAACCCGAAGAAATTCTGATCGTATGTAAAGTACACAAGCGGCAAGACGCAGTCAACATCTTCGCTGCGCAGTGCCGATGGTACTGTTACCGACGAGTGTGCCGCTAAAGCGGAGTTATTGAACGCAGTTTTCCGAAATCCCTTCACCAGCGAAGACGAATGGAATATTCCAGAATTTGAAACACGAACAGGTCCTACCATGAGTTTCTTAGAAGCAGGTACCTCGGGTTCGCGAAGCAACTCAAATTGCTTGATACGGCAAATCTTCAGGTCCAGATTGTATACCGATTAGGTTCCTTTCAGATTACGCTGATACAATAGCTCCCTACTTATCAATCATATACAACCGCTCGATCACCGATATATCTGTACCTACACATTTGAAATTTGCGCAGGTCGCAACAGTGTTTAAGAAGGGTAGTAGGAGTAATCCATCGAACTACAAACCTACATCATTGACGTCGGTTTGCAGTAGGGATTTGGAGCATATACTGTATTCAAACATTATGAATCTATTGACACGTAATCAGCATGGTTTCAGAAAACATCGTTCTTGTGCAACGCTGCTAGCTCTTTATTCGCACGAAGTAATGGCCGCTATCGACAGGGGATCTCAAGTTGATTGCGTATTTCTAGAGTTCCAGAAACCTTTTGACACCGTTCCTCACAAGCGACTTCTAATCAAGCTGCGGGCCTATGGGGTATCGTCTCAGGTGTGCGACTGGATTCGTGATTTCCTGTCAGGAAGGTCGCAGTTCGTAGTAATAGACGGCAAATCATCGAGTAAAACTTAAGTGATATCACGTGTTCCCAAAGTAAGCGTCCTGAGACCTCTGCTGTCACTGATCTATATAAATGATCTGGGTGACAATCTGAGCAGTTCTCTTAAGTTGTTCGCAGATGATGCTGTAATTTACCGTCTAGTAAGGTCATTCGAAGACCAGTATCAGTTGCAAAGCGATTTAGAAGAGATTGCTCTATGGTGTGGCAGGTGGCACTTGACGCTAAATAACGAAAAGTGTGAGGTGATCCACACGAGTTCCAAAAGAAATCCGTTGGAATTCGATTACTCGATAAATAGTACAATTCTCCAGGTTGTCAATTCAACTGAGTACCTGGGTGTTAAATTTACGAACAACTGCACTTGGAAAGACCACATAGACAATATTGTGGGGAAGGCCAGGCAAAGGTTGCGTTTCATTGGCAGGACACTTAGAAGATGCAACAAGTCCCCTAAAGAGACAGCTTACACTACACTCGTTCGTCCTCTGTTAGAATATTGCTGCGCGGTGTGCGATCCTTACCAGGTGGGATTGACGGAGGACATCGAAAGGGTGCAAAAAAGGGCAGCTCGTTTTGTATTATCACGTTATAGGAGAGAGAGTGTGGCAGATATGATACACGAGTTGGGATGGAAGCCATTACAGCATAGACGTTTTTCGTCGCGGCGAGACCTTTTTACGAAATTTCAGTCACCAACTTTCTCTTCCGAATGCGAAAATATTTTGTTGAGACCAACCTACATAGGTAGGAATGATCATCAAAATAAAATAAGAGAAATCAGAGCTCGAACAGAAAGGTTTAGGTGTTCGTTTTTCCCGCTCGCTGTTCGGGAGTGGAATAGTAGAGAGATAGTATGATTGTGGTTCGATGAACCCTCTGCCAAGCACTTAAATGTGAATTGCAGAGTAATCATGTAGATGTAGATTTAAGTAACATTTACGATCAATATTTTCACAATATACGAGGCTCACTCCAAAACCAATGCACACTATTTTTTTTTTAACTCGTTTTTTTTCTACACGTTTGAAAGTTTTACAGTGTGTAGAGACTGCGTGAAGAGTTTGACGGGCCACTGAAAGACCTGAGTCGAAACTAGGCCCAGGAGTAGACAAAATTCCATTAGAACTACTGACGGCCTTGGGGGAGCCAGTCCGGACAAAAGTCTACTATCTGGTTAGCAAAATGTATGAGACACGCGAAATTCCCTCAGACTTCAAGAAGAATATAATAATTCCAATCCCAAAGAAAGCAGGTGTTGACAGATGTGAAAATTACCGAACTATCAGTTTAATAAGTCACGGCTGCAAAATACTAACGCGAGTTCCTTACAGACGAATGGAAAAACTGGTAGACGTCGACCTCGGGGAAGATCAGTTTGGATTCCGTAGAAATATGGGAACACGTGAGGCAATACTGACCCTACGAGTTCTGTTCTGAGAGATCGAGGAATCACCAATTTAGTATTGGAGGGCAGTGTGGAGGGTAAAAATCGTAGAGGGAGACCAAGAGATGAATACACTAAGCAGATTTAAAAGGATGTAGGCTGCAGTAGGTACTGGCATATGAAGATGCTTGCACAGGATAGAGTAGCATGGAGAGTTGCATCAAACCAGTCTCAGGACTGGAGACCACAACAACAACAAGAACAACAATATGACATAATAGAATGGAAGTAAGCAAAGTGTGTAAGATTTTTATGTTTATATCTCCTACATCTGACATTGGCACTGCAGATACAGACTTGTTTAGGCACTTAAGCAATTCCGTGGAATCTCCTTCCAAACGGAATTTAATATCGATTTGTAATCCTAGAAATTTAGCACTGTCAACCTATGTGCATCTCTTCATATGTTATATTCATGCTGGAAAAATATCTCTTACATTTTCTCAACTGTATATAGTGGGTCTTCTCAAAGTTTAATGACAGTGAATTACTTTTAAACCATTTATTAATGTCAGTCTAAATTCGATTAGCAGCTATTTCTAAATCTGTACTTGAATTGCTACATATTCCAATGTTTGTATCATCTGCAAACAAAACAAACTTAATATCTGGCAATTTAGCAGACGAGAGATCATTAATGAACACAAGAAAAAGCAACAGACCAAAGATGGAACCTTGAGGAACACCACTTGTAATTAATTCCTATTCAGATGAAGAATGAGTGCTTACTGCACAGATATTTTGCAATGATGCCCTTTGTTTCTTATTAGATAGATAAGACTGAAACCATTTCGCAGAATTGCTGGTGACACCATATTATTCTAATTTACTTAAGAGAATGCTATGGTTCACACAGTCAAGGACTTTTGACAGGTCACAGGAAATACCAGCAGCTTCTAATTTATTACCTAATTAATTAAGTTTGGCAACAACCTCGATGGCACTTCTGGAGCTTTACTGAGAATTTTAGGAAAGGTTCTGGACTGAGACAGACTGTGATGTAGTCCTAGTCGCCTGCCATCGGGCGTCAGGGGGTTGCCAGCCTGCAGGCAGCTAGGACTACATCACAGGTTGCCCCATATTTTTAAAATTCTCAGCATAGGTGGGTGGATACAAACGAGGGTCTTCCCGAACTGATGGGTCTTAGACAGTCCTTTTTCCATTCTATTCACGCATGTGTAAGTGTCACATCCCATCCCCCAACCACTTCCCCCCCCCCCCCCAGCCCCCGTGATAACGAAACTGGAGGGCACGAAACAACAGAGCTCAAAATGCATTAGCACGCACTGTTGTTTTGCATCACGTTCAAATTTTGTTGAATCGTTTCGAACGGTACCTGGTAGTTCCAGTCTCTGCACGAGGGAAAAAATTGTGGTCGAACAGCATTACAAAGGTGTGCGGCCACGTTCGATGTGGATGCGGCCCCACCATGTCGTTAGAGGAGGGCTGCAATGCCTGAGTGTGTCAGCAGCGTCAAAGGCTTTGATGGACGTCGAGCTGCTGCTCATCACACTTCGAACTGTCGTTACCGCCGGCCAAAAGTGTTGAAATGAACGCTCCAAAGAAAGGGACTGTTTCATTCATGATCCTTAGGCCACCCCCAGAAGACCTTCCGTATCAATTCTGAGGGACCGTATTTATGAAACATACTCGTCTGCCACCCGTCAGGAAGTCGCATGATTTCAAAGCTGGGCGTCGCCGTTCTGTCCTCCATCGCAGAGACATCCAAAGAAGGGGTGAAATGTGAGTAAGAGGGGATGTGGCGAGCTTCCCATTCTGTGACACGTCCACCGTGGCGCTGGGCAGAACTGTAGTGAAACATGGTGCAAATGTGTCATCATCAACTCACTCTACACGTCACGTAAACTTGTGAGCTGTGGCGTTTTGGCGCGTGTGTTGCTGTTCGAAGCGCCGTCGAGCCCGGGGGTGACATAGCAGGGTGCCATATTTTTTCACCCTTACAGAGGAAGGCTGTACGCATCTTCAAGCCTAAATCAAATTACTGCGTCGCAATAGTTTCGAAAAAGTGACCATTTAATTGTGTTGCGCAGTGTAGTCGCGGATTCGCCTCAGAATGACAACACGCAAAACTACCTAATGGGCGCTAGATCGTAGCGAAATGTATCAAGATGATCTACATAATTACAGCATTATTTTCTGCATATACACTATGTGTTCAAAGGTATCCGGACACCTGGCTGAAAGTGACTTACAAGTTCGTGGCGCCCTCAATCGGTAATGCTGGAGTTCAATATGATGTTGACCAACCCTTAGCCTTGATGACAGCTTCCACTCTCGCAGGCATACGTTCAATCAGGTGCTGGAAGGTTTCTTGGGTAATGAGAGCCCACTCTTCACGGAGTGCTGTACTGAGGAGAGGTATCGATGTCGGTCGGTGAGACCTGGCACGAAGTCAGCGTTCCAAAACATCCCAAATGTGTGCTATAGGATTCAGGTAAGGACTCTGTGCAGGCCAGTCTATTACAGGGATCTTACTGTCGTGTAACCACTCCGCCACAGGCCGTACCTTATGTACAGGTGTTCGAACGTGTTGAAAGATGCAATCGCCATCCCCGAATTGCTCTTCAACAATGGGAAGCAATAATGAGCTTAAAAATCACTGTAGGACTGTGCCGTGGTAGTGCCACGCAAAACAACAAGGAGTGCAAGTCCCCTCCATGAAAAACACGACCACTCCACAACACCACCGCCTCCGAATTTTGGTGTTGGCACTACACACCCTGCCATCCACGAATTGCCCTTCAACAGTGAGAAGCAACAAGGTGGTTAACTCATCAATGTAAGCCTACGCTGTGATAGTCCCACGCGCAACAACAAGGAGGGTGCAAGCCGTCTCCATGAAAAACACGACCAAACGGTAACACCACTGTTGACACTACACACACCGGCAGACGACGTTCACCGGGCATTCGCCGTACCCACACCCTTCCATCGGATCGCCACATTGTGTACCGTGATTCGTCACTCCGCACAACGTTTTTACACTGTTCAATCGTCCAATGTTCATGCTCCTTACACCAAGCGAGGAGTCGTTTCGCATTTACCGTCTTGATGTGTGGCTTATGAGCAGCTGCTCAACCATGAAATGCAAGTTTTTTCACCTCACACCTAACTGTCATTGTACTTGCAGTGGATCCTGATGCAGTTTGGAATTCCTGTGTGATGGTTTGAATAGATGTCTGCCTATTTCACATTAGGACCCTCTTCAACTGTCGGCGGGCTCTGTCAGTCAACAGACGAGGTCGACCCGTAGGCTTTAGTGCTGTACGTGTCCCTTCCGTTTCCACATCGTTACAACATCGGAAACAGTGGACCTAGGGATGTTTAGGAGCGTCGAAATCTCGCGTACAGACGTATGACACAAGTGACACCCAGTCGCCTGACCACGTTCGAAGTCCGTGAGTTCCACGGAGATCCCCAATCTGCTCTCTCGTGATGTCTACTGACCACTGAGGTCGCTAATATGGAGCACCTGGCAGCAGGTGGCAGTACAATGGACGTAATATGAAAAATGTATGTTTTTGGGGGTGTCCGGATACTTTCGATCACATAGTGTAAACATCGAAAATGTAACCAATGTTCGGTTACTTGTACAGTAAAATCTCGGATAGCGAGCATAATTCGTTTCAGAATCTTACTCGCAGTGCAAAACACTTGTTAAGTGAAATAATTTATCCCATATAAATTAATGTAAAGTATGATAAAGCATTTTATGCAGAAAAAGTACTAAAAGATTAATCTTATTCACGCATTCATTCGTAGAAAATTATACACAGGGTATCATGTACATTATTATTCAGTATCAATTGATCTTGGAACTCTTCCTTCTGGTCAGTGTTGACATAGAAAAACAATATTGGAATTGTGAGGCCGCCTTGATGCAAAGTCCGCAGCTGGTGGTCGTGCGGTATCGTTCTCGCTTCCAACTCCCGAGTTCCCGGGTTCGATTCCCGGCGGGGTCAGGGATTTTCTCTGCCTCGTGATGACTGGCTGTTGTGTGACGTCCGTAGGTTAGTTAGGTTTAAGTAGTTCTAAGTTCTAGGGGACTGATGACCATGGATGTTAAGTCCCATAGTGCTCAGAGCCATTTGAATTTTTGAACCTTGATGCAAAACACATTGTTATTCGTTTACTTATTTATTTCTTAAAGTCGTTTCGGTGACAAATATCACCATCATAAGCGGGTTCTTTAAATCTAAAACATGCCGAAAATAGCATAGTTATACAAACACAGTAACACATAGTACATTTTTGCTGTTCATTTTTTGAAATATGGTTTTATATGGATACTTCGATACTACCTTATTTATTGTATATCATGGGACGTTTTTAAGAATTATTGTCGCTGTTTGCGGCGTATTCTCTGTGCTTTTTCTGTTAACGTTTCTTCTCAGCGTACATCATGTCATCTGCAACAGTGTGAGCAGCTGTTAGTAAATAAATACTACAAGGTGAACTTAGTATTTCAGCGTTTTGCACCTGGGATTGCGGTAGTGTTGTGTGTACTGGGCTGTTACTTAGTTATTCGTGTACTCACGTTCGTTGGACGACATGTAGCCGATTCTATACACACAAAAATAAAACCTTCCCCGGCCGAGCGGTTCTAGGCGCTACAGTTTGGATCCGCGCAACCGCTAAGGTCGCAGGTTCGAATCCTGCCTTGGGCATGGATGTGTGTGAGGTCCTTAGGTTAGTTCGGTTTAAGTAGTTCTAAGTTCTAGGGGACTGATGACCTTAGCAGTTAAGTCCCATAGTGCTCAGAGCCATTTTTTGAACAAAACTTTCGCACTTCGTTTATGATCAGGAACATTACGCCATCTTGCTGTTCACGTGTGTCGCGAGAGGTGTATCGTGTGTTGCGAGAAGGCTGTGAAAACTGTAGCGGGACTTACGACGACTTATTCATTTATGTCTCTGCAATAAACGTAAACACAACACTTTGCAACAATACACTCTTAACCGTTCTGGGAGAACTGACCAAGGACACAGAACAAAAAGCACACACAGGCAAAAGAGCCACTTCCCCATCAGACACAGAGACATAAATAAGGAACAGAAGTCGTCGTAACTCCCGCTACAGCTCTCATAGCCTACTCGCAACATGCGATTCGCCTATGACGACACACGTGAACAGAAAGATGGCGTAATCTTCCTGATCATAAACAAAGTGCGAAAGTTTTGTTTTTCTGTGTATAGAATCAGCTTCATGCGTCCACCGAATGTGAGTACAAGAGAAACTAACAGCCCAGTACACACAAAAACTGTATTCCACAACTCTACCGCAATCCCAAGTGTATAACGCTGACATACTAAGTTCACCTTGTAGTATTTGATTATCAACAGCTGCTCACACAGTTGCAGTTGACATGATGTACGCTGAGAAAAAACGGCAACAGAAAAAAGTACAGAAAATATGCCGCAATCAGCGACAATAATTCTTAAAAACGTGCCATAACACACAATAAATAAGGTAGTATCAAAGTATCCATAGAAAACTTTATTTCAAACAACGAACAGCAAAAATGTAATAATGTGTTACTGTGTTTGTATAATTATGCTATTTTCTGCATGTTTTACAATTAAAGAACCTACTTATGATGGTGATATCTGTCGCCGAAACTAGTTTGGGAAATAAATAAGAAAACAAATTACAAGGTTTTTTGCATCAAAGCGGACTCACAGTTCCGATATTGTTGTTTATCGTTCACGATACATAACTAATTCTCTTTTACTAGGAAGTTATCTATAGCCATTTGTTTCTGCCAACACTTCAACACTTGGCGAAAATGTGTCACAACATTATCATCAAACAAATCTGTAACGCGCGTAGCCACTGCTTTATTGGGGTGACGATTTTCAATGTACGATGCAAGCGATTCCCATGTTTTCAGCATTTCTCTTATTGCGCCAGAAGATTGCTGCTTTGCTGTTACCTCCTCCTCCTCCTCTGAAGAACTCCTCTCCACAACTTCCTGTTGTGAAACAAACTGCAACTCAATAACCTCTTTGGTGGTCATTTCCACAAACCTATCGATATCATTGTTACCCACTTCTAGTCCCATGGTCTTGGCCAAAGAGTCCCATTGACTACAGGGTCCGCTAGTACTGACTCAAATACCTCAGAGTCACATGCGACAACGCACTCCAGACAAAGTTTCTTCGAAGCAGAAGTGAAAGTTCTCTTGGTAACCCCATCGCACTCCTTTTCCATCATCTGGACGCGATGCTGAAGTAACATGTCCAAAACTCTCTGTAAGTGAGATTGGTAGCTTCAGTCAACTCAAAGCAATGCTGGATGACTGCTTTTTTGTAGAGTTACTTTAAAGTTAGGAATAATCTGCTGGTCCAAGGACTGGAGTAACGCTGCTGGGAGTAAGAGATTGGATCTTGATGAATTAAAATTGTCAAGGAGGGTATCTTGTAGGCCTGGAAAACGGGCAGGAGCGTTGTCCATAACAAGCAAGACATGGAGTGACAGATGCATCTCAGGCAAATATTTTTTCACCAAAAGACGAAACACTTCATTGATCCAATCACAAAAATGATCATGTGTCACCCAAGCCTTGTTGTTGGACCTCCACATCACATTTAACCTGCTCTTCTGGACTTTACATTTATTGAAGACTCGTGGAGTTACTGAGTAGTAAGCAAGCAGCAGTTCAATTTTCAAATCGCCGCTTGCATTGGCACGGTCTTTCCTTGGCTGGTGACCGGGTAATGCAGTGTCCTCTGCTGTTATAAAGGTACACTTCGGCATCTTTTTCCAGAATAGAACCGTCTCGTCACAATTAAAAGCCAGTTGCGAAACATAACCCTCAGAATCAACGAGCTCTTGAAGCTGCTGTGAAGTTCCCTGGTCCCTTTGTGTCGGAGCTGGCAACTTTGCCGGCTCTTCTCTCGATGCTCTGGTGGCACGCCAACTGTGGGCAGTTCTGTTTTTAAAATAAAATTTCAATAAAATGTTTCAAATGGCTCTGAGCACTATGGGGCTTAACATCACTCCCCTAGACTTAGAACTACTTAAACCTATCTAACCTAAGGACGTCACACACATCCATGCCCGAGGCAGGATTCGAACCTGGTACCGTAACAGCAGCGCGGTTCCGGAATGAAGCACCTAGAACCGCTCGGCCACAGCGGCCGGATAATAAATCTTTCTTCATCTAACAGATACAATCAAAAGTTAACAAAGAATTACGGAATACATCCATCACCTACCACGTTTCAGGTACAAATGTATCGAACTGCGCAGAGGCAAAGTCTGTGCCGCAGCAAGACCAAAGTTTGTTTAACAGTAACATAACTTGCTCTCTCTCTCTCTCTCTCTCTCTCTCTGACTTCTACATCGATAACTTACAGAAATCAAAATGACATTCCTAACTTACAAGAACACGGGTGCAGACTGTGCATTGCTAGAGGGAGGCGGGTCTCGTTTGCCCATACCTCTCTCTCCCGGCGGTCAAAATTCCAGTCTGTTTACGCAAGCGACCGTCTGCAAGCACACATAAAGCCGTCGGCACAGGGGACGAGTTAGCTAACGTCAACGTGGCGCTCCGCAAGTTTTGTGACGTCACATCCAGCTGTTTCTCGTTCAGAAGCCATTTCGTCACTTGACACACAAAATAAGTTCTGCGATATTTCGGCAACGTCCCACATAAAAGTAGAACCAACAGGAAACAAGTACGCTATGTACATCACAAGCAGTAAGCAAGACGCCATACCCTATTCGTCATGTTAGCAGTAGCGCATATACGATTTTATGTTATACGCTACACCCTATGAATATGTGCTGTTTCTAAGTACCAGCACGTTGAATATCTTGAGAACGAATCGTTATTGGTACGATTTCTGGTAACAAAATTACGGGAAACGCCATACTGGTGATTAAAGAATTTTCATATTTATTTATTTTCGCGTTATAATTCGCGTGCAATGAGAGTAATCCGTTTTAAGGCAACAATTAATTTAAAAGTCACGAAAACATGCCGTCCTTATTAGTATTTGTGATTAACATTTCGGCAATTTTATTTATTTAATCGTATGGCTAGGACCCCCCGCCGGGCAGACCGTTCGCCGGGTGCCGGCCTTTCAATGTGACGCCACTTCGGCGGCCTGCAATCGATGAGGCTGATTGGATGATGATGAGGACGGCACAACACCCAGTCCCTGGGCGGAGAAAATTCCTCGACCCAACCGGGAATCAAACCCGGGCCCAGAGGATTTACAATCCGTCACGCTGACCATTCAGCTACCGGGGCGGACATTTCGGCGATGTAAGTAAAGAAATCGAGGGTGTGAGCAGTGAGGTTGCAGCATGGTGGTGTTAGCTGAGGCACCACGATATGGAACCGGCAATTAATCTGCCTTGGGCCGTGGTGAGGCGTGCCTGCGAGCGAGCGCACGTCTGTTTACAGCCCCACGTAGCGTCTCGTCTCAGACTTCATCGACCGTCATTGCGTTTCCTTACCGCCAAACCACAATTAAACTGACTCTTCCTTTGCATCACGAACGACCGAAGGCGTATGAAGTAGAATGTTTTATACAGGATGGAATGCGTGTGCCGCCACAAGATGTTGTCGGAATTCATTTTTCTATCGTCACAAGGGAACCTCCCCATCGCACCCCCCTCACATTTAGTTATAAGTTGGCACAGTGGATAGGCCTTGAAAAACTGAACACAGATCAATCGAGAAAACAAGAAGAAGTTGTGTGGAACTATGAAAAAAATAAGCAAAATATACAAACTGAGTAGTCCATGCGCAACATGGGCAACATCAATGATGGTGTGAGCTGAAGAGCGCCGTGGTCCCGTGGTTAGCGTGAGCAGCTGCGAAATGAGAGCTCCTTGTTCCAAGTCTTGCCTCGAGTGAAAAGTTTACTTTCTTGATTTCCGCAAATTTATGATCTGCCCGTTCGTTCATTGACCTCTCTGTTCACTGTAATAAGTTTAGTGTCTGTGTTTTGCGACCGCATCGCAAAATCGTGCGATCAGTAGACGAAAGGACGTGCCTCTCAAATGGGAACAGAAAACATTTGATCGCAAGGTCATAGGTCAACCGATTCCTCCACAGGAAAACACGTTTGATATATTCTCTGCGGCACTGGTGAGGGCATGTGCGTCACATGACAGGAATATGTTGTCGACCCACCTAACCTGTACGCTTGGCGAATGGCTAAAAAGATCCTTCTACCTTGCCCGATTTAGGTTTTCTTGTGGATGTGATAATCACTCCCAAAAAGTGATGGCATCGGACGGACGAATGGACAGATAATAATTGTCCGAAAATAAAGAAAGTAAACATTTCACTGGAGGGAAGAATTGACCGAGGACCTCTCGGTCCGCAGCTGCTTACGCTAAGCCCGGGACCACGGCGTTCCTGAGCTCGCACGATCCTTGATGTTGCCTATGCTGCGCATGGACTACTCAGTTTGTATATTTTGCTTATTTTTTCGTAGTTCCACACAACTTCTACCTGTTTTCTCGATTGATCTGCGTTCAGTTTATCAAGGCCTATCCACTGTGCCAACTTATAACTAAATCTGAGGGGTGTGCGATGGGGAGGTTCCCTTTTCAGTACTATCGTGTACATAAAGCTGGCGAATGGCGAGTTGTACGCCGACATTGCGCTCCCTAAGTTCGGATGCTCTGGCGCACCTATAGGGAATGTCGTGGTTGATCACGCTGGCCGCCGAACGTTGGAGGTGTTGGAACTTCCGTTTGAGGTACCGTCGTTGTGGTGGCCGTATTTAAAGCTTACGGCAATGTGGTCAGTCACGTCACTGAGACGTGGAGGACGTTCGAAACATGCCGTGTCCTTGGTGTCTGTCAGATCAAAAGTGAACTACGAAACCTGTGCCTTCGTTCTTGGCTATTGCCGGGTGTAGGGCTGTCGTCGAGTACGATGCGACCCCGCCGGGAAGACCGCGTCCGTTCTGAATGTCGCCCACGTAGACAGGTTGAGACGCCGATCGCAGCGGTAGCCCTTCCTGCGGCCACCACTGTGTTCCCTCCATCTCACGCGTGCAGCAGTGCTGAGTCAGTCGGTACCGGTGTCGACCCCTCTCGACGACGCGATGGACGTTTCGCCTGTCTCTCCTACACTCCTGCAGGAGCCAATACAAATGAACCGTGACGGTCAGCAGCCGCAAGCTGTCCGTCCCGGCCCCATGCTTGTTGATCACGGAGCTGTACCGCCCTCACTTTTCTGCCATCTAGCCACATGTCATACTATAGCCGCTGTGCAACAGCACGTTAGGAATCAACGGCCGCGGAGAAAACAGAAGGGAGAACGCCGTACCTTCCAAAGAGTGCATCCGTCGGATGGCTGCACAAGACGGCGAGCCTGCTGCCGACGGTGCACTGTCCTCCGACACCTGACGACGCGACGTCCTCCCCGCCCCCATGTGCAGTCACCGTCCACCTCCGGACACCGACCTTTCCCCGCCTTCGTCTGATGCGGTTGCCTCCCTCCTGTGTCTGTTGGTACCTGTAGGCACACCTCAGTGCTCCACTGAAGCGGCCCGGTGAGATGTCTGTCTCCCGGGCGGTTGGCGTCGATGCTGAGGATGGACGTTCTGGAAGTGTACAGAGCGACGGAGCACCCTTGGTAGTGTCGGAACTCTCGCAGTCACAGTTATGTGCCTCGCTTTACTCCGTGACATGCTGTATGCTGTGGATGTTATCGCTCTCCTTCAGGAGATTCACGTTGCAACTTTGTGTGCTCTCCGTGGTTTTACAGCACAAGTCTCTTGCTTCCTGTACTGGTAGTGGGGTTGCGGTCCTCTTATGTGACGGTATCCTGCTTGATGCAATTGCCTATCTCCTTGATGCTAGAGGTATGTGAGCCGTGCACGGCTCAGCTCATTTGATTTACCCGCTATGTCATTTCACTTGTCTTCGCCGCAGCGATAGGGGGTGTGGTCGCTGAGCGCTGTTGGCGCTGGTGCGCGAAGCGACAGTTTTGGGAGGACGGTAGATGGCGACAGGACGGAAGCGGCGGGGAGTCAGCTGCTGGCTGCCGGTTAAGGACTGCGACGAGTGCGGCTGTTTGCGAGCATGTGCGGAGGACGGAATGCTCGCTTGCTGAGCGTGGTTCTCCGTGACCAGCTGTTGTTTGTTGGGCCTAGCACTCGAGTCTTCAGCAAAGTGCATCGGTGTGGTTCTCGTCACCTGGCTAAGGCCGAAATTTTATATACTTTTATTATATTTAATGATCATTGCTTTATTATGTGGTTGGTACTTGTAGCCAACATTTTGTGATTTGAAATACTTCAGAGAATATCATCATGTGCCAGGCGTCTACTGTGAATAATTATTAATTTGTTTCATAGTGTATGGCACCGTATCCACTATCATCGATCATTTTATGGAAGTTCTGTCCAAATTATTATTACATTAGACTTTGTTAAAATTGGTGCGTTTAAATTGCAAATTTCGTAAGGGTTACGGAACGCCCTATGCTTACAATGTTAAATTGAGCTAAAAGTTAGGAACATTTTCTCATTTGTTATTTGGTCGATACTCTTGATTTTTTTCACAGAACGCACAAATATGTTCTGCTTTTATGCTGAATTATTAATTTTGAAAAAATAATGTGTAGTTTTCCAGATATTTTATTTTTTATAAATGTTAAAAAAAGTTATACATTTTTACAGTTATTTTAAAATTTACATCCATTAATACAAAATAATTCCACATATCTTTTAATTCAGATATATTAGAAGGTCTTAAGGAACAACTACAGAAAATTTCATCTTTCTACTATAAATAGGCCCTGAGAAAATGTACCTTATACACAAAAAAACTAAAGTTACGGGAAATTAGCTTCGAAGTTTTTACTTCAGTACAAGCCTGTTCCATAGCTTGTATCATCAGAATCGTCCAACAGCTTCCTCTTGATGGCTCTGCTATGCTGTCTAGCCATCTTTGAATATACTTTTATGGCATTAACTGAAGACCTGAGCCGTTCCTTGCCCAAACAAAGCATAGCTGCGGCAGTTCGTAGTCCTACACAGAGCCCCAACTTCTGCAGAACTTTGCATTTTGTTATATTGCCCTGATTGAATGATGAAACAGCATCATAAACGCCAAAGTGAAGTGTGTTTATACCCGCAAACACAGTTTTAGGTAGTCTATTCCATATCACGTGGTTCACACACTCATTTGAATTTTGAGTCCGGCCCTGAAGACATTTCTTTAGTAGACTAATATCTGCGAGGTCTCGGAATATTGGTTTTATTTCATCCATTATGGCAGGTGGCAGGTGATGAGGGTGATTGTATTGTTTCTTAGTTACCTTGCCTCTGTTGTACTTGCACCAACTATCGTCTCCTTTTGGACATAGCTCGTGTTGGGGATTCTCATTGTTTGAAGCTGTATGAAAAAACAGAGCCCAGACTGCTCTTCTCATTAATTCTGCATCTGCTGTATTCTGTCTTATTGCTAGACCATAGCACTTCTGGATATGATCTACTGTAGTATCTGTCAGTTTATTTTTCCCATCTAAAGTTTTTCTATTGCTCAATTTCTTGCCTTTCATGCTAGCCTTGAGCCGTCGAAGTCTTGATCCCATCCTTTTCTGAACATGACCAACACACTCCAGTTTGGAAATTTTCACATCGTTACAATAGGGTCTCAGTTCCTCAATTTCTTTGAAAGCCTTTGAGTCACCATCTCCAAGATAATTTATGTATTTAACGTTGTACCATTTTACTGAGCGTTGATAAATACTTCTTACACCAGCAACTTCCAAACCACCACTTGACCCATAGTAATTTGCCATGCACTCCTCTTCATGTTTATTTTTCATTTTCTCCTTGCATCTGCAATGCTTGGAAAGTATTGCCACATCAACTACCTTATCAGTGTCCACACTTGTAGCTGTTACTACACCATTCAGAGATGTGTGGCCTCTCTTCTGCCAGCTTCCATCAAAAGCTATGGACAAGTCTCTGCTATTATTATTTTCAACAACTGCTTCCTCAACAGCATCTTTCATGTTTTCCTGTGCCACATGTTCTACAGCAGAGCCCATTGCAATTATGTATTTGTTAAATTTTGAAGGTGGAGGAGGGAGATTCATCACACCACACAACATGGCACCTGCAGCCCTACCCTTTCCTATACACCGCAATCCATAAACCAGTCTAATGTTTATATCGTATAGTTCACCTGTATCTGCAGTAACATGTCAGGAATTGAAGAGAGTAACGCTGTGTTTGCAATAACTGCACATCAACTCTAATTCACAAACAGTCCTACATGTAAGTTTGTTTTCAATGAAACACCACATTTTCCACATTGTTTGCAGCACACATTGTTCTCCAAAACGTCTGATAATAAAGAGACGTTAATTACCTCATATTTTGTAGTCCCAGCATTTAGTTTCTTCTATTCTTCTTCAATTCCAGCTAGTTTTTTTCTTGAAGCACTTTACAGTGTAGTGGCAGCAGCATCACTCAATGTATAACTACCAGTGTTGAGGTTAGTCGCTACTGGGACATCAGATACTGATGAAGATGAATCAGACGAATTTTTAGTAGACTTTACTTTCTTGCGCCAATGTACACGCTTTCTAAGTACCTTCAGACTCGGTCTTGACATGTTGAAGGAAAGAAAACTCAATGACTTTCACAACAATGACATGGATGTACTCACAAAAGAAACAATACAAATGGTTCAAATGGCTCTTAGCACTATGGGACTTAACATCTTACGTCATCAGTCCCCTAAAACTTAGAACTACTTAAATCTAACTAACCTAAGGACGTCACACACATCCATGCCCGAGGCAGGATTCGAACCTGTGACAGTAGCGGTCACGCGGTTCCGGACTGCAGCGCCTAGAACCGCACGGCCACCGCGGCCGGCCCAACAATACAAATGGTGCAGAATCTATTGTCAACTGTCTAGCAGTGTAGCCAACAGAAAAGCTAACTCTGTTGTACTCAATTATATCTCTGGCAAGGCTGTCTATGTCAGGTATATTTCGCGTCTCATATACAAGGTTAAAATAGTTCTATTCACGCCATCCAAATATTTTATACATGGTATTAAACGGGAGAGTCTAAATTTTTCGAAAATGCATTTACCCAAAAATCAATTTTTTCGTCGAAAAACTCATTCTGTATACCCTTAATTCTACTAATACTGCTTGGAATAAACCCATCTATTTCTTGATGGTGCCATATTTGTGTATTAAGTTGTGTTTCTTCTCGAGACTGACCTAATTGATTTTGGAACACGTGGAGCGAGTATTTAAACGAACATTTGCTAGATAACGCAACCGTCGTGAAATTGAAAACTTGACAGTGTTTACTCATGTCACCAGTCGTTAATTTTATTTCTGTCTTGTAGCTTACTTAACTGATACAAAATAATTTAGAAATTTTGTGTATTTCTCATGAAAGGTGAACTGGTGTCACATGAGAGAAAAATAAATGACATTTGTGTGCCAATTATTATTATTTTTTTAAGCAGGCGATAGGGAATTTGATGCACTCTTGCCTAATTGGATTTCTTAAGGTTTGATTTACATGTAGTACA
This sequence comes from Schistocerca gregaria, assembly GCF_023897955.1. Taxonomy (NCBI): domain Eukaryota; kingdom Metazoa; phylum Arthropoda; class Insecta; order Orthoptera; family Acrididae; genus Schistocerca; species Schistocerca gregaria. The sequence continues at coordinate 25,782,662 of NC_064928.1, read as the reverse complement.
AATAGCAAGTTCAATATTTTTCTGGTGTAATTGTTAATATTTGTACATGTTGCACTACATTATACCCCTTACTAACAGTAGCTTTATGTAATGTTTCAGAGTGGGACTGCATGTTCTTCTAGAGAATATTTAAAAAGATACTTTTCATTCCTAAAGTTTCCTTTTAAACTGTTAATTGTATTAACTTGGATGTATAACCAATTATTGTTAAATAATAAATTTGTGTCAACAAAGCTTGGACCAAATAAATGTGCCTACACCTTCCCCATCCTGGCTCTACTACCATCTGTACATCACAGTATGGCTCTCAGGTTTAGTGTCTATGCGCCATCTGGTTCGGGTCGCCGCCGTCAACATTCCACCTTCTTCTCAGAGACAGCCACGCCTCTTTTCCTGGATTGCCAGGATGCATTAATTGTCGGAGGCGATTTCAATTGCACGCAGGCCCCCAAAGACCCATTACCGTATCACTCACCGCGCGCGGCTCAAGCAACAATTCTCCAGCACGTCAACCTAGTGGATTCTCGGGAGCATGTTCATGGCGATTGTCCGGAGTTTACGGATTTCACTAGCCATTCTTCCAGCCGCCTCTATCGTGTTTACATCTGCCGCGATATTGTCAGTGGGGTTTACTTATTTATTTATTACCAAATTATAGACCTGTTACCTGATGTGTAAAACAGGTCGTACATCTTACAATTTTCGTTTTTCATCTTTTTACAGTTTACTTTTCTTTTGTTTTACCTAGAACATTTACAAAGAATAATAGTTTTCAAAATAACAATAATTTAAGGTTGAAATATAAAAAATATTGTTGTTTTTTAAGAAGAATATAAAAAGAAGATAAGATAGAGGAGAGATTTGTTAGTACCATCACCGAATGTGACTGACGGTGAATACCTCGGAATGGTTTCTTCGAGCCGTTGACCGGTCGTCACATACACACACGCACACACACACACACACACACACACACACACACACACACACAAATGGTCACATACACACAGACACACACACAAATGGTTATTAGTAGAGAAATAATGTTGCATATCCTATTTATTACTAATCCTATGTATTAACTACTTTAGGTGCCCATCCACGTACAGCATTTGGTGTTTCCTTGGCTAGATCGCCAGCAGCTTATGCTTATTCACTGTCACACCTCAGCTTCCTCCCCCTGTTCCTCCTCATTGCCACTGCTTTCGCTGTCACTGTGGGTATCGCTGTCCACCCTCTGGAGATTGCTGTAACGCTGCACACAGGCATGTCTGTAGTGTCGTGTCCGCATGTACTCTTCACGTGTTGCTTTTGAAATACTGTTTATCAGTACATTTAATTGGGCCCACTGTTCTTCGTCTCTTATTGCTGTGTATATATCTATGTCTGTGTCTGTGTAATCTAAGTGTAGTGTATGTCTATTGTTCGAGTATTGCCCGCAGAAAAATACAGTGTGTTCTGGGGAACCTTCTTCCCCGCATGTGCATGTAGGTGTCTGCCTCAGACTCACGTATTTTAAGTGCGTGGGATAAGGTCCGTGCCCGGTTAAGAAATGTACCATACCGCGGCTGGGATCGATTTGTCTGATTCTCAACCGCTCCCTTATGTCAGGGAGGAAGTCGTGCAGTCACTGCGTAGTGAACGTCGTATTTCAAGAGCGGAAAATGCAGAGTGAATCAAGGAAACGGACAGGTGGAGATTTGCTATCTTTTAAAAAGGAACGGGAGAATGATTTCTTCTGTGTGCAAAAACGTGAAAATTCGAAATGTATAATATGTGGTAGTATACTCGCTGGTCAGCGGAAGTTCAATATTGAACGCCATTATAATAAATTTCAATATCTTCCCGTCCTTAGTCCAATAAAAGAAGAATTTCTCAAGCGATTTGGGGATATATCACACTTATCCCAAGCTTTTGAATAGTTCTCGAGACAATTTACAGTTTCTGTAGATGACATTCATCCCAGTTTACAAATGGAATTAATAGATCTACACTGTAGACTCTACAGCATAATTCTCGTCTGAGCGACAAGTTCCTTTTGACAAGACGTGTAGTAGATTTTTATCACGACTTTCCACAGAAAGAATTTCCTCGTCTCCATCATGAAGCCGCGAAGATAATGCCAATGTTTGGCTCGACATACGTTAATGAGAGACTTTTTCTGGTATGAAAATTATCAAGTCTCGGTTAAGAGCAAACATCAGTAATGAAAATTTACGTAACTGTTTGCATTTGTCTGTATGTAGAAATTTTATTCCAGACATTAAACGTATTGTAAACTCCACCTGTGATAATTATATAAAACGTATCATAAGTGAAAGATACTCTTTCAAACCACGATTTCTTTCAAGCACTCGTACTAACCTTATTCCTTCATTCAATAAAACAGGCCAGGAAACAAAACGCATTACAGAGGAAGGAGCGGGGAGACGGTATGGTGGGGAGGGGGTAGAAGCGGGTGGCCAGCTTGCCCCTGTGTGCACGCACAACACAAGTGCACAGCACACGTGCAGGGTTCCTGCCCGCCCCTGGCTTAGAGTAACATTCTGTCGGTACGAAAATTCATACCCTCTACAAATCTAAATAATCCATATTACTTGTAATTCGATTTTGTTCAAATTTGGTACACAGCCTTTTGTTATTAATGGAATGATGCTGTCAGAATTTCACATATTTATTTATTATAGTACCTGAGATACAGAAAATTACCTAAAAGTCCTAAAACCGACGCTTACGTTTTAAAATCCAGTTAGGAACAGTAATAAATCTCTAACGTCGATCAGTTGTGGAATTTTGGAGCACCTATTATGTTCGAGTAGAATAACTTTCCTGGAGACGAAATCTACTCCGTAGAAATCAGCATGTGTTTCGAAAAAGACGATCGTGTGAAACCCAGCCATTCGTCCACGAGATTCAGAGGGCCATAGACACGGGTTATCAGGTAGATGCTGCGTTTCTTGACTTCCGCAAGGCGTTTGATACTGTTCTCCACAGTCGTTTAACGAACAAAGTAAGAGCATATGGGCTATCAGACCAATTGTGTGATTGGATTGAAGAGTTCCTAGGTAACAGAACGCAGCATGTCATTCTCAATGGAGAGAAGTCTTCCGAAGTAAGAGTGATTTCAGGTGTGCCGCAGGGGAGTGTCGTAGGACCTTTGCTATTCACAATATAGATAAATGACCTTGTGGATAACATCAGAAGTTCACTGAGGCTTTTTGCGGATGATGCTGCAGTATACTGAGAAGTTTTAGAAATGAAAAATTCTACTGAAATGCAGGAGGATCTGCAACGAATTGACGCATGGTGCAGGGAATGGCAATTCAATCTGAATGTAGACAAGTGTAAGATCTTTTATCATTTAGCTACAATATAGCAGATCAGCAACTGGAAGCAGTTAATTCCATAAATTATCTGAGAGTACCCATTAGGAGTGATTTAAAATGGAATGATGATATAAAGTTGATCGTCGGTAAAGCAGATGCCAGACTGAGATTCATTGAAAGAATCCTAAGGAAGTGCAGTCCGAAAACAAAGGAAGTAAGTTACAGTACGCTTGTTCGCCCACTGCTTGAATACTGCTCAGCAGTGTGGGATCCGTACCAGATAGGGTTGATGGAGGAGATAGAGAAGATCCAACCCAGCAGCGCGCTTCGTTACAGGATCATTTAGTAATCGCGAAAGTGTTACGGAGATGATAGATAAACTCCAGTGGAAGACTCTGCAGAAGAGACGCTCTGTAGCTCGGTAAGGGCTTTTGTTAAAGTTTCGAGAACATACCTTCCCCATGGAGTCAAGCAGTATATGGTTCCCTCCTACATACATCTCGCGAAGAGACCATAACAATAAAATCAGAGAGATTAGAGACCTCATAGAGCCATACCGACAATCTTTTTTTTCCACGAACAATACGAGACTGGAATAGAAGGGAGAACCGATATATGTACTCAAGGTATCCTCCGCCACACACCGCCAGGTGGCCTGCGTGGTATGGATGTAGATGTACACTTTCATTATCATTTGAACCCATTACAAGGTTATCAGTGCGTAAAATCAATTAATTAGAATTTTCCTCTCAAAACTTTAGTTACTTACAATTACTTAACACAAAAATCGCTCAAAATTACACGACTGGACATTAAAATTGCTACACCAAGAAGAAATGCAGAGGATAAACGGGTATTCATTGGACAAATATATTATACTAGAACTGACATGTGATTACATTTTCACGCAATTTGGGTGCATAGATCCTGAGAAATCAGTACCCAGAACAATCACCTCTGGCCGTAATAACGACCTTGGTACGCTTGGGCATTGAGTCAAACAGAGCTTGGATGGCGTGTACAGGGCCAGCTGCCCCATGCAGTTTCAACACGATACCACAGTTCATCAAGAGTAGTGACTGCCGCATTGTGACGAGCCAGTTGCTCGGCCACCATTCACCACACGTTTTCAATTGGTCAAAGGTCTGGAGAATGTGCTGGCCAGGGCAGCAGTCGAGCATTTTCTGTATCCAGAAAGGCCCGTACATGATCTGCAACATGCGGTCGTGCATTATCCTGCTGAAATGTAGGGTTTCGGAGGGATCGAATGAGGGGTAGAGCCACGGGTCGTAACACATCTGAAATGTATCGTCCACTGTTCAAAGTGCCGTCAGTGCGAACAAGAGGTGACTGAGACGTGTAACCAGTGGCAGCCCATACCATCAAGCCGGGTAATACGCCAGTATGGTGATGACGAATACATGCTTCCAAAGTGCGTTCACCGCGATGTCGCCAAACACGGATGCGACCATAACGACGCTGCAAACAGAACCTGGATTCATCCGAAAAAACGACCTTTTGCCATTCGTGCACCCAGGTTTGTCGTTGAGTACACCATCGCAGGCGCTCCTGTCTGTGATGCAGCGGCAAAGGCAACCGCAGCCATGGTCTCTGAGCTGACAGTCCATGCTCCTGCAAACGTCGTCGAACTGTTCGTGTAGATGGTTGTTGTCTTGCAAACGTCCCCATCTGTTGACTCAGGGATCGAGACGTGGTTGCACGATCCGTTACAGCCAAGGGGATAAGATGCCTGTCACCTCGACTGCTAGTGATTCGAGGCCGTTGGGATCCAGCACGGCGTTCCGTATTACTCTCCTGAACCCACCGATTCCATATTCTGCTAACAATCATTGCGTCTCGACCAACGCGAGCAGCAATGTCGCGATATAATAAACCGCAATCGCGATGGGCTACAATCCGACCTTTATCAAAGTCGAAACGTGATGCCTCCTTACACGAGGCATCACAACAACTTTTCACCAGGCAACGCCGGTCAACTGCTGTTTGTGTATGAGAAATCAGTCGGAAACTTTGCTCATGTCAGCACGTTGTAGGTGTCGCCACCGGCGCAAACCTTGTGTGCATGCTCTGAAAAGCTAATCATTTGCATATCACAGCATCTTCTTTTGTCGGTTAAATTTCGCGTCTGTGTCACGTCATCTTCGTGGAGTAGCAACTTTAATGGCCAGTAGAGTATTATTTGCTTATAATATGGCTGTGTGAGTGCACGAGAATGCTTGAGAGAATGTATATGGGTCATACGTTAAAACGTATTACGTCCTGTTATGTAAAACCTTGTACAAACGAACAGTGGGAAAGTTACGGTGCAAGCACGATTCACATGACGTAGGTCGATGTGAGCTTGCTTTTGTATAAAAGCAGCTAGAATGAAAGACGCGAAATAAGCTTATTTGTCAATTTGGAGAATATTTTGAACTTGGCTTATTTTGATGAAACAATATACTAGAAACAGAAGTTTTAATGACATTAATTAGTAACAGATTAGCGATTGGAAAAGGCAAGTTTTGCCGCGAGAATGATTTGGAAGAAACATTGTGATTGGTCGTTTAGATGAACAGCCAATCAGAATTAAGCTGTTTCCGCGCGAATATAGTGAGGTGGGCAGTCAGTAGAATAGTTCGAGAGAGTCGCTTGCCAACCGCCCTACGGATAACACCATGTTACATAGCTCCTTACAAATAGTCTGTAAGATGAAGAACTATCGAGTTCATTTCGGTTACAATGTGTCATGAGTGAAGCTACTGAACTTACTAACATTTTAATCAATGTTTGGTGTTTGTAAATTAAATAGTTGGAGGTTTATGAGCGTGTGAACAGTCTGGTGGTCGTAACAATGCCGTGTGGCATATTTCGTGCTCTGCACGGAATGCTTTGGCGAGCGCTTCTTATTGAGGAGACCACTGAAACGACCGAATGTTTAACTCACGAATAGTGGTCGATCTGTGACTGTTAGATGGTGAAAATTAGTCGGGTCGGACTTGGAAAAATTCTGGCTGCTTCTCGAGTGAAAATTTGTTGTACAGGCAGCGAGTTTTGAACGATGAAGTTTACCATATAAAATATGGACTTGATAGCCATTTCATGTGTTTCCATATGAATAATAAGCAGATTTTTAAAAAAGTGTGTCAAATCTTATGGGACTTAACTACTAACGTCGTCAGTCCCTACGCTTACACACTACTTAACCTAAATTATCCTAAGGACAAACACACACACCCATGCCCGAGGGAGGACTCGAACCTCTGCCAGGACCAGCCGCACAGTCTATGACTTCAGCGCCCCAGACCGCTCGGCTAATCCCGCCCGGCAAAAGCAGATTCAATATAATTTTTAAATGCTTTCTGCAAGTAGACTGCATCTTCCGAACGCTCGATTTTTTTAAATATGAACTTTCAGGAACAGAGTTCCAGCTCGAGCTACGTTGCCTGTGTTGTTGGTATTAGGTAGTAGTTTCAGAAATGCTGCTTTACACTGCCTAGCTCGCATCTGCTACTGCAGAGTGAACATACGTCGCAAGGAAGTAATATCGACGTAGGTGGACTTCCGATAAGCGATAAATAGAACGAAGACGGCCGACCGCGCCCCGCTGCACAGGGCGCCCATGGTGTCGTGTGTTCTCCGCCCTGTGAATTTTCCGCCCTGTGAAATTTCTTCCCAGAAAAAGCCGGGGAAGAACCCACTAATCCCCTGAGGACGTGAGCTAGCATGCTCAATCCGTACGGTACAAGCCATTCCATATGTTGTAACAATTTCTGTGTTATTAGTTCTGATATGTATATATTTTTACGTAGAGACTTCTTACTGATTAAAAAAATGATTGTATTAATTGTGCAGAAATTTGGTTTAGAACAAATACACAGCGACGTTGCCCAAGTGGAGCACAAAATAAGAAAATAAGTAAATAAAGAAGTAAACTGCGGTCAGGTTTTTGAAGAGCCATTTGTTGACTGGTTGAATGATGAAATTTGTTAAACTTACGTCAGAGGAGCACATAACTGTCATGCACAAGAAGACAGTGTGTTAGTTGAAGAAAGAGCAAATTAAGAAGAATCCAATGAAAGTGTTAGTAATATGATGTTTGTCAGTGATCTTTGACTGTCTTGGAAATCTAACAATTGAATCCTCAAAATAGTAAGCGACAAAAAATTTAAAAACAGTTATCGTCTGACGCCTTCTATATCAGCCACAGCGTCCGAATGTTTTTAGAACTTGGATGGCACATTAACTAAAAATCACAGTTTGTATTATTCTTGTTGTAGTCTCTTTACCACAGGCACGAGTTTGAGCAACGCATATAAATTTGTTAAAAGTTTTCAAGCGTGGAACAAGTCTAACTGTAAACAGAAATACCTTACCTAGACAGCACCTCAAACGGGAGAAACGTCCTATCGGAATTAGTAAATAAATAATTAATTTTGTGAGGGTGGTAATTGGTGAGGATCACAGAAGTACGCGTTGGGTTCCAAAATACACAGCTAAACCACTGGGTAAATTTCAGTGTGCAGCAGAACAAAATATTCGACTTGTAGGTAACAAAATAGGAAATTAATACAGTTCTGTGTGAGCTCGAAATTGATCACGGTAAATATCGCAAAGTCATTCAATAACTTAATATTTAAATACCTCAGGAGTCTCATCTTCGCATCATTAGTGCGCGCCTTTCTAAAGTGAATGGGAACTCACAAAAAGCAAGTTTACATTCCAAAGAAATGCTTAATTTTAGCTCAGTATATGACACTCATCATTACAACCTAGAGAAAACCAGTTTTGCGTTTGTTGTTTCATGTAACGTCCACACATTAGAGATTTACATTTCACTTGGATTGTTGGTTACGGGAGAGAGGGAGGGGGGGGGGGGGGGGGAGCTACCTTGACCTCTTTAAGAGCCTTCACACAGCATTTGCTTAAACAAGGAAAACCAAATGCAGTAGACTATGGACGGCCAAATGATTGAACCCTGGTTAGCCACTGTGCTAACCTCGCTTGGTACGATAAACAACAAATAGACAGTAGATAGAACAAAATAAGACTTCACAGTGACTTTAGAATATTTCAGTACATAATGAAGATCCGGTTGTTTTCCAGCACCAGACAGCAGTCATTGTCAATAGAGATATTTTCATAAAAATGCACTCATTAAATATACTGAAATATTAAGTGCCGTTATGTTCACACGTGTGTAGTGTAGCTTAATTTTAAATGTTAATTTGTAAACATTACTGAGGCATGTGACTAGTGGCGCTTTGGGTTTAGATGCGTTAGAAATCACATTCCTAAACTTTTAAAAATAATCTGATTCCCATCGCACTTTATCCAAGCTTTGGACTGGCTAATTGGCAAAAGTACTTTTATTGTCATTTAGGCCTGTTTAAATCAGCTTATAAGCTTCGTCAATTTTTTATTTTTTTTTTGTTTTTGTTCTTTTTTTTAAATTGCTATTTACATTTCATGTTTTATTTATTTATATACATATTCTGATACATTATTTAGACTAGTTTTTGAGGTAGGAGATAGCCTTCAAGCAAGCCCTTATGTCACCATCCTCCTCGTACTTTTTCAGTATTTTCTCCAGCCTTTCATCCCGTTTCATGTACACCGTTTTATTTACCATCCACACTCAGCTCTGTTCTCATTAATGCGCACGCTGAATTTTCTGCTTCTGTTTTCATGCAAGTTATTACATCACTAATGTTAAGATTTGGTTTGGAAAGTAACATTATTAATTTTGTTATGCCATCGCTTTACGGAGTCAGTTGTTCGATGGAGCCTTATGTAACAGCTACAAAGGCTGATAGGGTTTTCTTCACTTTCAAACCATCTCTCTACAAAGTAGTCGAAAAAGTCAGAAAGCCGTTGGAACATACGGTGTCTGTGAATGTATCTCCAGCCAGCCATCACACACATCTTCAGGCCGTAGAAACGCCAGCGCAGCACAGATGCGAATTTGTTTTCTCACTTCTTCATTTTCTTTATATTGGAGAGTGAGTGCAAGATCCAGTACTTTGTTCCAGAGAGACTTTCTCATGTCGAAATAGCATCCATGCACTGAGGAAGTTGGTAACATATGTAGAATTGCAGAAATCGCTGCTGACTCAAAATCTACAGTCACACTTGCAGAGTTCCATTCTGGAACATTTTCCAGCACATTTCTGAAAAGTCGGATGTATGTCTGTTTCATTTTATTTGGTAATAATGCAAATGCAACTGGGCAGATATTAGTCTCGTTTTTATTACTTCCAAAGTCTGCATGAATCGTATATATCTGTGAAAACTGTTTGCTACAACACTTGAACGTACCATCTATAAAAAAGTCTCGTTAACTTCTTAGAGCCTCTCTCCCTGCTCTTCTACAGAAAACTATTATCCTGTGTCCTGATTTATCGTCGCTTAACAGGAAACTCCTGCCATCATTCTTAGTTAATAGCTCTACTTTAAGTTCAGTCTTTCTCTTGTCTCTGGATCCCTCTCACTGCCCTGCGACTTTGCCCTTTGCTTGTATAACGTCCTCTTCGTTGTTCTCTGCTCTAGCATTTCTGTCACAAAGTCGTACCCTCGATTATGCAAGCTACCTAGCTCCTCTGAACAGATTTTGGAAATAGACGTATTTTCCTCTCGTGCCCTCTTCTTTGCCTGGTTCAGAGTCCTCTGTACTTCAAACCTTGCGTCGTCCGGAGCTCACATTGATGCTCGTGCGAAAAGAGCACTGTAGAATGCTTGGTTTTAAGTTTCCCTCGGCAATGCTTCTGTTTCTGTTTTGAACAGCGCCAAATCACAGTCCCATCTTCCTTCGTTTTCTTCACTGTGTAAGAATAACCTTCATAGTGGCAACTAAGCTTACCACGAATATTCGTTGAAACTTCCGTATCACAACTACTGAGATGGTAATATCCAAGTGTCACGATGTGAAGTGTACGGAAACTAGAGCGATTCTGACAGGCGGACGGGGCTGTGCGGGCGGAGTTCAAATGGTTCAACTGGCTCTGAGCACTATGGGACTTAACATCTGAGGTCATCAGTCCCCTGGGACTTACAACTAACTAACCTAAGGATATCACACACGGAACATGGAACCGTGGCAGCCGCGCGGTTCCAGACTGACGCGCCTAGAACCGCTCGGCCACAACAGCCGGCGGGGCGGAGTTGGGCCGAGTCCAGGAAACAGGTAGAGCAAGGTGAATAGGACGGTCAGCCTGGAGGTAGGACGGGACACAATCGGAGCAGGTACGGGGCGGAGAGTTCGCAGAGCGGAGAATTCGTACATTCGGCGGCCAGGCCTCGTGTTGCCCATTTTGCCCCCACCCCTCCCTTAGGGTGCCAGAAAAAGTACGTATGTATATAAAAAAATGGCATGAGGATTCGTGTCGCACTACATATAATGTTTTTTTCACCTTGTCGTTTCGTTAAAGGTTGTGTGGGTTTCGTAAGAAATTAATAGTGAGTTGGATATGATGAACCTTCGTAACCTGATGTCTTTCCTGAGTAGACAGGTATCTTTCATTTTCATCTTATTCCAAGTTCGACGGCCGCGGTGGTCTCGCGGTTCTAGGCGCGCAGTCCGGAACCGTGCGGCTGCTACGGTCACAGGTTCGAATCCTGCCTCGGGCATGGATGTGTTTGATGTCCTTAGGTTAGTTAGGTTTAAGTAGTTCTAAGTTCTAGGGGAATGATGACCACAGCAGTTGAGTCCCATAGTGCTCAGAGCCATTTTTTTTAATTCCATGTTCACGGATATTAAAGTTTTTTGTTTTTTTTTACGCTTACCTCAGAGAGAACAACATAACCAGCATATGGTCAGGAAAGGGAATGTTCGTTTTAATAGAAGTAACGTAGGAATTCTACGCGCGTGCGAAATAAATCCGACAACAGCCGCTGGAGGAAGGTGAGCGCTAAGAGCGTGAAATCACGTAAAGCAGCTGGTGCCGCGTGTCTCGTGACGTGGGGTACACGAGTATAAGCTGCGCGCACACCTACCTCAGCCGCCCCGTCCGGTGTGCCGACGGCACAAGGGGCGCTTGACAGTCTCCCGTTCGAAGGCCGTGCAGTCCTGCATCAGTGTGCCAGCCAAGCATAACCGGAACCGGCGTCAGCAGTGACCGGCGGCGCTGCAGTCGCACGGGGAGACATCGGCAGGGTCGGCAGGGCGCTCGAGGGTCTCCCGCGTGGGTTGGCGCAGCTTCAGTCGTACGAAATTTGGAAATTTCTGCTAAGGTCTTACGGGACCAAACTGCCGAGGTCATCGGCTCTTAAGGTTACGCTAGTTGGTCTAGGGGTAGCGTCTTTGATTCATAATCAAAATGTCTTCGGTCCCGGGTTCGATACCCGCCACTGCCTAAATTTTGATAAATAATCAGCATTGGCGGCCGAAGACTTCCGGCATAAGAAGTCAGCCTCATTCTGACAACCGCCTTGTCAAAGAGGGCGGAGGAGCGGATAGAGGTTCAGGGCACTCTCTTGTCCTAGGGGTGGGAAACTGCCCCTAAAGGCGGAAGAATCAGCAATGATCAACGACATGAGCATGCGGAAGACAATGGAAACCACTGCATTAAAGACACGTAACGTGTATCCACAGGACATGTGGCCTGTAGTTGAAGAACTGTCATGATGATCTCTCCATTGGCAAAAGATTCCGAAATAGTCCCCCATTCGGATCTCCGGGAGGGGACTGCCAAGTAGGAGGTTACCATGAGAAAAAGATTGAATAATCAACGAAAGGATAATGTTCTACGAGTCGGGACGTGGAATGTCAGAAGCTTGAACGTGGTAGGGAAACTAGAAAATTTGAAAAGGGAAATGCAAAGGCTCAGTCTAGATATAGTAGGGGTCAGTGAAATGAAGTGGAAGGAAGACAAGAATTTCTGGTCACATGAGTATCGGGTAATATCAACAGAAGCAGAAAATGGTATAACAGGTGTAGGATTCGTTAGGAATAGGAAGGAAGGGCAGAGGGTGTGTTACTGTGAACAGTTCAGTGACCGGGTTCTTCTAATCAGAATCGACAGCAGACCAACACCGACAACGATAGTTCAGGTATACATGGCGATGTCGCAAGCTGAAGATCAACAGATAGAGAAAGTGTATCAGGATATTGAAAGGGTAATGCAGTATGTAAAGGGGGACAAAAATCTAATAGTCATGGGCGACTGGAATGCAGTTGTAGGGGAAGGAGCAGAAGAAAAGGTTACAGGGGAATATGGGCTTGGGACAAGGAATGAAAGAGGAGAAAGACTAATTGAGTCCTGTAACAAGTTCCAGCGAATACCCTGTTCAAGAATTACAAGAGGAGGAGGTATACTTGGAAAAGGCCGGGAGATACGGGAAGATTTCAGTTAGATTACATCATGGCCAGACAGAGATTCCGAAATCAGATACTGCATTGTAAGGCGTACCCAGAAGAAGATATAGACTCAGATCACAATATATTAGTGATGAAGAGAAGGCTGAAGTTCAAGACATTAGTCAGGAAGAATCAATACGCAAAGAAGTGGGATACGTAAGTTCTAAGGAATGACGAGATACGTTTGAAGTTCTCTAACGCTATAGATACAGCAATAAGGAATAGTGCAGTAGGCAACACAGTTGAAGAGGAATGTACATCTCAAAAAAGGGCCATCACGGAAGTTGGGGAGGAAAACATAGGTACAAAGAAGGTAGCTGCGAAGAACCATGGGTAACAGAAGAAATACTTCAGTTCATTGATGAAAAGAGGAAGTACAAACATGTTCCGGGAAAATCAGGAATACAGAAATACAGGTCGCTGAGGAATGAAATAAATAGGAAGTGCAGGGAAGCTAACACGAAATGGCTGCAGGAAAAATGTGAAGACATCGAAAAAGATATGATTGTCGGAAGGACAGACTCAGCATACAGGAAAGTCAAAACAACCTTTGGTGACATTAAAAGCAACGGTGGTAACATTAAGAGTGCAACGGGAATTCCACTGTTAAATGCAGAGGATAGAGCAGATAGGTGGAAAGAATACATCGAAAGCCTCTATGAGAGTGAATATTTGTCTGATGTGATAGAAGAAGAAACAGGAGTCGATTTAGAAGAGATAGGGGATCCAGTATTAGAATCGGAATTTAAAAGAGCTTTGGAGGACTTACGGTCAAATAAGGCAGAAGGGATAGTAAACATTCCATCAGAATTTCTAAAATCATTAGGGGAAGTGGCAACAAAACGACTATTCACGTTGGTGTGTCGAATATATGAGTCTGGCGACATACCATCTGACTTTCGGAAAAGTATCATCCACACAATTCCAAAGACGGCAAGAGCTGACAAGTGGTAGAATTATCGCACAGTCAGCTTAACAGCTCATGCATCGAAGCTGCTTACAAGAATAATATACAGAAGAATGGAAAAGAAAATTGAGAATGTGATAGGTGACGATCAGTTTGGCTTTAGGAACGGTAAAGGCACGAGAGAGGCAATTCTGGCGTTATGGCTAATAATGGAAGCAAGGCTAAAGAAAAATCAAGACATGTTCATAGGATTTGTCGACCTGGAAAAAGCGTTCGACAATATAAAATGGTTCAAGCTGTTCGAGATTGTGAAAAAAGTAGGGATAAGCTATAGGGAGAGACGCGTCATATTCAATATGTACAACAACCAAGAGGGAATAATAAGAGTGGACGATGAAGAACGATGTGGTCGTATTAAGAAGGGTGTAAGACAAGGCTGTAGCCTTTCGCCCCTACTCTTCAGTCTGTACATTGAGCAAGCAATTCTAGAAATAAAAAAAAGGTTCAGGAGTGGAATTAAAATACAAGGTGAAATGATATCAATGATACGATTCGCTTATGACATTGCTATCCTGAGTGAAAGTGAAGAAGAATTAAATGATCTGCTGAACGGAATGAACAGTCTAGTGAGTACACAATATGGTTTGAGAGTAAATCGGAAAAAGACGAAGGTAATGAGAAGTAGCAGAAATGAGAACAGCGAGAAACTTAACATCAGGATTGATGTTCACGAAGTCAGTGAAGTTAAGGAATTCTGCTACCTAGGCAGTAGAATAACTAATGATGGACGGAGCAAGGAGGACATCAAAAGCAGACTCGCTATGGCAACAAGTTCATTTCTGGGCAAGAGAAGTCTACTAATATCAAATACCGGCCTTAATTTGAGGAAGAAATTTCTGAGGATGTACGTCTGGAGTACAGCATTGTATGGTAGTGAAACATGGACTGTGGGAAAACCGGAACAGAAGAGAATCGAAGCATTTGAGATGTGGTGCTATAGACGAATGTTGAAAATTAGGTGGACTGATAAGGTAAGGAATGAGGAGGTTCTACGCAGAATCGGAGAGGAAAGGAATATGTGGAAAACACTGATAAGGAGAATGGACAGGATGATAGGACATCTGCTAAGACATGAGGGAATGACTTCGATGGTACTAGAGGGAGCTGTAGAGGGCAAAAACTGTAGAGGAAGACAGAGATTGAAATACGTCAAGCAAATAATTGAGGACGTAGGTTGCAGGTGCAACTCTGAGATGAAGAGGTTAGCACAGGAAAGGAATTCGTGGCCGGCCGCATCAAACCAGTCAGTAGACCGACGCCAAAAAAAAAAAAAAAAAAAAAAAAGGGACAACACACACACCTGTGCCTGAGGGACGAGTCAAATCGTCGACGGGGGACAGCTTTACGACATTTGTGATATAAGAATGTGGCGTTATCGTGAAGCGGCAACACCCTTTGCCGCAATTTTTCCCGTCGTTTAGGACTTCGCGCACCGTTTCAATATGGCGGTTTACGACAGACATGCTGCGGACAGTTATGATTATATTACTTTGTCCAAAACTTGTCGACTTTGAAATGTTCTCTGGCAGCACGCATCCAAAGTGAAAGATAAAAGAACATTTAGATGTATAATGCTTACAATAACAAATAATTCATTTGTGTTTCTGTTTTTTGAATTTCAAAAGGACACTTAATTTTGTGAGGAAAAGTATAATTACGAATTTTGCTATTATAAATGATTATTCAAAGAGTTTGAAATAATATTGTTGTGTTCATAGTTATGCGTAGTCAGCGCGTACACAACATTCCCACTAGAGCATGCCCCGCTAAGCACAACAGCGCAGGCGCAGCGCTTGTCTATCTCCGCACTACGAGATGGCGCTGCCTTAGAGACGGACCAAATTCTGCTTCCGCCGATGCGCTTATTAATACGTAACGTAGCCAATGACATTTCACACTCTCGCAGTGATACATGAATGCACGAGGTATTATAACGAGTGTACAGACCTCTAATTAGTCAGTCTGAATTTGTGTGCAACAGTCTGCATGAGTTCTGCATTTGTCTGTACCAGTCTATAGTCAAGTTTCAGTCTGCGCCTAATAAGATTACACCGTGCGACGTGGCGCAGTGGTTAGCACACTGGACTCGCATTTGGGAGGACGACGGTTCAATCCCTTCTCCAGCCATCCTGATTTAGGTTTTCCATGATTTCCCTAAATCGTTTCAGACAAATGCCGGGATTGTTACTTTGAATGGGCACGGCCGATTTCCTTCCCAATCCTTCCCTAACCCGAGCGTGAGCTCCGTCTCTAATGACCTCGTTGTCGACGGGACGTTAAACACTAACCACCACCTAATAAGATTAACATATTCCTGTATACAGCCATGAAGGTAAATGTATAGACACTTTTGTCAAGTATCAGAAATATATGTGAGAATAAGATTAACGTAGCGATACCAAAGGAACTTCAGATTGTCAATTGTAAATAGCATCCAGAATCCAGTTAAGTAAGGTTTATGATTGTTATTATTTTAATAAATGTGTGTGAAAATTAATCGAGTTCTGTTTAAAGTTGGTCATCTTCAATCTGCTACTCTAAGCGTGCAAGTGACATTCCTATCGTCTGACATGACGGCAGAAGATAAACACGCGACGATAAGACCACGAGACTTATTGCTGACACTCGCCTACTTCGTTAGAGCGACTAGTCAAATAATCTGATGGTGTGTGTACCAAAGGTCTTACAGTACGCACACCACAACTATCTGTTGAGGAGGATGTGAAAACCGCCACAGAAGAAACGATATGTAACAAGAAATGACAAAGACTGTAGAAGAATTAGTTAAGATATAAATAGGCAGTATACTGTAATAAAATCGCTTGTCTTCTGCAAGGACTGAATGGGAGAGGAACCCGTGACGTTGCATTAGGCTGGCGGTGCGGAGCTGCGCCGCGAGCGAGCAGTCTGCAGCAGCGGCACATTTAAATATGCGATCGCTATAACGACAACATCCTAAAAAGGGTACACGTAGAGGTAAACGAAAATAATAAAGTGTTTCTTTTCACAGCTTTCCAGACGCAGAATAAAAGGAGATAGTAGATTTCATCTTGTGCATTCACATGTGGATACAAGCTGCAGCTTTTGTAAATTTTCATTCAAAAAGTGATAAATTCTGAACATATCGTAAAGTGTATTTAAAAGTGGATAATTTTTCAGGAGAGCTTAGTAATATAAAATAAACCATTTTCATATAGTAAAGATAGTCTTATGCTTCAAAGCTAGGATGGGTATATCCAGTTAAACAAAAATCCACTGCAACGTGAAAATGTTTGCTAAGTTCGATGGACAATAATATTTTCATTCTTGCAGAAACAACTTCAGTGCTTGAATAAATGTAAAACTTGAATAATTAATATTCAAAGAAATTCCTTTTTAATTAATCTGCAACAGATTATTTCATACTTCTCATGTCCATCAATGTATATGTTCAATCTCAATGGTTTCCCAATCACATTGAACGCAAAAAGCAAAGAAAGTTTAAAACCAAACGGTCAACTCCCGAATAATTAAAACAGACAGAATCGCATTAACACTTCTAACGCAGCTTCTGCTCCTTGCTCAAGTCCGTGTTTTGAACAAGAAGCTGGACGCGGTCGGCATGGAAGCAGGTGATGAATCGTCTGCTCTTCTGCACAGTCACACCGAATGTCATTTCGATCAGTGTCGGCCCAAATTGCCAAATTAACCTTTGATCTGCCAATTCCGGATCTCAGTCTATTCAAATACTTCCTACTCTTCCACTTCTCGTCATGGCAAGGAGGTGAAGTTTCTGAAACTCCATCCAAGGGAGAAGGCACGTCGTAATCGTACGTAGTTGCGACCTAGCTTCTTCATCAGTGGTTCCAGGAGCCGTCGCCGTCCTCAGGAAACTTCATCGACCTCGGCGGGTGCGGCTGCGACCCGCGGCCGGCCATGCACAGCATGCGTTCTCCCTGCTCCACTGTCTCTCTTTCCTCATTCGCAGCTGTTGCTCTTCGAAAAGGAGGCGCTGCTGTTCCAGCGAGATGGTAAAGTTAAGTCACCTTTTTCCCAGCAACGGTTACAGGTATCGAGTCGACATTTATGTTAAATCCTACGGTCTAAGCTCTCTTGCCGGTAGAAATGTGGGGCGGACAAATGTCCAGTGGGCAGGGCATTTATAAATCGCCATTTTCCTGGGAATTTGGTCAGAACAATTTTAGAAGCCCAAAATCTTGGCATTTATCAGAAAAGTACATTATAAACTTTTTCCTGTTAGAATGTATAATGTATCAAATAAAAATAGGAATGGCACGATACTCCCGATGTTAAAAGTTAGTAAATTATTACGCTTAAACCTACGTAAGTCATTCATTGCCTTTTTTACTAAGAGTGAAAGGAAAGACGAGAGAAGCATGGTTTTTTGGTAGCATTTCACCTTGCTATACCAAGGAAGGCCACGTGTTTTCACCGTCGCTTATCATTTATAATGAGCTTTATCTGTTCACCAGTTTTACTCTTGACACTCTCTCTCTCTCTCTCTCTCTCTCTCTCTCACACACACACACACACACACACACACACACAAAAGCGGTTCTAGGCCCTTCAGTCTGGAACCGCGTGAGCGCTTCGGTAGCAGGTTCGAATCCTGCCTCGGGCATGGATGTGTGTGATGTCCTTAGGTTAGATGAGTTTAAATAGTTCTACGTTCTAGGGGACTCATGACCTTAGAAGTTAAGTCCCATAGTGCTCAGAGTCATTTGAAAACATACAAACAAACAGACGCAGACACAGCCGTGTAGTGATAGCCAGTAAAAAAAGTTGTCCTGAGTTCATCGCTTTTAAATGTAACTAAATTTATAACGCGTCTGGAATCACTCAATATTATTGAAGAACTGTTATTGTTAACAAAGTTAGTACTGACTGTATTAGAAATGTTCAAATGTACGTGAGTTCTTAAGGGACCAAACTGCATAGGTCATCGGACTCTACACTTACACACTGCGTAAACTAACTTAAACTAACTTACGCTTAGAACAACACACACACGCATGCCCGAGGGACGACTCGAACCTCCGGCGGGAGGGGCCGCTCAATCCCAGACATGGCGCCTCAAACCGCGCGGCCACTCCTCGCAGCGACTGTATTAAACAGCTGGCATCTGTTTCTTGATGTTAAATACATTTTTCACTGTTAAACTGTTTTTAGCAACAAAAAAAAGGTTCATTGTCAGCTGTAGCGACATTTGAGAAAGACTGTAGTTTTCTATTGTCCTTCTTTCTTTTTCTACTTCCGTGTGATTCCACTGCTTTAGAGATAAAATTCACTTCATTAAAAATGTAAAAGATTATGTTTACACTCCCATATATTTCCTCTAATAATTCCCAAGCAGCTTTTTCAGTTGAAACTTCCTGGCAGATTAAAACTGTGTGCCCGACCGAGACTCGAACTCGGGACCTTTGCCTTTCGCGGGCAAGTGCTCTACCAACTGAGCTACCGAAGCACGACTCACGACTGGTACTCACAGCTTTACTTCTGCCAGTATCGAGTCTCGGTCGGGCACACAGTTTTAATCTGCCAGGAAGTTTCACATCAGCGCACACCCCGCTGCAGAGTGAAAATCTCATTCTGGAGCTTTTTCAGTTGTTTACCATCCACTAAAGAAGCAGTGTTCCAAAACACTTTTCCAATACAAAATATCAACATATATTTTTTTATAAGCGCCGCTTATTAGTTAATCTTTAAAATGGATAAATGCTCGGGCATTTTTTTAATTTTGGGCATTTGCCCAGGCATTTATCCTTGGTATTTGCCTCAGTTTATAAATGTCCAGGCATTTTACACTACTGCTTGGCGGTGTAAAAGAATGAAGATCCGGAGTTAGTGCAATCAAAACATACGCCCATTTATGTCACATATTTCCGCAGCTGCGAACTGAGTCATCAAAACCGATGGATGGACTACAGTCAAGACCCAAATAAACTGCAACAACTGCCTAATATCGCGTAGTGCCCCGCTAGCACGCAGACGTGGTGTGAACTCGACTAATGTCTGAAGTAGTGATGGACGGAACTGACACCATGAATGCTTCAGGGCTGCCCATAAATCCGTAAGAGTGCGAGAGGGTGGAGATCTCTTCCGAACAGCACGTTGCAAGGCATCTCAGCTATGCTCAATAATGTGTTCGTGGAGTCACTCTGTAGCAATTCTGGACGTGCAGGGTGTCACATTGTCCTGCTGGAATTACCACTCGGGATAGCTGTGAGGTCTCGGGCGCCTTGTTACGGTTCGCGCGGCTGCTCCCGTCGGAAGTTCTAGTCCTGTGTCGGGCGTGGATGTGTGTGTTGTCTTTCGCGTAAGTTAGATTAAGTATTGTGTAAGGTCAGGGATCTATGACCTCAGCAGTTTCGCCCCATAGGAACTTATCACAAATTTCCTGCTGGAATTGCCCAAGTCCGTCGAAATAAACGATGGACAGGAATGGGTGCAGGTGATCAGACAGGATGTCACCTGTCACAGCCGTGTCCAGGCCTATCAGGGGTCCCACACACGCCCCGCACCGTTACAGAGCCTCCACCAGCTTGAACAGTCCCCTGCTGGCATGCAGGGTCCGTGGATTCATGACGTTGTCTCCACAGCCATACACGTCCATCCGCACGACACAATTTGAAACGAGACTCGTCCGACCAGGCATCAACAGTCCAATGTCCATGTTGACGGGCCAAAGTGAGGCGTAAAGCTTCCTGTCGTGTAGTCATCAAGGGTACACGAGTTGGCCTTCGGCTCCGAAATACCATATCGTTGATGTTTTGTTGAATGGCCCACACGCTGACATTTATTGATGGCCCAGCATTGAAATTTATTTATTTATTTGCACGTCAAGTTCAGTAGAACCAAATTGAGGAGCAAATCTCCAAGGTCATGGAACGTGTCAGTACATGAAATTACAACATAAAAGTAATAACACATAAAAATAAAATGTTTACGAACCCGAAAAAGGTCAGGCCATAGTTTTAAGTAAACGCAATCAACAACGCTACAAGAATCAGCTTACTTTTTCAAATGTGCAGCCATTTGCAGAAGGGTTGCACTTCTGAAACGATTCTCTTCACTCGTCGATGGTCCAGTTGTGGCAGGATCTTTTTACGGCCACAGCAATGTCGGAGATTTGATGTTTTACAAGATTCCTGATTTTCACTGTGCGCTCGTGAAACGGTCGTACGGGAAAATCCCCACTTCATCGCTACCTCGCAGATCCTGTGTCCCATCGCTCGTGCGCTGACTATAACGCCATGTTGAAACTCAATTGAGTTTTATAATTGCCATTGTAGTAGCAGTAGCCGATCTAACAACTGCGCCAGTCACTTGTTGTCCTATATAGGCGTTGCCAACCGCAGCGCCGTATTCTGTCTGTTCACACAACTCTGTATTTTAATGCCTTTGCCTATACCATTTTCCTTGGCGCTTCAGTGTATCTCTATACCTGTCGGACCTGTTCGCCTAGCCGGCACGGTATCTCGGCATGTTCTGTCAGCCGCCTGGCCACCCTGAATAATAATAATAATAATCCGAATGATGTTCTACGGGTGGAATTTGAAATATGCCGTGCGACTTCCGCACAGCATCACTGATGAAAAAATAGGACAAAGACAAGAAGGGGAAAATGCGCTAAGGCGCATGCTTGTAAACCAAGAGCTCGCGGGATAGAATATCAGTTGGAACATGGATTTTTCAGTCTTCATTTCGCGATGTGGAGAGTTGCCAGAAACGGCACATGGCTCGTATCCCACGGAAACCTGCAGATCCCCTTTCCCCGGTTGGATAACTGGAGGAGGATAGAAACGGCAAGTGGCCGAAGTGGCGTAGAGCAGAAAAACTTTCACGAGGCCAGCGGACAGGACGAAGTGGCGCAGTGGTTAGCACACTGGACTCGCATTCGGAAGGACGACGGTTCAATCCCGTGTCCGACCATCCTAATCTAGGTTTTCTGTAATTCCCTAGATCGCTTGCCGGCCGGAGTGGCCGAGCGGTTCTAGGCGCTACAGCTTGGAAGCGCGCGACCGCTACATGCCCTGGGGCATGTGTGTGTGTGTGATGTCCTTAGGTTAGTTAGGTTTAAGTAGTTCCACGTTCTAGGGGACTAATGACCTAAGAAGTTAAGTCCCATAGTGCTCAGAGCCATTTGAACCTAGATCGCTTCACGCTAATGCCGAGATGGTTCCTTTGATAGGGCACGGCCGATTTCCTCCCACATCATTCCCTAATCCGGTGACGATGATGTTTGGTTTGTGGGGCGCTCAACTGCGCGGTTACCAGCGCCCGTACAAACTTCCAACCTTTGCTCAGCGCAATCTCGCCACTTTCCTGAATGATGATGAAATGACGACAGCACAAACACCCAGTCATCTCGAGGCAGGTGAAAATACCTGATCCCGCCGGGAATCGAACCCGGGACCCCGTGCTCGGAAAGCGATGACGCGACCGCGAGATGACGAGCTGCGGACCCCTAATCCGATGGGTCAGACGCCATCACTGTTTGGTCCGCTCCCCACCAACCAACCAACCAACCAGTGGACCACAGCAAATTATTGTCGTTATCATGTAATACATAATTAAGTTTGGGAACCTTTTGGCGCCAGTCCTAGTCACACTTGTCACCTTTCCTTTTTATCGTCTTAATTCTTACAAGTACATTCACACCTGTAAAAAATTCACAGAACTGCCGCCGGCCGGAGTAGCCGTGCGGTTCTAGGCGCTACAGACTGTAGCCGAGCGACCGCTGCGGTCGCCGGTTCCAATCTTGTCCCGGGCATGGATGTGTGTGATGTCCTTACGTTAGTTTAAGTAGTTCTAAGTTCTAGGCAACTGATGATCTCAGAAGTTAAGTCTCTTAGTGCTCAGAGCCATTTGAACAGAACTGCCTGTTTAATATTAAGTTCAAAATGGTTCAAATGGCTATGAGCACTATTGGACTTAACATCTGAGGTCATCGGTCCCTTAGAACTTAGAACTACTTAAACCTAACTAACCTAAGGACATCACACACATCCATGCCCGGGGCAGGATTCGAACCTGCGACCGTAGCAGTCGCGCGGTTCCGGACTGAAGCGAATACAACCGCTCGGCCACAGCGGCCGGCTTAATATAAGTATCAAGCGTAGTCGGTTGATGAACAAAGGGATAGTGTCGTGGTGAGGGAGAGATCTACGGACGCCAGTTGTATAATACTGGCTCTTGTTATGGCTGCCCACGTTTACGTTGGTAAGGGAACCTGAAGGTGTTGTAAATGAACACCGAAAGCGGTTGCGTAAATGGATTAAACGAAAAAGTGACGTTTGCAGGTGTTTTAATTTTCATTTCATATTCAACTGGCGGTTCGACGGTATTCAAACCTGTCAACACGTGGTTTCCCTGGAACTGGAATTATTCCGTTCTTCTTGAAGTCTGAGGGTATTTCACCTACCCCAAAAATCTTGACACCATGTGGAATACTTTTGTCACGATTGACTTGACGAAGGAACTCAGTACTGCTGAGAGAATCTAGTCTACTCCAGGGGCCTTGTTTCCTCACACGTCTTTGAACGCTATGTCAAATTATTCTCGGATTATCATATCTCCCGTCCTGTCTGCGCCTACTTCCCCCAGGTTTGTTTTCCTTACATAAACACCCTTTACATCTTCCTTCCGCCTTTCAGCTTCCTCTTCCTTACATAGAACTGGTTTTCCATATGAGCTCTTGATGTTCACGCAGTACCTATGTATTCCTCTGCCACCACAAATACATCATCTCTCGAAGCTACCCATTCGCCTTCTATTGTATTCCTTTCCGGTGTTTCAGCCGAAGGTTGGCTAATGGTCCCTCTGAAACTTTGAACAACCTCTAGTTCTCTCATCTTATCCAGGACCCCTATCCTTTAATTCGTACCTATTTGTAATTTCTTCAGTTTTGATTTGCAGTTCACCATCAATAAATTACGGTCAGAGTCCACATCTGATCCTGAAAGTATCTTGCACTTTAACACCTGATTTTGAAGTGTCTATCCTGCCATTATATGATTAACGTAAAACCTCCCAGAGTTCCCATCTCTTTTCTACGTGTACAGTCATTTTTCATGAATCTTAAACCATGTTTTAAGGATGAAGAAATTATGCTTTGTGCTAAATTCTACCGTATTGCTTCCTCTTTCATTATTTTCCCCAAGTCCATCTTCTCCTAGTACTTTTCCCGCTCTTCCTTTCCTTCTGCCGACTATCGAATTCCGGTCACCAGTCACAATTAAATTTTCGTATTCTTTAACTATGTGAATAGCGGGCTAAATCTTATCGTACATTATTTCAAAATCTTCTTCATCTACATAGTTTTCATACAAACCTGTACTACTGTGGTGCACGTTGGCTACGATACCGGAATCATTATGTTTGTCGTAGTAGCTTACCCCCCCCCCCCCCCCCCCCCTGACTGTCTCGAGTCATGCCTTTCAGGATATGTGAGAAAATTGCTAGTTGGATTTTACACGAACGATGTTTTCGTAGCGTATGCTGATTGGCATAGGGGAGGCCATGCTGTTGCAGATACCTCTTTACATCTAAATTCACAACTCGTTCTAGAATTACAGAACAGATGACCAGCCATAGAGCACGGTCTTTTGTTGTATGTATTATGGCTGAAAAAGTGGCATAGCCAGTCGCAAATTCCGCATAAAATCTCATAGTGACTGCATAGTATTTTGAGAATTTTAGACACCGACACTAATATCTATTTCACTCTTCTTTGCAATGGTACGAGAATTAAACCGAGGCATTACTCCTGAGTTTTTCTTTGTAAAGGGACGTTTCAAAGGTTTTGCTCTGTTACCCTCAGTTTCACTCTCTGTCTCGACTGAGAGTGTTGGTGTAATGCCACAGATCGAGACGCGCATGTAAGAGAACACGATACAATAGTCTACTAAACGCCACAGCACATTTCAGATTCTATAAGCACGTAAATATGTAAAACACGTTTGCTTCTCTAGTTACATTAATTATTATGTAACATGCTATATGAAAATTTTCTTAATATATCTTCACATAGCTCCGTAAAATGAAGTTTATAATTGTTTGTCACATAAATACATACCTCAATTTCGTCCAAGTTTATGATACATACAGGACTTGCCCTCAAATGACTGGATGCTCCAGACGGCCAAGCGTTTACAAAAATTAGCATTTTTGGCGGGCGAGCCATTTATGTTGACGTAGGCTCCACATGGCGGTTGCCACAGCGGAAAGAGAACAGAACGATAGTCCTAAGGGCATGGGTTCGAGACGCTACGCGGAATCTTTTTCTATTATTTTCAGTTTCTACGATACTTTGTAAACAAGCCAAGATAACGACAAGAAGAAAGGACAGGACGATAGTGAAGTGTTTCCGACCCTCTTCTTATGTAATTGGAGCTCAGCCAAAACATTCACATCTGATCTGTCACCCGACGTATCGCGTGTTAATTTACTTTTAATGTAACTCGATCGCCTTTAATTATCTCCTTTATGCGGAGATCCCGCAAAGCAGCATCTACGAAGACCCGTGCTTAGTAAGGAAAAACGATATCTGTTCTAATTACGAAATGACGTCAATATTTCATCTTTGACTATCTTGTGTTTCTTTCAGTAGGTGTACAGATGACAGTTACTTCGTAAATTCGAGCAGATACAACTTAATTCAAACATGACATCCGCC
The DNA here is from genome assembly GCF_023897955.1 of Schistocerca gregaria. Classification (NCBI taxonomy): domain Eukaryota; kingdom Metazoa; phylum Arthropoda; class Insecta; order Orthoptera; family Acrididae; genus Schistocerca; species Schistocerca gregaria. Next base: position 25,757,337 of record NC_064928.1, on the reverse strand, counting down.
TCGAAAGCTGACAAGAATTAAGTGCCATTTCACTTTATAGCTTCCTTCATGCATTGTTGTATGCATCCTTGGAGAGAATGTCTGCTCTTTCACAGTCAAGACACCGCCAAGCCATTCAACTCCGCATAAACGAGAAACAAAACCACGGCGCATACTACCTGTTTCGTGACTTATTGCCTACGATTATCTTTCCCTGTAACAAACGGGGCGTGGAAAATGTCGCTTGCCTCAACGGTAACATTGCATTAGGACATCTGTTAAGTCAGGGAATAACTTCCATAGGTGTTTCAGATGGCTCTGAGCACTTTGCGAAACTTCTGAGGTCATCAGTCGCCGAGAACTTAGAACTAATTAAACCTAAATAACCTAAGGTCATCACACACATCCATGCCCGAGGCAGGATTCGAACCTGTGACCGTAGCGGTCGCCCGGCTCCAGACTGCAACGCCTAGAACCGCACGGTCACTCCGGCCGGCTAACTTCCATAGTGCTAGAGGCAGCTGTAGAGGGGATAAAATGTAGAGGAGTACATCCAGCAGCTTGCAACTGCTACTCTGAGATGGAAAGGTTGGCACAGGAGAGAAATTCGTGGCGACCGCAGCAAACCTGCCAGAAGTCTGATGATTCGAATAAATTAAAACCCTATTGCAGGTGCTTAAACCCTAAGTGTATGAGAACAAGTTTCTTTTGGTAACTGAATCGTGGAAAGTACCAGCAAACCCACATGTATACGACAAGATTTTTCAAGATGAAGAATAATTCCCACGTGCAGTATTGGAGTGACTCCCCCCCCCCCCCCCCCCCCCCCCCCCTCAAATGCACACTGCTAATGCGACCCTGCGATGTCTGTTTTTATAGCCAGCTAAATGTTTTGAGCACAAAACTTCAAAACTACTCTTATCTTGTCGAGAGAAAGAAATCTCATTCCCAGGAGACTGCATGAAAATCCATTTCATTCCAATCACAAAGTCTCCTCGACAACATTAGGTGAAATGATGCCTCACACGTGGTTTACTGCCAAACGGTGCGACGACAGAGAATCTTTTACGAACGTTAACCAAATCTGTTTTTCTTAGAACGTTTAAAACATCCACGTGACTGAGAAATGCGACGTCTACAACGCGTGCAAGATGCCACGGAAATTGTTGCTTCGACAGTTTTTACAATGAATATTACCGCATCACGCACAAATCATTAACTGTTAAGTAATAAAAGTATCCAAGGAAATTCTCAAGTAAGTATTAGAATCGCCTCCTCGAAATTTATCTGTAATCCCAATTTTTCCTTTGCATATTGCAACACCTCGGTTTAGTTTACAGTGATAAAAGCTATAGAAAGAATAATTTAAAATTAAGAGGGGAAAATAGTGTAGAATCAGAGTTCGGTATTGCAGATCAAAATTATAGTACATCAGCAAGTAGTTTAAGTCTAAGTACAGCAAAGCCACGGAAGCTCCGTCATGGAGAAGGCAGTGACGTTAAACTCTTGTGATGAAAAACCTATAAAAAGGTCTGATCGTCATTATTGCTGCCTTTTTTCCTTGATTGTTTCGTTAAAGGGCGGGGAACCCGTGTCAGTCAGCGAGACAATAATTAGATTGGACGTTATCGTGTTAAGATTCACGATAAACTGTTAGAATATTACGGAGAGTAAATTTGATGCAGTGTGCGATCTCTGGCTGTTGGTAACAACGGAGTATTAAGGGGGATTTTAGGACTTTGGTGCTAGATTGGAACTTTACAGACATATAGACAACAGAAACTCAAATTATCTGCTGATACGAGGGAATTCAGAGGTACCGGTATTCAGATATTAACATGTGGACTTTTGAAAGTGTCGTGTGCTGTTAGTTGCGAATCTGGACGTAGAGCGCGTGCATATCAGCATTTGCGGAGTATTTAGACTCCTCCAGGCCAGGAACCTTTTAAATAGACCATCATCCACCACCATCTTAATCCTTGAATATAAAGTGAAAGTGAAATACAATTGTTGTACTTATTTCATTTACGTAGTACTAATCAGTGAAGGTTTTACGGAACCAAAGCAATTCAGCAGTAAGTCAGCACCACCTAGCGGAAAGCGTAGGCATTAACTAACACGCTAACTGAAGGGAACGTTTACGTGTCTTACGGACTGCTTGATATGAATTTTTGTGAGTGTTTGACGTCCGCACTCTCTCCGAAAGGTGGCGCAGGCTGTCTTAATCATAAAAGGGGGGAGTTTTAGCCGGGCAAATTACTAAATAAAAGCGATATTTACAAGACTCGCAGTAATAGTAAAACACGAGGCCCGCACCTCATCGGAGAGTCGTCGCTGTCACGTCGGGAAGTAAAGCCGGAAAACCTTCCGACGATACGTATTTACGAGCAGACGTCGACGAGGCGTACCTAAAAAGGGAACCACAAGAGAGTTGGGGAAGCTTCAATATCCTTTTGATGCATTTTATGAAATACAGCACACTGAGCATTATCTAGGTTTATTTGTAGTGACGTAGAAACAGAAAACCAAAAAGTCCGGCACAGTGGCGCATTCCGCCTCACCTCCGATCAACGCTGTGTACTCCTCCCGCCCTGCAGTCCGCTGCTTGGACAGTCGGCTAACTATAGTCGTCTACTGCCAAACCTAGGGTTCGGTAGTTTAGGTACAGTACCCGAACGACGTGGCAAATCGTAAGATTATCGAGAATATCGGCACCATTGCTAAGGAAAGAATATTAAATCAATGTGTGAGAGAGAAACTGGGACCCGACGACTTCTGTCTGTTTTTTGTTTCTCTGTTCGCTTGTTTTGCACGTAATTAGAATCGCACACCATTAGTGTTAGCCCAGCGTGTATTTTTTATCCTTACAAAATATAAATCGAATTTTACAAAAATGGTTCAAATGGCTCTGAGCACTACGGGACTTAACATCTGTGGTCATCAGTCCCCTACACTTAGAAATACTTAAACCTAACTGACCTAAGGACATCACACACATCCATGCCCGAGGCAGGATTCGAACCTGCGACCGTAGCAGCGGCGCGGTTCCGGACTGAAGCGCATTTTACAACTGATAATTATTGGTTGATCGCGTAAATTTCGCGCTTTCCTCTGACAAAAACTCTTACTTTTGATGCAATAACAGACTACACGAAGAAACATAGAAAAATCTATGTAATTATTGTTCTTATTATGTACTAAACAGAACGTTCTCCATCAGGATTGAAGGCAAAAAGTTTCCTATTATTATTGATAACAGGAAAGTTGTTTATGAGTATCAGAAACATGTTTTATGCAAGGTCGACAAAGTACTGAAGCAGTGTTTCATATGTTCTTGTTTTACCGTTTTCTTATATTTTACCTCTTTTTGTCGGAAATTAGATTTTAGTGCGCTACATGATAAAATCTGTATTTCTTCTACAACATCCGTCTGTTTCGCTTTGCAGATTAGCAACTTTCGAATGAAACAATAATTAAACGTTAACAATTTCAATTTTGCTACAAACACTGTTTTTTTGTTAAGCAACTGACAGGAGGATAACTATGTAGAACTGAAGAGTTCCGTAGGTTACGTGGCCCATCATACATCCTTACTCAGTTTCTAGACCGGTCACCACTTTCGGTTTCTGATCGCATACGCAAACAAAGCAATCGAAATGGGGTGACGCTTGATAGTTATGCAACACACCTAACATACTGGCAATGTGGCTACGATTGTAACTGGCCAATGCAACCAGTAGAACTACTTAATATGATAGCCTACCGTAGTTTTACAACTCTAACGCTAACATAAGTGGCATTCGCCCTGTCCAAGCTGTCCGAAAAATTTTACTTTCTGAAAGTTTTGGCCACCTAGAGATCGCACTTCTGTCACTTTCACTTACGGTCAAGCCCTGGAGGCACCACAAATTTGGACGAAATCGGTGATGACGCTTAGCGCGGTCGATTTGTTAGTCCTAAAATCTACGTGCTGCATCCTAAGCTAGCTATGTAGTTTTGTTTGTATAACCGCTGAAGTAATGGTTAGGACGGGTTCCGCTTACGTATTGAGTTAAAGCTCCAATAAATCACCTGCAAAGTAAAAATACATAATTTTTTGCAAAAGTCACATAAAGTTTTTATTTTTGCAGTCAGATTGTAAAGTTAGACTGGACACTATGTAGAATGTCGAGGATTATTGCGTATCACTTTCAAGGTGTCGTAATATCAATGCGTTCCCAGCAGTTTACCACCGCTCGTACAGCGCACTGCAAAGCGGAGGCCGCCTCATCTCTCTCTGTACTGTTCCTCGCACATGCAGAATGCAGCCACTGGATGCCCTAAACACTGACTGTCTGCCGATGCAGAAGGCACAACGGGATGGGGGGGGGGGGGGGGGAAGCTGGGATGGGGGTAGGCGCCGTATTGATCTGCTCGCTGGCGGTCCCCGATGCCTCTCACAACGACGGGCGGGGCTCTCGATGACGTCACACGCGGGACGTTACAGGCCTGCCGCAGCGCCCGGAGCACGTGGGCAAGCGTCCGCCCGCACCGGGCAACACGTCACAAACACTCCGCAATGGACACAAGAAGAGTAAAAATAGATTGGTAAAAGTACCGTAGGCTACTGTAGACTATCAAAGTACGGAAGTTCCCCTAATAGTCTTGGTCAGGTAAAATCGTAGCCGCATTACCTGTATGTAAGGTGTGTTGCTTACCTATCAGGCGTTACCTCATTTCGATCGCTTTGTTTGCGTATGCGATCAGTGTCTTACCATATTCCCTTAGAAACCGGAAGCAGTGAACCGTCTAGAGACTAAGTCAGGATGTATAAAGGGCCACATAACGTGCACAAAATTTTTATTCTGCATGGATACTTATCCCCCTGTCGATTACTTAAAAATAAATAGTGTTTGTAGCAAAATTGAAATTGTCAATGTTTAATTCGGTTTTTATACGAAAATCATTGATTTGTATCATGAAACACAGAGATGCTGTAGTAAAAATAAAAATACGCATTTATCATATAGTGCTAGAAAACCAATTTCGCCAACAGACGCTAAAATTTTAAAACAAAAGGTGCTAAACAAAAACATATCAAACATCACTTCAATACTTCATCGAACTAATGTAAAACAAATTTCTGATATCCATAAATAACTTGTGCACTTATCAGCAATAACAGGAAACTCTTGCCTCGGGTCATGATGAATACGTGTTCTATTGATTACAAAACAATAACAGTAATTATATAGATTTTTCATATTTGTGGATACATGCATTTACTACAAGGAAGTAATTGCTTTGATTACACAGAATCACAGAAGTAACCCAATCAACAAATTATTTTACTTATAAAGTTCAATTTATGTTTTGTAATCAGGTAAAATACACAACTGACTAACAGTGAACAACATGCGATTCTAATAACATGCCAGAAGAAGAAGAAGAAGCACCCAAACAAAAAAACAAAGACAAGTCCTAAATTTCCAATTTTTCTCTCTCACATTCATTTATGTTCCTTTCTCTACCAATGCTACCAGTGCTGCCTGCAAGGATACAGTTTATTTCGTCATCTATGTAGCCTATTGCACCAAAATTGACGAACTGCAAAAAAATGGAAACGATCGTATGGCATCGTTGGCCGGGAGGCCGCATTCGGGGGACTTCGGCCGCCGTGTTGCAAGTTCTTTATAGGTGACGTCATATCGACGAAATCCTTGAGTAACAGAAGAAATATTGAATTTAATTGATGAAAGGAGAAAACATAAAAATACCGTAAATGAAGCAGGCAAAAAGGAATACAAACGTCTCAAAAATGAAATCAACAGCAAGTGCAGGCTAAGCAGGGATGGCTAGAGGATAAATGTAAGGATGTAGAGGCTTATCTCACTTGGGGTAGGATAGATACTGCCTACAGGAAAATGAAAGAGACCTTTGGAGAAAAGAGAACCACGTGCATGGATATCAAGAGCTCAGATGGAAACCCAGTTCTAAGCACAGAAGGGAAAGCAGAAAGGTGGAAGGAGTATATAACGGGGCTATAAAAGGGCGATGTACTTGAGGACAATATTATGGAAATGGAAGGGGATGTAGATGACGATGAAAATACTCCGTGAAGAGTTTGACAGAGCGCTGAAAGACCTGAGTCGAAACAAGGCCCCGGGAGTAGACAACATTCCTTTAGAACTACTGACGGCCTTGGGAGAGCCAGTCCTGACAAAACTCCACCATCTGGTGAGCAAGATGTATGACACAGGCGAAATACCCTCGGACTTCAAGAAGAATATAATAATCCCAATACCAAAGAAATCAGGTGTTGACAGATGTGAAAATTACCGAACTATCAGCTTAATAAGTCACGGCTGCAAAATACTAGCGCGAATTCTTTACAGACGAACGGAAAAACTAGTAGAAGCAGACCTTGGGGAAGATCAGTTTGGATTCCGTAGAAATATTGGAACACGTGAGACAATACTGACCCTACGGCTTATCTTAGAAGCTAGATGAAGCAAAGGCAAACCATCGTTTCTAGCATTTGTAAACTTAGAGAAAGCTGTTCACAATGTTGACTGGAATACTCTCTTTCAAATTCTGAAGGTGGCAGGGCGAAAATGGAGGGAGCGAAAGGCTATTTACAATTTGTATATAAACCAAATGGCAGTTATAAGAGTTGAGGGGCATGAAAGGGAAGCAATGGTTGCGAAGGGAGTGAGACAGGGCTGTAGCTTATCTCCGAATTTATTCAGTCTTCACAAACAGTGAAGGAAACAAAAGAAAAATTCGGAGTAGGTATTAAAGTCCATGGAGAAGAAATAAAAACGTTGAGGTTCGCCGATGACATTGTAATTCTGTTAGAGACAGCAAAGGACTTGGAAGAGCAGTTGAACGGAATGCACTGTGTCTTGAAAGGAGGGTATAAGATGAACATTAACAAAAGCAAAACAAGTATAATGGAATGTAGTCGAATTAAGTCGGGTGATGCTAAGGGAATTAGATTAGGAAATGAGAGACTGTAAGTAGTAAAGGAGTTTTACTATTTGGGGAGCAAAATAACTGATGATGGTCGAAGTAGAGAGGATATAAAATGTAGACTGGCAATGGGAAGGAAAGCGTTTCTGAAGCAAAGAAATTTGTTAACATCGAGTATTGATTTAAGTGTCAGGAAGTCGTTTCTGAAAGTATTTGTATGGAGTGTAGCCACGTATGGAAGTGAAACATGGACGATAAATAGTTTAGACAAGAAGAGAATAGAAGCCTTCGAAATGCGGTGCTACAGAATAATGCTGAAGATTAGATGGGTAGATCACATAACTAATGAGGAGGTATTGAATAGGATTGGGGAGAAGGGCAGTTTGTGTCACAACTTGACTAGAAGAAGGGATCAGTTGGTAGGACATGTTCTGTGGCATCAAGGGATCACCAATTTAGTATTGGAGGGCAGCGTGGAGGGTAAAAATCGTAGAGGGAGACCAAGAGATGAATACACGAAACAGATTCAGAACGATGTAGGTTGCAGTAGGTACTGGGAGATGAAGAAGCTTGCACAGGATAGAGTAGCATGCAGAGCTGCATCAAAGCAGTCTCAGGACTGAAGACCACAATAACAACAATATATCGTCGACTTGCGAGTCAATGATGATGAAAATGATGATGAAGGACACATGGCACCCAGACCCCTGCCGAGAACTGAACGCTCTTTTTGTAGAGCGCAACTCCAGTAAAAAAAAATTTAACAATATCTGCACTTTATTGTGTTACACGGTGCGTGTTACCTCGGATAGAATGTCATCGATAGATGCAGGAGTAACTTCAGGCATGCCCCAAAGAAATGAGTTGGTAGCCTTGCTGTTCATATTATATATCAATGAGCTGGCAGACAACATCAGCAGTGGTCTCAGACTTCTCGCCCGTGATGCAGTTAATTCGGAGTAAGACAAGGAAGCGATTTCTGTCGGACTTTTTTTAAATATTTGTATTGGTGACGTGCTCAAACAATGGATTACACCCGTCAACGAAAGGAATTATTCCACGAGATTACTATTTACCGATGGATAAATTGTGTTAGCTGATAGCGAGAACACACTCCGAAGAGATGCTAATATCATATTTATTTATTTTGTTTGACGTCTTCCCGCATTGTGCAACTATCAACTCACGAGTGTATTCTGCTACCCGCACGACTTCAGGGTGTTCGTCGCCATAAAATCCAAACGAACTTCTACATGAAAACAGTCTGCACACCCGAGAGGAGCTCACAAAACTTCATTGGACTGTTCTGGCTCATCCACGCTACAGCCCGTATCTCGCACCTTGCATCTGTTTGGCCAAACGAATGATGTGCTCCACAAGAATCAGTACGTGTGGAGATTACCGATGCAGCAAGACTCCAATGTCGAGTAGAGTTGTGCCAGGCGGACAAGCAGACGCTCCCGTCACACTGAACGGCGACCATGTTCTAAAACAGGGTTTTGAAGCCAAATAAGTGAACAAAAGCAAGGTGTATTTGGAATACCGAAAACAAGAAGCCTGATTTAAGAATAAAAGTGTTGTATTACATATCGATAGCCTCTCGTACACTACCGGCCATTAAAATTCTTACACCAAGAAGAAATGCAGATGATAAATGGGTATTCATTGGACAAATATATTATACTACAACTGACATGTGACCACATTTTCACGCAGTTTGGGTGAATAGACCCTGCGAAATCAGTACCCAGAACAACCACCTCTGCCCGTGATAACGGCCTTGATACGCCTGGGCATTGAGTCAAACAGAGCTTGGATGGCGTGTACAAGTACAGCTGTCCATGCAGCTTCAACACGATATCACAGTTCATCAAGAGTACTGACAGTCGTATTGTGACGAGCCAGTTGCTCTGCCACCATTGACCAGACGTTTTCATTTGGTAAGAGATCTGGAGAATGTGCTGGCCAGGGCAGCAGTCGAGCATTTTCTGTATCCAGAAAGGCCCCTACAGGATCTGCAACATGCGGTCGTGCATCATCCTGCTGGAATGTAGGGTTTCGCGGGAATCGAATGAACGGTGGAGCCACGGGCCGTAACACATCTAAAATGTAACGTCCACTGTTCAAAAGTGCCGTCAATCCGAACAACAGTTGACCCAGGCGTGTAAGCAGTGGCACGAATACACGCTTCCAATGTACGTTCACGGCGATGTAGACAAACACGGATGCGACCATCATGATGCTGTAAACAAGACCTGGATTCATCCGAAAAAATGAAGTTTTGCCGTTCGTGCACCATCGCAGGCGCTCCTGTCTGTGATGCAGCGTCAAGGGTAACCGCAGCCATGGTGTCCGAGCTGATAGTCCATGTTGCTGCAAACGTTGTCGAACTGTTCGTACAGATGGCTGTTGTCTTGCAAACGTCCCCATTTGTTGACTCAGGGATCGAGACGTTGCTGCACGATCCGTTACAGCCGTGCGGATAAGATGCCTGTCATCTAGACTGCTAGTTATACGAGGCTGTTGGGATCCAGCACGGTGTTCCGTATTACCCTCCTGAACCCACCGATTCCGTATTCTGCTGACAGTCATAGGATCTCGACCAACGCGAGCACCAGTGTCGCAATACTATAAACCGCAATCGCGATGGGCTACAATCCGACCTTTAACAAAGTCGAAAACGTGATGGTACGCATTTCTCCTCCTTACACGAGGCATCACAACAACGTTTCACCAGGCAACACCGGTCAACTGCTATTTGTGTATGAGAAATCGGTTGGAAACTTTCCCCATGTCAGCACGTTGTAGGTGTCGCCACCGGCGCCAACCTTGTGTGAAGGCTCTGAAAAGCTAATCATTTGCATATCACAGCATCGTCTTCCTGTCGTTAAAATTTCGCGTCTGTACAGAAAGTACCAGTGGTCTAGGGGTAGCGTCTTTGATTCATAATCAAAACGTCTTCAGTCCCGGGTTTGATACCCGCCACTGCCTAAATTTTGATAAATAATCAGCATTGGCGGCCGAAGACTTCCGGCATAAGAAGTCAGCCTCATTCTGCCATCCGCCTTGTCAAAGAGGGCGGAGGAGCGGATAGAGGTTCAGGGCACTCCCTTGTCCTAGGGGTGGGAAATTGCCCTTAAAGGCGGAAGAATCAGCAATGATCAACGACATGAGGATGCGGAAGGCAATGGAAACCACTGCATTAAAGACACGTAACGTGTATCCACAGGACATGTGGCCTGTAGTTGAAGAACTGTCATGATGATCTCTCCATTGGCAAAAGATTCCGGAATAGTCCCCCATTCGGATCTCCGGGAGGGCACTGCCAAGTGGGAGGTTACCATGAAAAAAAGATTGAATAATCAACGAAAGGATAATGTTCTACGAGTCGGGACGTGGAATGTCAGAAGCTCGAACGTGGTAGGGAAACTAGAAAATCTGAAAAGGGAAATGTAAAGGCTCAGTCTAGATGTAGTAGGGGTCAGTGAAGTGAAGTGGAAGGAAGACAAGGATTTCTAGTCAGATTAGTATCGGGTAATATCAACAGAAGCAGAAAATGGTATAACAGGTGTAGGATTCGTTATGAATAGGAAGGTAGGGCAGAGGGTGTGTTACTGTGAACAGTTCAGTGGCCGGGTTGTTCTAATCAGAATCGACAGCAGACCAACACCGACAACGATAGTTCAGGTATACATGCCGACGTCGCAAGCTGAAGATGAACAGATAGAGAAAGTGTATGAGGATATTGAAAGGGTAATGCAGTATGAAAAGGGGGACGAAAATCTAATAGTCTTGGGCGACTGGAATGCAGTTGTAGGGGAAGGAGTAGAAGAAAAGGTTACAGGGGAATATGGGCTTGGGACAAGGAATGAAAGAGGACAAAGACTAATTGAGTCCTGTAACAAGTTCCAGCTACTAATAGCGAATACCCTGTTCAAGAATCACAAGAGGAGGAGGTATACTTGGAAAAGGCCGGGAGATACGGGAAGATTTCAGTTAGATTACATCATGGCCAGACAGAGATTCCGAAATCAGATTCTGGATTGTAAGGCGTACCCAGGAGAAGATATAGACTCAGATCACAATATAGTAGTGATGAAGAGAAGGCTGAAGTTCAAGACATTAGTCAGGAAGAATCAATACGTAAAGAAGTGGGATACGGAAGTTCTTAGCAATGACGAGATACGTTTGAAGTTCTCTAACGCTATAGATACAGCAATAAGGAATACCGCAGTAGGCAGCACAGTTGAAGAGGCATGGACATCTCTAAAAAGGGCCATCACAGAAGTTGGCAAGGAAAACATAGGTACAAAGAAGGTAGCTGCGAAGAAACCATGGGTAACAGAAGAAATACTTCAGTTCATTGATGAAAGGAGGAAGTACAAACATGTTCCAGGAAAATCAGGAATACAGAAATACAAGTCGCTGAGGAATGAAATAAATAGGAAGTGCAGGGAAGCTAAGACGAAATGACTGCAGGAAAAATGTGAAGACATCGAAAAAGATATGATTGTCGGAAGGAGAGACTCAGCATACAGGAAAGTCAAAACAACCTTTGGTGACATTTAAAGCAACGGTGGTAACATTAAGAGTGCAACGGGAATTCCATCCAGTATTAGAATCGGAATTTAAAAGCGCTTTTGAGGACTTACGGTCAAATAAGGCAGAAGGGATAGATAACATTCCATCAGAATTTCTAAAATCATTAGGGGAAGTGGCAACAAAACGACTATTCACGTTGGTGTGTAGAATATATGAGTCTGGCGACATACCATCTGACTTTCGGAAAGGCATCATCCACACAATTCCGAAGAAGGCAAGAGCTGACAAGTGCGAGAATTATCGCACAATCAGCTTAAGAGCTCATGCATCGAAGCTGGTTACAAGAATAATATACAGAAGAATGGGAAAGAAAATTGACAATGCGCTAGGTGAGGATCAGTTTGGCTTTAGGAACGGTAAAGGCACGAGGGAGGTAATTCTGACGTTACGGCTAATAATGGAAGCAAGGCTAAAGAAAAATCAAGACATGTTCATAGGATTTGTCAACCTGGAAAAAGCGTCCGACAATATAAAATGGTGCAAGCTGTTCGAGATTCTGAAAAAAGTAGGGGTAAGCTATAGGGAGAGACGGGTCATATACAACATGTACAACAACCAAGAGGGATAATAAGAGTGGACGATCAAGAACGAAGTGCTCGTATTAAGAAGGGTGTAAGACAAGGCTGTAGCCTTTTGCCCCTGCTCTTCAATCTGTACATCGAGGAAGCAATGATGGAAATAAAAGAAAGGTTCAGGAGTGGAATTAAAATACAAGGTGAAAGGATATCAATGATACGATTTACTGATGACATTGCTGTCCTGAGTGAAAGTGAAGAAGAATTAAATGATCTGCTGAACGGAATGAACAGTCTAGTGAGTACACAATATGGTTTGAGAGTAAATCGGAAAAAGACGAAGGTAATGAGAAGTAGTAGAAATGAGAACAGCGAGAAACTTATCATCAGGATTGATGGTCAGGAAGTCATTGAAGTTAAGTAATCCTGCTACCTAGGTAGTAAAATAACCAATGACGGACGGAGCAAGGAGGACATCAAAAGCAGACTCGCTATGGCAAAAAAGGCATTTCTGGCCAAGAGAAGTCTACTAATACCAAATACCGGCCTTAATTTGAGGAAGAAATTTCTGAGGTTGTACTTCTGGAGTACAGCATTGTATGGTAGTGAAACATGGACTGTGGAAAAACCGGAACAGAAGAGAATGGAAGCATTTGAGATGTGGTGCTATAGACGAATGTTGAAAATTAGGTGGATTGATAAGGTAAGGAAAGAGAAGGTTCTACGCAGAATCGGAGAGGAAAGGAATATGTGGAAAACACTGAGAAGGAGAAGGGACAGGATGATAGGACACGTGCTAAGACATGAGGGAATGACTTCGATGGTACTAGAGGGAGCTGTAGAGGGTAAAAATTGTAGAGGAAGACAGAGATTGGAATATGTCAAGCAAATAATTGAGGACGTAGGTTGCAAGTGCAACTCTGAGATGAAGAGGTTAGCACAGGAAAGGAATTCGTGGCAGGCCACATCAAACCAGTCAGTAGACTGATGAATAAAGAAGAAAAGCACGTCATCTTCGTGGTGCAGCGATTTTAATGGCCAGTCGTGTATATTCTCTGAACCGAAAAGTCGACGTGAGGATTCTACTGTACCGCGCTGCCCTCCCCTCCCCCCACTCCCTCCAGTTTGAGCTCACGCAGTCATTGGCCGTCCCCGACTGCGTGCTGGGATGCTATGAAGCAGATGGTTGGGACGTTTTGGCTCACCACTGTATCGCCGTTTAATGCAAGTGACTAGTGCCGACGCGGTGCGCGTTGCGGGGAGCTCGGGCAGACCGCCGCCGTCACTTGTTAACCGCAGAGCAAGGCCGTGACCGACAGACGGCGTGTGACGTCACGGCAGCGGCCCGGCCGCCGCATCGATTCGAACCCGTGACCCGCGAGCCGGAGTGGGGCGACTCGGGTCGACGGCCCGGCAGCGGCGGCTGGCTGTGGACGTGGCGGATCAATAGCGGTGGCCGACCCCGCGGGTTGGGGGGGGGGGGGGAGGGGGGCTGGGCAGGGCAGAGCGCACCTCAAGGCCGCGCGGGGAAGTCCCGCCGTAGAGGGGAAGTCCCGCCGCAGAGGGGAAGTCCCGCGCAGGTGCAGAGCCCTTCACAGTTGTCGCCCGCGCTGGAGGGTGTGGCCGCCGCGCGCTCTCGCCACAACGCAACGCAACCTGTGCAGATCACATCATTCATCTGCCAAAGCTTAAAGTTGGTGCTTTTCGAGGAACAACGACCAAGTGGTTAACTTCATATTTGACTGATAGCAAGTAAAAGCTCCCAACATAGCCGCATTTACACTGCAAGTTTTCTAGACTGCAGTCTACAGGGACCGACACCACAAAAATGTAAAATTAAAAATCGAGTGCCTTCCCTTGGAGTCCAACCATATTCTAAAAATGGATGTGCGTATACAGGATCTTTCCCTAACAGCGTGCAAAAATTTAACAGGGCATAGAAGGTGCTCCACTAAACAGTTAGCCGCGCGCATTAGCCGAGCGGTCTGGGGCGCTATAGTCACGGACTGTGCGGCTGGTCCCGGCAGAGGTTCGAGTCCTCTCTCAGGGATCAGTGTGTGTGTTTGTCCTTAGGATAATTTAGGTTAAGTAGTGTGTAAGCTTAGGGACTGATGACCTTAGCAGTTGAGTCTCATAAGATTTCACACACACTAAACAGAGCTACGCAACCTGCAATCGGAGAAACCGACCAGATTACGGAGGTAACAGGAATAAAATCACATTACTCTGTTCTTTTTTATTTAGACTAGTTATAGGTAACTCCACATGTCACCACTGCCACAATCAACGTACCGCCTGTTCTTTATCTGATAAAATGGCATCAACGTCAGTCAAGCATGACATCGCCGAACAAGATTTTGACACACCCTGACAAATATCCCCTGCGTGTTTCGAATCACATCACAGACAGCTACAATTCCGAAAACTAATTCCATTTCCGTATCCACTAAAGTCTCGTACGCGAGTGACTGTACACATCCCCATAGCAAATAACCGAGAGGATTTAATATAGGTGATCTCACAGGCCACGTAACAAGAGCCCCCTTCCAATCCGGCGACCAGGAAATGCAGCTTAGAGACAGTTGCGATGATCCACACATCGTCATGTTGCATCCACATCTTCTCACGAACAACCAACGCTACGTTCCCCAACAATTCAGGTAGAACATAACGGCGAAGAATTGACTCCTTCGAACTGTGGTGTTGGATGAAACTTCTTGGAGTTCCACGGACTGCAAAGAGAACCAACAGATCAATATTGGAGCAAATAAAACCAGATTTCTCCCTGGAAGGTTTAATGTTAAAAGAGAAGCTGACCTACTTTGGACACACAATGCGAAGGCATGCCTCGCTGGAAAAAAACATTAATGCTGGGGAAGATTGAAGGAACTAGAAGAAGAGGACGTCAGGGGATGAGATTGATCGATAGCACCACAGGAGCAACGTGTGCCAACCTGGGAGGTCCACCGGAAAAGTGCAAGACAGGAAAAAGCGGCGCGATTTGGTTCATACGGTCACGAAGAGTCGGAACCGACTATACGAATAGAGAGAGAGAGGAAAGTAATCTGACTTCTGAAGTTATTTCCTAGTCAGTAGTCCGATTGTTTAAGAAATCAGTGATGAAGGAGGGGGTGGGGGGTTACTGCTCGTTCACTAGAAGCCCCTCACGGTGGCAAACAAAATTCTTTAGAGAAATCAGAAGAGAAACAGACCCAGTGGTACCCGCCTCGCCGCTTTCCGACCTCCGTGTTTGTTGACACTGAAGGCTGCAGCCCGGCGCGGCGTTGCGTAGCGGCGTGAAGGCCGGCCCGCCTGTCCGCCGCCCCCAGGACTCGCCGGCGCGTCGGGTCGATACGAGCGGCCGGGCCGACGCCAGCTGCCTCCGGGGGTGGGTCCCGCCCCCAGCAACAGCCGCAGGCCGGGGCAGCGGCTCAAGGTCGCCGCCCTCGTCTCTCCAAACTTCCTAACTGCTACCGCCACGTTCCCCCAGAGCCATCCAGTGCACGGTACCGAGGATGTGATCAACACTAAGGTGGCTAAAGTCGTGGCATGCCTTCTGCTATCGTATCGGACTTCCTTCCGCCTGGCTTGCTGCAGCAACACGATGTGGCGTGGACTGAACAAGTCGTTGGAAATACCCTGCACATATATCGAGACACGCTGCCTCGACAGCCGTCCTTAATTGCGAAAGTTTTGTCGGTGCACCAGCTGCCCTCTCGACTGTGTCCCAATAATATTCGATGGGATTCGTGTCGGGCAACATGCGTGGCCAAATCATTCACTCGAATTTTCAAGAATGTTCTTCAAACTAATCGCGAGCAACTGTGGTCCAGTTTGTTGTTTGGGAACATGAAGTCCAAGAAGCCGAACCATTTCTGCAGCGGACCCAGGCCATTCTATGCAAAGACAGCCCACATCTACATCTACATCTACATACATACTCCGCAATCCACCATACGGTGCGTGGCGGAGGGTACCTCGCACCACAACTAGTATTTTCTCTCCCTGTTCCACTCCCAAAGAGAACGAGGGGAAAATGACTACCTATATGCCTCTGTACGAGCCCCAATCTCTCTTATCTTATCTTTGCGGTCTTTCCGCGAAATGTAAGTTGGTGGAAGTAAAATGGTACTGCAGTCAGACTCAAATGCTGGTTCTCTAAATTTCCTCAGTAGCGATTCACGAAAAGAATGCCTCCTTTCCTCTAGAGACTCCCACCTGAGTTCCTGAAGCATTTCCATAACACTCGCGTGATGATCAAACCTACGAGTAACAAATCTTGCAGCCCGCCTCTGAATTGCTTCTATGTCCTCCCTCAATCCGACCTCATAGGGATCTCAAACGCTCGAGCAGTACTAGAGAATAGGTCGTATTAGTGTTTTATAAGCGGTCTCCTTTACAGATGAACCACATCTTCCCAAAATTCTACAATGAACCGAAGACGACTATCCGCCTTCCCCATATCTGCCATTACATGCTCGTCCCACTTCGTATCGCTCTGCAACGTTACGCCCAAATATTTAATCGACGTGACTGTGTCAAGCGCTACACTATTAATGGAGTATTCAGACATTACTGGATTCTTTTTCCTATTCATTTGCATTAATTTACATTTATCTATATTTAGAGTTAGCTGCCATTCTTTACACCAATCACAAATCCTGTGCAAGTAATCTCGTATCCTCCTACAGTCACTCAACGACGACACCTTCCCGTACAACACAGCATCATCAGCAAACAGCCGCACGTTGCTATCCACCCTATCCGAAAGACCATTTATGTAGATAGAAAACAACAGCGGACCTACCACACTTCCCTGGGGCACTCCAGATGATACCCTCACCTCCGATGAACACACGATCGAGGACAACGTACTGGGCTCTATTACTTAGCCACTCACATACTTGGGAACCAGCCCCATATGCATTAGGGAGCCGCTGCTAGCTTCCACAGTGCCATGTTGACGACCTTGATGCCTGACTTGGTGGAGTGCGCCACGCTCTGCTCTCCCCAACTGAGCCTGGGACTCCTGCGACCGCGCCACAGCTTTCCGGTCGTCTAGCGTCCAAGTGATACGGTCAGGAGTCCAGGAGAGGCGCGGCAGGCGGTGCCGTGCTGCTGGCAAAGCCACTCGTCTGCAGCCAAAGCCCATTAACGCCAGTTTAGCAAAAAAGTGACTCAAATGGCTCTGAGCACTATGGGACTCAACATCTGAGGCCATCAGTCCCCTAAACGTAGAACTACTTAAACCTAACTGTCTTAAGGACATCACACACATCCATGCCCGACACTGATTTCTGAGGTTGTTTCACGCAGTGTTGCTTGCCTGTTACAGCACGCTGGACCCGCGTTCGGGAGAACGACGGTTCCATGCCGCGTCCGACCATCCGACCGTCCACGATTTCCCTAAACCGCTCCAGGCAAATCCCGCGATGGTTCCTTTGAAAGGGAACGGCCGACTTCCATCCCCAACTTTCCTCATTCCGATGAGACCGATGACCTCGCTGTTCGGTCCCTTCCCCCAAACAACCCAAACCAACTTGTCAACGCCACGCAAACGACGTTGGTCTCCGTCATTAATTAAGGCCGTCGACAAACGGGTAGTCCGTGGTGAGAGGTAATGCCTGACATTTGATATTCTCGGCACACTCTTGATACTGTCGATCTCTAATCGTTTCCCAAACGTGTTCAGTCTTTTTAATTCCCGTCGTGCGGCCATAACCACGTCGGAAGCGCTTCACATGAATCAGCTGAGTACAAATTACAGCTCCGCCAATGCACTGCTATTTTATACACTTTGTGTTCGTGGTGCCCTCCTTCGGTAATTCTGGAATTCAGCATAGTGTTTGCCCACCCTTAGCCCTGATTACAGCTTCCACTCTCGCAGCCATACGTTCGATCAGGTGCTGGAAGGTTTCTTAAGAAATGACAGCCGATTCTTCACGGAGTGTTGCACTGAGGAGAGGCATCGATGTCGGGTGGTGAGGCCTCACACGAAGTCGGCGTTCCAAGACATCCCAAAGGAGTTATATAGGATTCAGGAAAGGACTCTGTGCAGACGAATCCATTACAGGGATGTTATTGTCGTGGAACCACTCTCCCACATGCCGTGCATTATGAACAGCTGCTCGATCATGCTGAAAGATGCAATCGCCATCCACGAATTGCCCTTCAACAGTGAGAAGCAACAAGGTGGTTAAGTCATCAATGTAAGCCTACGCTGTGATAGTCCCACGCGCAACAACAAGGAGGGTGCAAGCCGTCTCCGTGAAAAACGCGACCAAACGGTAACACCACTGTTGACACTACACACACCGGCAGACGACGTTCACCGGGCATTCGCCGTACCCACACCCTGCCATCCGATCGCCACACTGTGTACCGTGACTCGTCACTTCACACAACGTTTTTCCACTGATCAACCGTCCAATTTTTACGCTCCTTACACCAAGGGAGGCGTCGTTTAACATTTACCGGCGTGACGTGTAGCTTATGACCAGCCGCTCGACCTTGAAATCCAAGTTTTCTCACCTCCCGCCTAACTGTCATAGTGCTTGCAGTGGATCCTGATTGAGTTTGGAATTCCTGCGTGATGGTCGGGATAGATGTCTGCCTATTACACATCACGGCCCTCTTCAACTATCGGTGGTCTCTGTCAATTAACAAACCAGGTCGGCCTGTACGGTTTTGTGCTGTACGTGTCCCTTCACGTTTCCACTTCACTATCACATCGGAAACAGTCCACCTAGGGATGTTTAGGAGTGTGAAAATCTCGCGTACAGACGTATGACACAAGTGACACCCAATCACCTCACCACATTCGAAGTCCGTGAGTTCCGCGGAGCGCCCCATTCTGCTCTCTCACGATGTCTAATGACTACCGAGGTCGCCGTTAAGGAGTACCTGGCAGAAGGTGGCACCACAATGCACCTAATATGAAAAACGTATGGTTTTGGCGATTTCCGGATACTTTCGATCACATAGCGTACCTCGTGTACGCGATACAACCGCCATCTCTATGTGTGTATATCGCTGTCCTATGATATTTGTTACTTCAGTGTGACAGAGGTGCTGACGAGGGATAGTGGAGTTGGAGAGGGGGAACTGAGGGCCGATTAAAATTACTTGACAGTTGACGTCCGCCAGTTGCCACTCTAGTGTTGCCCCTGCGGCTGTCGGTGCCGCTTGATTGTAGGCGACACACAAACATGGCGGGTCATATTACAAATACTGTTAACGTGTAACGCGGAGCAGTGCTGGAAGCGTCCGCCGCGAGGTACGACAGAGATGCAGACGGTCTGTCGACAGGTGATTTTCAGTGACTGCGCCAGACGACGTCTTCTGTAGTCCAGAATTAAAACTTCTGCCTTAACCCAACCACGCCCTCGCGATGTGCAAAGTTTCCGAGAAAACAGAGGCGGAACTAAAATCACGATCGCCTTGTTCACGACATTAAGTTAGACCTTTATGAACAAACTCAAGACATAAAATTTCAATCTTAGTGCTAAAAGCAAACTATAATTTTTCGCTCTCGTTGGTTACCTGAAACCACCCTTTCACTAGCTACAGGAGTTGCTGCGTTATCATCCGATGAGCAGTCACGATTGCCCCTTGATTGCAGTTTGTAGACGACACAAGCAGAATTGTAGGTACAAATATGAGAGCAAACAAGAAAGTTAAATGATGCACCACAGTATTAGAAATAAAAAGGTATCCATTTAAACCAATTAGTTGAATACAAATATGGCAACGGCCTTACCGCAGTGGATACACCGGTTCCCGTCAGGTGTATGGGTGACAATCCGGGCCGCCACGCGCTTTGCCATTTTTCGGGGTGCACTCAGCCTCGTGATGCCAACTGAGGAACTAATCGACCGAATACTAGCGGCTTCGGTCAAGAATGCGTTCATAACGACCGGGAGAACGGTGTGCTGACCCCACGCCCCTCCTATGCGCATCCTGCACTGAGGATGACAAGGCGGTCGGATGGTCCCGGTGGGCAACATGTGGGCTGATGACGGGTTGCAGTTGAATAAAAATAATAATCCATATCTTTTGATCTAGAAATAAAAAATTGCTGCATTTGACGAGATTGGGATGTTTGTTGTTGTGGTCTTCAGTCCTGAGACTGGTTTGATGCAGCTCTCCATGCTACTCTATCCTGTGCAAGCTTCTTCATCTCCCAGTACCTACTGCAACCTACATCCTTCTGAATCTGCTTAGTGTATTCATCTCTTGGTCTCCCTCTACGATTTTTCCCTCCACGCTGCCCTCCAATACTAAATTGGTGATCCCTTGATGCCTCAGAACATGTCCTACCAACCGATCCCTTCTTCTAGTCAAGTTGTGCCACAAACTCTTCTTCTCCCCAATCCTATTCAGAACTTCCTCATTAGTTACGTGATCTACCCATCTAATCTTCAGCATTCTTCTGTAGCACCACATTTCGAAAGCTTCTATTCTCTTCTTGTCCAAACTATTTATCGTCCACGTTTCACTTCCATACATGGCCACACTCCGTACAAATAGTTTCAGAAATAACTTCCTGACACTTAAATCAATACTCGATGTTAACAAATTTCTCTTCTTCAGAAACGCTTTCCTTGCCATTGCCAGTCTACATTTTATATCCTCTCTACTTCGACCATCATCATTTATTTTGCTCCATAAATAGCAAAACTTCTTTACTAATTTAATTGTCTCATTTCCTAATCTAATTCCCTCAACATCGCTAGACTTAATTCGACTACATTCCATTATCCTCGTTTTGCTTTTGTTGATGTTCATCTTATATCCTGCTTTCAAGACACTGTCCATCCATCCAACTATTTTTCCAAGTACTTTGCTGTCTCTGACAGAATTGCACTGTCATCGGCTAACCTTAAAGTTTTTATTTCTTCTCCATGGATTTTAATACCAACTCCGAACGTTTCTTTTGTTTCCTTTACTGCTGGCTCAATATACAGATTGAATAACGTCGGGGATAGGCTGCAACCCTGTCTCACTCCCTTGCCAACCACTGCTTCCCTTTCACGTCCGTCGACTCTTATAACTGCCATCTGCTTTTTGTACAAATTGTAAATAGCTTTTCGCTCCCTGTATTTTACCGTGCCACCTTCAGAATTTGAAAGAGAGTATTCCAGTCGACATTGTCAAAAGCTTTCTCTAAGTCTACAAATGCTAGAAACGATGGTTTGCCTTTCCTTAATCTTTCTTCTAAGATAAGTCGTAGGGTCAGTACTGCCTCACGTCTTCCAACATTTCTACGAAATCAAAATCTGATCTTCCCAGAGGTCGGCTTCTACCACTTTTTCCATTCGTCTGTAAAGGATTCGCGTTAGTATTTTACAGCTGTGACTTATTAAACTGATAGTTCAGTAATTTTCAAATATAACAACACCTGCTTTCTTTGGGACTGGAGAGATTAGGATACATTTAGAAATTTACAAAAATTTGATGGATTCGATGAGATTATAACCTACAACGCTAGATTAACTCTATCGCAGTCAACCACGAATAAGTCTAAGGCGTGCCATAACACATCTTCAGTAAGAAAGCCTCTCCAAAATGCTCGACTTTGGGCAACAACACTTCTTCCGACAATCACTTAGATGCATGTGTTCCGTTCTTCGAAAATGTTTCTTACAGTATTAAGCGTCTGCTAGTGAAATGTTTCCTTCTCCAGAGGTAAAAGTTTAAAGGAAAAGCTTCTGCGTACAGTGGGAAATAGAGTGTGTTTCAAAATGAATATGCAGGTTTTAAGGTTTTGTAGCACGTATTACATTCACTTTACAATTAAATAAAATACACCAAATGAAAGAGCAACACCAACAGTTTTTCTTACAATTATTCAGTGAACACCAATCATACATCGAGTCGATAAGCGAGTTGTTTCGAAACGTTGATCAATGTGTTAGTTGTAACTGTTTCAATAATACTGTTTCTAAAGTTGGACAGATCAACTGGCACCGGAGGCACAAACGCATGATCCTATATGAACCCCCAGAAATGAAAATGACATGGGGTCACGTCGTGTACGGACGTGGAGGTGGTGCAGGACGTGCTCCGTGACGCGGCCCCAGCGATCGGGTCCGACGCCCTTCAGCCAGTCGCCTGCCGAGGCGGACCACAACTCGGTGCCTAATGAAGTCGTGCTGTGCAGCCTCCTGCAGTTGAGGCACGGCCCACGCTAGGACCACATCAACAGTTGCCTCACCGCAAAAGAAACCCCCATAACTTTCTGCGGGGATGCAGCACATTCAATTTAGGAGAGTCTCGTTGCGGCTGTATCATCTCCTAGGGATTTGCTGATCACCAGATACGCACATTATGTGTGTTAACACTTCCACTAACGTGAAATGTCGATTCGCGACTTAAGACGACACGATCCAGAAAATCTTCGTTGTCATGCAGCAACATTTCGTTTCCCAAGGTGGCACGCAAACCGCAGTCTGTAGGTAGTAGAACTTGTGACAACTGCAAACGATAAGGACGTAGTTGTAAGGCTCTCCTTGAAAACCTCCACACAGACTCCAATGGAGCTGCCAATTCATGACTGGCCTTCCGAGATGATTTCTTGGGGCTACCTACGGCAGACACCCACTCGTTCAACACGTTGTTTAGTCGCTCTAGGTCGTTTCATACTCTTCCATTTGCTCGCAGTTATACGAACAAAACTGTCTGACTTGCTATTTCATTTTGTGTATTATTTACAATCCCAAGTTGAACGTTATAAGTGCTACAAAGCCTTAAAACCCGTATATTCAGTTTGAAACTCCATATATTGCTAATAGTTTTTCGAATTCAGGCGTCTATAACCGGACCTGTAATAACTGACCATGCTATTACATTGGTCAGGCAGAGCATCTGTTAGGAAAGAAAGGAGTGGATACACGTAATTCTACGTATGGCGAACACTTACTGACTGCTAGCCACACCCCGAAAAATATGGAAGACATAGTTACTTTGCAGAAAGCAGTCAAAGGGCGCGAGTTGTACCGTCGGGAAGAACCAGATATCTTTAAACATCTAGAGCTCAGGAACGAAAATTTACTATATGATTAACCACATCTTACTTGCAGACAATTTTTCGGATACTTCAAACCTACACTGTGCAAAAAGAGTTTATACAGTTGCCAGCAGCCTTTGCAAGTAGCTCATTTGCATACGTGTTCGTTTCCCATGTTTTATATTTTGTGAAGACATTGATTTCACCCGCTTTCGTTACAATACGTTTTTCATTACACAACGACCCATGCACAAATCTCTTTCATTGACATGTACGCTTATCAAAGCGCGTGTACACATTAACATTATTGCCGTTCGTACGATAATGGACCGACACTCGAACTCGGGAGCTCTTCCTTCCGCGGGCAAGTGCTCTACCACCTGAGCTACCCAAGCACGAGACTCACGACCCGTCCTCACAGCTTCAATTCCACCAGTACCTCGTCTCCTACCTTCCAAACTTCACAGAAGCTCTCGGTCCGTCACACAGTTTTAATCTTCCAGGAATTTTCATATCAGTGCACACTCCGCTGCAGAGTGAAAATCTCATTCTGTAATGTATTTGTGGTCTCATAAGGGTTTTAATGTAAGTTTTCATATTTTACTTTACATCAGAGTGCTTTAACAATCGTTATTTCTCATTGTTACATTTCTTAGTTTTGTTGCAACCTCAACGTATTTCCGCACACAAAGGAATTACAGACACCGGCTGCGAATCGACATCGATTTAAACCCGGCTCTCCTACTTGTTAAGCAGATTGCATACGGACAGAGTGGTCATCGCAACTGAGCAGACTCCCCAAGGACTCCTCTCGTCATACCCAAATTCGCAACTTATCCACATTCCCGTAACAGTTCGAGTGTGGGCTGCATCCGCACTGAAGTGACATGCTCGAAAGAACAGACACCGCAAATATAATTAAGGCGGGGCGGTCAATTGATCGCTTCCTTGGAGATGACACCGGGCGGAATGCGATAATGGTGAAGGGGCACTACGTCAGTAGAATGTGGATGAGTTGAGAATTTGGGTCTGACGAGAGACGTGCTAGCATAGTGCGTGCAGTTGCGATGACCTCTGCGTCCAGACTACTAGGTGGTCAGCGATCTCACTAGTACGCACAAGACCCGGGTGCAAATCCTAGTCCGGCACAAAGTGTCAACTTTCTCCATTGAATAAAGTAATTCCCAATAGCAACAAATGTCATTAATTCCTTTCGGTCTTATTTCATAGTGGCTGCGGGATCTTTCAGACATGTCCGAGCGAAGAGACACCACATACGCTGAAATGCCAAAGAAACTGGTGTAGGCATGCGTATTCAAATACAGAGATTAGTAACCAGAAAGAATACGGCACTACGGTCGCCAACGCCTATATAAGACAACAAGTGTGTGGCGCAGTTGTTACTTCGGCTACTGCTGATACAATGCCCGGTTATCAAGATTTAAATCAGTTCAAACGTGGTCTCACAGTCTTCACACGCGCGATGGCACACAGCAGCTTCGAGGCAGCGATAAAGTGGGGATTTTCCCGTACGACCACTTCACGAGTGTACCGTATATATTAGAAATCCGATAATACAATAAATATCCTACATCGCTGCGGCCGGAAAAAGATCCTGCAAGAACGGGACCAACGACGACTGAAGAGAATCTTTCAACGTGACAGAAGTGCAACCCTTCCGCAAATTGCTGCAGGTTTCAATGCTGGGCCATCAACAACTGTCAGCGTGCGAACCATTGAACGAAACATCATCAATATGAGCTTTCGGAGCTGGAAGCTCACTCGTGAACCCTTGATGACTGCATAACATAAAGCTTTACGCTTCTCCTGGCGCGACAACATCGACGTTGGACTATTGATGACTGGAAACATGTTGCCTGGTCAGACGGCTCTAGTTTCAAATTGTGTCGAGCGGATGGACGGGTACGGGAATGGAGACAATCTTATGAATCCACGGACCCTGCATGTCAGCAGTGGACTGTTCATGCTGTTGGAGGCTCTGTAACGGTGTGGGGCGTGTGCAGTTGGAATGATGTGAGACCCCTGATATGTCTAGGTACGACTCTGACAGATGACACGTACACAAGCATCCTGTCTGATCACCTGCATCCATTCATGTCTATTGTGCATTCCGACGGACTTGTGCAACTCCAGCAGGACAATGCGACATCCCACACGTCCAGAATTGCCACAGAGTGTCTGCAGGAACACTCTTCTGAGTTTAAACACTCCCGCTAGCCACCAGACTCACAAGACTCGAACATTATTAGCATATGTGCGATGCCTTGCAGTGTGCCGTTCAGAAGAGGCCTCCACCCCCTCGTACTCGTACCGATTTACGGAGAGCCCTGCAGTTACTCATGGTGTCGGCTCCCTCCAGCACCACTTCAGACGTTAGCCTTGTCCATGCCAAGTCGTCTTTCGGCACTTGTGCGTGTTCGCAGGGGCCCTACATGATATTAGGCATCTGTACCAGTTTGTTTGGGTCTTCAGTCTACAAATGTACTTCCACTTATCTGCCGTTTATGCCGCAAGCGCTGTCGGCACACTTGCCACCTACCTTGTTTTCCTCGTGTTCTTCCTCTCCGTTTCCTGTCGGTGGCGTGCAGCTCATAACTTGACGTATCATTTCATCTGATTGATTTTATTTCTGGATTTTAACTATTCTTACTTGACAAGCCCTGATCATAGGTGCCAGAATATGTAATAATGAATACATTGATCTGCGCTGACAACATATTTTCATTGGACAAACGTCAGATCGCTTCTTACTTTGTATGTTCCCAATGTGAAATTTTGGTAACTACTAGTTTTACTCCTTTGGAGATGTTTTATGATATTGTAATATTTCTACCGCTCTAAGGGGTCTTCTCTCTCCATGACGCATAATTCTGGACAATATGTTTCTGAGTTTGTAATTGTTGCTGTTACGTTGCCTTCAGTTACGTGTAAATCTGAAGAAGACGGGTTTACGTCCGTCGACAACATGGTCAAAAGTTGAATAAAACCAGCTTTTGTTCCAACTGGTTGGCTGCTTTGTATTCATTTATTGACATCTAACAGTTGCTGACGCGCAGCCATGTTCAAAATATACACTAATGGCCATTAAAATTGCTACACTACGAAGATGACGTGCTACAAAAGCGAAATTTAACCGACAGGAAGCAGATGCTGTGATATACAAATGATTAGCTTTCCAGAGCCTTCACACAAGGTTGGCGCCGGTGGCTACACCTACAACGTGCTGACATGGGGAAAGTTTCCAACCGATTTCTCATACACAAATAGCAGTTGACCGGTGTTGCCTGGTGAAACGTTGTCGTGATGCCTCGTGTAAGGAGGAGAAATGTGTGCCATCACGTTTCCGACTTTGATAAAGGTCGGATTGTAGCCCATCGCGATTGCGGTTTATAGTATTGCGACACTGCTGCTCGCGTTGGTCGAGATCCTATGACTGTCAGCAGAATATGGAATCGGTGGGTTCAGGAGGGTAATACGGAACGCCGTGCTGGATCCCAACGGCCTCGTATAACTAGCAGTCTAGATGACAGGCATCTTATCCGCACGGCTGTAACGGATCGTGCAGCAACGTCTCGATCCCTGAGTCAACAAATGGGGACGTTTGCAAGACAACAGCTATCTGTACGAACAGTTCGACAACGTTTGCAGCAACATGGACTATCAGCTCGGACACCATGGCTGCGGTTACCCTTGACGCTGCATCACAGACAGGAGCGCCTGCGATGCTGCACGAACGGCAAAACGTCATTTTTTCGGATGAATCAAGGTCTTGTTTACAGCATCATGATGGTCGCATCCGTGCTTGTCTACATCGCCGTGAACGTACATTGGAAGCGTGTATTCGTGCCACTGCTTACACGCCTCGGTCAACTCTTGTTCGGATTGACGGCACTTTTGAACAGTGGACGTTACATTTCAGGTGTGTTACGGCACGTGGCTCCACCGTTCATTCGATTCCCGCGAAACCCTACATTTCAGCATGATGATGCACGACCGCATGTTGCAGATCCTGTAGGGGCCTTTCTGGATACAGAAAATGCTCGACTGCTGCCCTGGCCAGCACATTCTCCAGATCTCTCACCAAATGAAAACGTCTGGTCAATGGTGGCCGAGCAACTGGCTCGTCACAATACGGCAGTCAGTACTCTTTATGAACTGTGATATCGCGTTGAAGCTGCATGGACAGCTGTACTTGTACACGCCATCCAAGCTCTGTTTGACTCAATGCCCAGGCGTATCAAGGCCGTCTTTGCGGCCAGAGGTGGTTGTTCTGGGTACTGATTTCTCAGGATATATGCAACCAAATTGCGTGAAAGTGTAATCACAATGTCAGTTCAAGTATAATACGAGGGCTATCCACAAAGTAAATTACGTTTTGGAATTAAAAATAAATAAAGTATTGGAAATTTTTTTTGTTATATACAGATGAAAGCCACACTTCAATACTACTTTTCTACATAGTTGCCATTTAAATTAAGGCACTTATCGTAGCGATGGACGAGCTTGGAAATTCCTTCGTCGTAAAATTCGGCCGCCTGCGCCTTCAACCACAAGGTTACCTCTTCTTGAAGCTGTGCGTCGTCATCAAAACGCTGCATAGCCAACCACTTCTCCGCTGCTGGGAATAAGTGGAAGTCGCTCGGTGCCAGGTCGGGACTGTACGGCGGATGAGGAAACAACTCCCACTTAAAAGATTCGAGAACTTCACGAGTAGCATTTGCCGTGTGGGCCCGTGCGTTGTCGTGAGTCAGCAAGATCTTTGAGCCCAACTTTCCCCTGCGCTTGTTTTGTATTCCTCTTCTGAGGTTGCGCAGAGTTTGGCAATACCTTTGAGAGTTTATTGTAGTGCCTCTTCTCAGGAAATTCACAAAAAACACACATTTTCTGTCCCAAAAGACAGTCATTACGTGGTTGAAGGCGCAGGTTCAAAAATGGTTCAAATGGCTCTGAGCACTATGGGACTTAACATCGGTGGTCATCAGTAACCTAGAACTTAGAACTACTTAAACCTAACTAAACTAAGGATATCACACAAGCCGATGCTCGAGGCAGGATTCGAACCTGCGACCGTAGCAGTCGCGCGGTTCCGGACTGAGCACCTGAACCGCTAGACCACCGCGGCCGGCGAAGGCGCAGGCGACCGAATTTTACGACGAAGGAATTTCCAAGCTCGTCCATCGCTACGATAAGTGCGTTAATTTAAATGGCAACTATGTAGAGAAGTAGTATTGAAGTGTGGCTTTCATCTGTATACAAAAAAAGAATTTCCAATACTTTATTTAGTTTTAATTCCAAAACGTAATGTACTTTGTGGATAGCCCTCGTATATTTGTCCAATGAATACCCGTTTATCATCTGCATTTCTTCTTGATGTAGTAATTTTAATGGCCGGTGGTGTATATACAGAGACGGAAAAAATCACAACACCAAAAAATAATTAACGCAGAGTAGTTAAATTACATTTCTCTAGGTAAGATATTTAAGTGATTAACACTGCAAGACCACAAGTTGCTGTAAGTGCGAGACACGCCATTGCAATTGCGACATCCTGGTACGTTAATAACCGGTGTAACCGCCTGAATGTTGAATGAAAGCATGCAAACCTGCATGTATTGTGTTGTACAGGTGCCGGACAACAAGTTCTGGGGTGGAGTTCCATGTCTGTGGCCTCTGAACGCTCAATACAGCGCGATTAATGCTGGTTGTGGATGACGCTGGAGTCATCGTCCGATAGCAGACAGATGTTGTGGTCGAGCAGGCCACGACAACACGACGACACTCTGCAGTGCGTACTTGGTTATAACAGCGGTACGTGGGCGGACGTTATCCCGTTGGAAAGCACCCCCTGGAGAGCTGTTCCGGAAAGGCAGCGCTACAGGTCGAATCAACAGACCGATGTACAAATCCGCGTGGGATGACCACTGAGTGCTCCTGCTGTCATACGAAATCTCACTCCATCTGCAGGTCCAGTGTATCCAGCACGCAGACAGGTTGTTTGCAGACTGTCAAATGGCCTCCTTCTAACCACCATACGGCCATCATTGGCACTAAGGCAGAACAGGCTTCCATTAGAAGACACAGCAGATCACCACGCTCTCCTCCAGTGAGCTCTCGCTTGACACTACAGACATCCCAAATCGTGCTGGTTTGGGGCCAGTGAATTGCACACTGCAGTGTCTGTGCTGGACCTGTCCTTGAAGTAACCGATTTTTAACAGTCCGTTGTGCCACTGTGTTGCCAACTGCCGTTCAAATTGCTGCTGCAGACGCAGTACGATGCGCTGGAGCCGCACAACAGACAGGATGGTCTTCCCTCTCGGTAGCGCCTGGTAGCCGTCGGGAGCCCGGCCTCCTTGCCGCCGTACATTCTCAAAGGTAACTAACGCTCACTACCATTACAGACTTTATTTTAGGGGGGGGGGGGTGTACGACGTCAAACGGGCCGACTTCGAGCGCGAGAGGCACCACAGGACATTTTAATTTTCACTGTCACTAGCAACAAATGCAGCCAACAGTAAGTGAAAAAATGATGAAATTTCATATCCAAAAAAAAATTATTTTGTTATGTTTTTGCTCTTCCACTGCTATGAATGTGAAGCCTGAATCCTTTCTGGTCATGCTGACAAAGTTTTATGAATGTATTTGTAGAAGTATAGACAGTAGAAATTAAAATGTCCTGTGGTGCCTCTGCTGCTCCAAGTCACCCCGTTTGACGTCCTACCCCCCTTAAACCAAATCTGACTTGCATCCTCCCCATAGTAGCGCTTGTCTTATGCGACTGCATCGAAATTGGAATAGACATCATCCTTCAGATGTAGACATTGCATATAGCCTATTTTCCTTCTAATTTTCATTAGAATATCGGGTAAAAATTAGGATTAAGTCGGTCAAAAACTTCGAGATTTTCGATAGCAACGTTTTCCTTTTATTATTACGACAAATAGGCGTCTAGAAAACCGTATGTCTTTGCGTTCTACGTTATGTCTAAATTTCAACTCAACTTCATCGCCTACTTGTAGAGTTTCGCAGGCACAAACTACGCAGGTTGCATTTGTGTACATAAAGCTGACAAGGTACGATACGGAACTGCCAAAGAAGAATATTTACCGCACAACTTGATTAAAAGAAGGAATCGGTTGGTAGGACACACCCGGACAGAGATGGCGAGGGTGACTTCGTAAGTAATAGAGCCCAGTACGTTGTCCTCGATGGTGAGTGTTCATCGGAGGTGAGGGTATAATCTCGAGTGTTCCAGAGAAGTGTCCGCTGTTGTTTTCTATCTACATAAATGATCTTTTGGGTAGGGTGGATAGCAATGTGCGGCTGTTTGCTGATGATGCTGTGGTGTACGGGAAGGTGTCGTCATTGAGTGACTGTAGGGGGATACAAGATGACTTGGACACGATTTGTGATAGGTGTAAAGAATGGCAGATAAATATAGATAAATGTAAATTAATGCAGATGAATAGGAAAAAGAATCCTGTAATGTTTGAATACTCCATTAGTAGTGTAGCGCTTGACACAGTCACATCGATTAAATATTTGGGCGTAACATTGCAGAGCGATATGAAGTGGACAAGCATGTAATGGTAGTTGTGGGGAAGGCGGATAGTCGTCTTAGGTTCATTGGTAGAATTTTGGGAAGATGTGGTTCATCTGTAAAGGAGAGCGCTGATAAAACACTAATAGGACCTATTCTTGAGTACTGCTCGAGAGTTTGCGATCCCTATGAGGTCGGATTGAGGGAGGACATAGAAGCAATTCAGAGGCGGGCTGCTAGATTTGTTACTGGTAGGTTTGATCATCACGCGAGTGTTACGGAAATGCTTCAGGAACTCGGGTGGGAGTCTCTAGAGGAAAGGAGGCGTTCTTTTCGTGAATCGCTACTGAGGAAATTTAGAGAACCAGCATTTGAGGCTGACTGCAGTACAATTTTACTGGCGCCAACTTACATTTCGTGGAAAGACCGCAAAGATAAGATAAGAGAGATTGGGGCTCGTACAGAGGCATTTAGGCAGTCATTTTTCCCTCGTTATGTTTGGGAGTGGAATAGGGAGAGAAGATGCTAGATGTGGTACGAGGTACCCTCCGCCACGCACCGTATGGTGGATTGCGGAGTATGTACGTAGATGTAGATGTAAGG
Organism: Schistocerca gregaria; assembly: GCF_023897955.1. Taxonomy (NCBI): domain Eukaryota; kingdom Metazoa; phylum Arthropoda; class Insecta; order Orthoptera; family Acrididae; genus Schistocerca; species Schistocerca gregaria. The sequence continues at coordinate 25,726,119 of NC_064928.1, read as the reverse complement.
TGCACACGACAGACTGACGCGCAGAGTTGTATAAAATAAGTGTTCCGACTAAAGTCCACAACCAGAACAACTACTATACGTGGGTGTAGTTGTAGGTGTAACCGACTGAGCTGCGACGGTGAAGATGCAGCTCTCGGCCGGGACACGCCCACCGGCAGCAGCCGTTCTATCACACAACGGCTGGGGCGCTGGCAGAGTCGTATTGATTGGCCCCTGCAGGCACGCTGCCCGCAAACCTTCTCGCCACGTTGGGCTGCAGGAATTTTGGCTCTGGTGTCACACGGCTTTCTAGACGATCAACTGGAAATGTCAGAATCGTTTCTGTTTTCAAATTTGTGTGGACGCTGCTTCACATTAAAATGGGAGCCAAACCACTGGAAATATTATAAAACAGTCCAGGTCGCACAAATCACATTTATTGGCGACCGGTTACAGTCCAAAGGCAGATCGCCTTCAGACCGTGCTCCAGAGTCGATGTGTGGGAGGGATCCACGGAGCAGGACCTGCAGAAGTCTCCAGGTGCTGTCAACCGCTGGAGAAGGAACGATGTGGCGTGGTTAAACAACGGAGGCTCCACCCTCTAGCCGTCTTCACACGCTACTTGTGACAAACAGAATGAATGGTTATATTACGGTATGTTAATAATTTTTACTTTTTGACAGTCTAATTCCAACTGAATGAAACATAGTTTTACTGCGGTAGACGTTTCGCCTGTATTCTTTAAGGCATCTTCTGTGGTCAGGATATATGTAAATATTTTTGTTTATGCTATTTAGTTTACATTTTTGCACGGGGTATACGAGGTTATAAACAGCTCTAGTGGTTGGCTTTTCTATCATGTAGTATTAATTTCAATTCAATTTAGCGCTATTCTTCTTCTTATAACTGCCATTTCCAATTTTCTTTAGCAAACTTCACAGCACTAGGAACTGAACACTTGTTTTGATTTCAAGTGGCAATTATAAGAAGAAGAAGAGCGTCCTAAACGGAACAAGAACGGAACACGTAGAACAACACCCACGGAACCTGTAACCAGAATTTTAAATCATTACCATATCACAGAAAACCCAACCATCAGAACTGATATCTACATCGTCCCAAATGTAAACTAAACAGTATAAAGGAAAACATATACCTATTGCAGGCCACTGAAGATCCCTTAAAAAACAAAGGCGAAACGCGTATGCCACGAAATTTGTGTTTCACTTAGTTGTAATGAGAAGGGCAAAAAGTAAAATTTTCAACATATCGTAATAATACACGCGGTTGTGGACGACAGGACTACAAAATTTGAAGAACGAATCCATATTTCTTAATAGCTTATTTAAACACTTAATTACTAAACTAAAAAAAATGCTATCTTCTTATAGCATAAGCTGTAAGATTAACCACTATTTTACTTGTAATTCAAAGAATTAAAACGTAAAACAGCCTTCAGTAAAAAGTCGATAACTTACACTGCTCTCACGAAGTTTGTTGTAAATAATCCATTAAAGTACAAAACCAACAATACTGTATATAGTTAGAATACCACTTGGGAAAATGACATTGTTGTATTGTCTTCAGCACAGAAAGGGACGCACCATACTGCAACAAAAATTTTTGATCACTTACCCAGTGATATAAATCCTCTGAGAGACAGTAAAATAAAATTGAAAACGAACCGAGGAAAATTATTCGTTCCGCTTTATTGCGACCTATCGTGCAAAATGATCCATGAAACATATAAGTAGCAGCTAAAAAGCGGGACAGTGTGTATATATAAGATGTCATTGGTTACATGTTCTGTACATAAAGAAGCACTAGGTGGGAAATTTGCAGGCATGGAGCATGTGAAGAAACTGATGGCAGGACTAACAAAATTTCTGAAGTCCATTACCACTTGCAACAAGTTTCGATGGAACTGAACGAAGAGTATGGAGACTTTACAAGGGGCATACCTGGAACGATTCTTCAATTTAAAATCCGCTATTCTTGAATTTATGAAGGAAAAAAGAGAACAGGATCGAAAATTAGAACATTCGAAATGGACTGCAAACCTCGCATTTTATAAGACTAGACTGCACATTGCCCACAGTAAGATATGGCAAGGTGTTAAACAAGTTATTTCTGATTTGATTAGGATGCACTGAAAAAGAAAATCGAATTGTAGAAGACACAAATTCTGACAAACATAGTGCCGTTCCCTAAGTTCACTGCCGTTAAAGAAAACGCAAGGATTGAACAGTTAATTCTAATCTTGAAAGAATTATAAGAATAGATTTCTAAAAGGGTGTGAGGACAATGATAATCACATATTTGTCTTCGAGCTGTTTTCGAGACCGTTTGCCGTTTCAGCTGAAAGTGCCCTGTTCATGTTAATATGTAACAGATTGATCTGCAGTGTAATTCCCTTTTTAAAGACAAATTCTTTTACGTCAAAATTTTCCACGACGCCTAAATTGTTTGCTTCAGGTAGAATTTCTAGGTGTCCCTAATGAGGTTGCGGAAGTCTACAAAAATTTTATCAACATATGTGTGTGAAAGGCCTTTTTTGGATTATGAAAATAAATAAGTCAGTATACGAAAATCTGTGAAATTGTCTGTGTCTGTCCATATGCCAACAGCCTGTACCAGATAAAAAATACATTTTCTCTCCCCGTGCCAAAAATAATTAAATACTACCGAAAATGTGTTGTGCCTGTGATCCATGTTGTTGAGAAATGTGACATGTAAAACCGCAAGTGGCATGAAGTGCGACTACATTGCTATGTACCGTGTTGTGCACTTGCAATTCCCCCCTCCTCAGCGTGGCGAGGTGCTGGGGGAAGTGTGCAGCTAGAATGTCCCATGGCACGCCTCGTAAGCTACATTTTTGACTGCCCCTTGCCTAGAGCGACAGATTGTTGTCTGGAACTCTGTAACTACTACTGGTCGTCATCCACAGCATCCTTACGGCACAGCAGTGGGCGTTCTGCTGCCCTGCGCGGCAACACGTGCTGGGCTCACGTGTCACGTGCTGAGAGTTCTGCTGCTTGTCGAGCCGTGCTGCCAGCAAGGTCGGCGGGTCTCTTCTCAGCTCTGGATTTTAACGATGTAACGCGCCAATTAGAGAGAATGTGGCGCGATATCCAGAGAAGGAACTGTCAAACAAGCCGAATAACTACTTGCATAATGGCCAGAGGCGGGCCAAAGCGTTACTGACTTGATCAATTTGTGGAGCCCTTGCTCTTGAATAAATCGTGCAGTTTTTCTGAAACTGTAATCATTTGTGTTCACGTACCTTAATCTCACCAAGCCAGTCTACTGTTTTCCACATATGATCCATTAATAATATGAACGCAAAATAAGCAGTCTCGCACATGCAAATCACTTAGTTGCGATGTCAGATTCGATTGAAAGTTTGCAAAGTAATATTTCAGAGCTAGATCAGAAATGTAAGGACTATGGTATGAAGATTAGCATCTCCAAAACGAAAGTAATGTCAGTGGGAAAGAGATATAAACGGATTGAGTGCGAAATAGGAGGAACAAAGTTAGAACAGGTGGACGGTTTCAAGTGCATAGGATGCATATTCTCACAGGGTGGCAACATAGTGAAAGAACTGGAAACGAGGTGTAGCAAAGCTAATGCAGTGAGCGTTCAGCTACGATCTACTCTCTTCTGCAAGAAGGAAGTCAGTACCGAGACTAAGTTATCTCTACACCGTTCAATCTTTCGACCAACTTTGTTGTATGGGAGCGAAAGCTGGGTGGATTCAGGTTACCTTATCAACAAGGTTGAGGTTACGTATATGAAAGTAGCTAGGATGATTGCAGGGTGGAAGGGTGTCCACAATGAGGAAATCAAAGAAAAACTGGGAATGAATTCTATAGATGTAGCAGTCAGGGCGAACAGGCTTAGATGGTGGGGTCATGTTACACGAAAAACTGGGAATTAACTCTATAGATGTAGCAGTCAGGGTGAACAGGCTTAGAAGGTGGGGTCATGTTACACGCATGGGAGAAGCAAGGTTACCCAACAGACTCGTGGGTTCAGCAGGAGAGGGTAGGAGGAGTCGGGGTAGGCCAAGGAGAAGGTACCTGGATTCGGCTAAGAATGATTTTGAAGTAATAGGCTTAGCATCAAAAGAGGCACCAATGTTAGCACTGAACAGGGGATCGTGGAGGAATTTTATAAGGGGGAGTATGCTCCAGACTGAACTCTGAAAGTCATAATCAGTGTTAAATGATGATGATGATGATGAAATCATTTGTCTGCACATCTACCGAATTCCGTCCCATTTGTATAATTTCTCTGTGGTGCCGCGTTTTTTTGTGCTAGAGTAGTTACGTCGGCTGTTTATGCTCGGGCCACTGCAGGTGTTGCGCCGCCGTGACGTAGCCGAGGCGCGGGCGAGGTTGTGACCGAGACGCGGCGCCAGCCAATCGATGCGGCGCTGTTGGCAAACAAAGGCTGCGTGCAACAGCAGCGCCGGCCGGACGCCATTGGCCGGCGGTGACGTCACGCGCTACAGGCCGGGTCCGAGCACGGAGCCACGCGGAGCGCGCGCTTCCGATCTGGGGGCGGTCGATACACCGGAGAGCAGGGCGGCCCGCCCCCGCCAGTCTGACAGCTGCGGGCCGAGAATGCTCCAGTCGCCGCTTCTGCTCTGTACAAATCCCCAGTCACTAATTTCTGTCAATCGTAACTTTGACGTGGAAATAAACACTGCGCGATGTAGTGTTCCGCGTTTTACGTCACCTCATTCGAGTCTCCTACCCACGGAACAATACTGACCCGACGACTTATCTTAGAAGCTACATTATGGAAAAGCAAACCTACGTTTCTAGCATTTGTAGAGAAAGCTTTTGTCAATATTGACAGGAATACTCTCTTTCAAATTCTGAAGGTGGCAGGGGTAAAACACAGGGAGCGAAAGACTATTTACAGTTTGTACAGAAACCAGATGGCAGTTATAAGAGTCGAGGGACATCAAAGGGAAGCAGTGGTTAAGAACGGAGTGAGACAGGGTTGTAGCCTCTCCGCGATCTTTTTCAATCTGTATATTGAGCAAGCAGTGAAGGAAAGAAAAGAAAAATTCGTAGTAGGTATTAAAGTCCATGGAGAAGAAATAAAAACTTTGAGGTTCGCCGATGACATTGTAATTATGTCAGAGACAGCAATGGACATGGAAGAGCAGTTGAACGGAATGGACAGTGCCTTGAAAGGAGAATATAAGATGAACATCAACAAAAGCAAAACGAGGATAATGTAATGTAGTCGAATTAAGTCGGGTGATGCTGAGGGAATTAGATTAGGAAATGAGACAACGTAGTAAAGGAGTTTGCTATTTGGGTTGGTTCAAACGGCTCTGAGCATTATGGGACAACATCTATGGTCATCAGTCCCCTAGAACTACTTAAACCTAACTAACCTAAGCACATCACACAACACCCAGCCATCACGAGGCAGAGAAAATCCCTGACCCCGCTGGGAATCGTGCTATTTGGGGAGCAAAATAACTGATGATGGTCGAAGTAGAGAGGGTATCAAATGTAGATTGGCAATCGCAAGGAAAGCGTTTCTGAAGAAGAGAAATTTGTTAACATCGAGTATAGATTTAAGTGTCAGGAAGTCGTTTCTGAAAGTATTTGTATGGAGTGTAGCCACGTATGGAAGTGAAACATGGACGATAAATAGTTTGGACAAGAAGCGAATAGAAGCTTTCGAAATGTGGTGCTACAGAAGAATGCTGAAGATTAGATGGGTAGATCACATAACTAACGAGGAGGTATTGAATAGGATTGGGGAGAAGAGAAGTTTGTGGCACAACGTGACTAGAAGACGGGATCGGTTGGTAGGACATGTTCTGAGGCATCAAGGGATCACCAATTTAGTATTGGATGGCAGCGTAGAGGGTAAAAATCGTAGAGGGAGACCAAGAGATTAATACACTAAGCAGATTCAGAAGGATGTAGGCTGCAGTAGGTACTGGGAGATGAAGAAGCTTGCACAGGCTAGAGTAGCATGGAGAGCTGCATCAAACCAGTCTCAGGACTGATGACCACAACAACAACCCACAGAACATAAATCGCGATTTGTAAATCTACCGTAGGCTTCCATAAATAGACTACGGCAGATTTCCTAATTGCTTCGATCAGTTGAAATTGTAACCGCGTTACCTGCATGTTAGCTGTGTTGCGTTCCTATCGGGCGTTACCTGAATTCGATTGCTTTGTACACATGTACATCCAGGGTTTTACTACATTCCCCTAGGAAGCAGAAGAGTGTGAACCTTCTGAATACCGAGTGAGAATATATACAGGGCCAGTAAGCTACAAAATATTTTTGTTCCATATAGTTATCTCCTGTCTGATATTTTAAAAATAATAGTATTTATAGCAAAATCGAAATTGTCAATGTATAAGTTTTATTCGAAAATGTTGATTTTACGACGTGGAACCGACGAAACTTACAGGAAAATAAAACACAATACCTAGCACTCCTCAGAAAAAGGGCAGAATTAAAGAAAATACGAAACAAAAAATATCAAACATTGCATCAATAGTTGATTGAGCTTATATAAAACATGTTTCTGATATTCATAAACAACTTACGCACTTAGGAATAATAACAGGAAACTCTTGTCTTTGATCACGATGAACAACATTCTACTGAGTACAAAATAACAACAAGAATTATATACACCTTTTATGTTTGTGCGTGTAAACTGCACTTGCACATAAAGCAATTGCTTTGGTTACACAAAAGTTCAGAATTTAAGTGATCAACCAATTACTATGACTTATGAAATGCAATTTATGTTTTGTAAGGATATAAGATAAGCAATGGACCAACACTGAACGACGTACCGTTGTGCAAAACAACTAAAGAGGCAAACGATAGAAAAATTGCCATTGACTCTAAATACTGAAAAGTGTGACGTTATCCACATGAGTGCGAAAAGGAATCCGTTAAATTTCGGTTACACGATATATCAGACAAATCTAAAGGCCGTAAATTCAACTAAATACCTAGAACTTACAATTACGGGCAACATAAATTGGAAGGAACAAGTAGAAATAGTTGTGGGGAACGCTAACCAAAGTCTGCGTTTTATTTGCAGGACACTTAGAAAATGTAACGGAGTTACTAAAAAGACTGCCTGCACTACGCTTGTCCGTCCTCTTTGAGAATACTGCTGCGCGGTGTGGGATCCTTACCGGATAGGATTGACGGAGTACATCGAAGAAGTTCAAAGAAGGGTAGCACGTTTTGCATTATCGCGAAATAGGAGAGAGAGTGTCAGTGAAGTGTTGCACGATTTGATGTGGGCAACATTAATGCGTTTTTTCGTTGCTGAGGGATCTTTCACGAATTTTAAATCACCAACTTTCTCCTCCGAATGCGAAAATACTTTGTTCACGCCGAGCTACATAGCGACAAACGATTACCATGATAAAATAAGGGTAATCAGAACTCGCGCGGCAAGATATAGATATTCGTTCTTTCCGCGAGCTATACGAGATTGAAATAACAGAGAATTGTGAAAGTGGTTCGATGAACCCTCTACCAGGCGCTGAAATGTGATGTACACACAAAAAAATGGTTGAAATGGCTCTGAGCACTATGGGACTTAACATCTATGGTCATCAGTCCCCTAGAACTGAGAACTACTTAAACCTAACTTGACATCACACAACACCCAGCCATCACGAGGTAAAGAAAATACCTGACCCGCCGGGAATCGAACCCGGGAATCCAGGCGTGAAGCGAGAACGCTACTGCAAGACCACGAGATGCGGGCGATGTACACACATATAGAGGACGGTGACATCTGATGCACAAGTTGTAAAAGAACGACGGACTGGTGGAGCGGTCATTTGTACTCGGGTTATTGATGTGAACAGTTCTCCGTCGTGATTATGGCTGCAAGATGGAAATTAACAACTCTTAACGTAGAATGGTAGTTTATGTTCAACACACAGCACATTCCATTTCGGAAATCGTTAGGAAATTCCCAGTCATCAAATTAATGTTGCGAGCATTCGTGTTATATCCATTAGTACCGACCATTCCAAGGTGCTCAACAAACTCCAACGGCAGACGTTGCAATAGAGGCATTGTGCGTCACGTAGACGTTTACTACTGAAATTTCCAGAGCGTACTGTTCCGGGAAGAGCTGAATAATATAATACTTCCTCCCACATTCATCTCGCGAAATGGTCACGACGGGAGATATTCGAGAAATTAGAGCGAACAGAGAGGCTTACCCGCAATCACTGTTCCCACGCACCAGTCGCGAGTCGAACTGGGAAGGGAGGGTTAGTTAGCGCTACGAGAAATCACATGTCGTCAGGTGTCTTGCGGAGTATTGACGTAAATCTAGAGGTCTATGAGTTAAAAATACGTATTTTTCAGTTGATACTTCGTAAAACGCGTGTTATGCAGTTTACTAACTGTTGTATACGTGTAAACCTGACAACGTATTGAATGATACAGAAAGTAAATAGCAATGTACGATATCCACTGAGGTGACAAGTCATCGGACAGCGATATGCGCACATGCAAATGGCGTAGTTTTGCCTGCATAAGGTATAAAACATCAGTACACTGGCGCCCCTGTCATTTGCACTCGTCGTGTCTAGGAATCCTGCATACTCGACTCGCTAGATAAACAATCAAACAGTTCCTATTAATGAGTTATGATCGTTCAAAATGCAAGCACACAGATATGTCGCAAGCAAAGGGCGACATACAAACTAATCAGTCTTCTTCAGAACAGACAAACACAGGTAACACGTCTGATCCCAGCACTGGCTACTAACAACAGTCTGTCGGGTGGACTGCAGTGACAGCAGTCTCCCTGTTTACGTATCTCTGTATTTGAATACGCATGCCTCTGCCAGTTTCTTTGACGCTTCAGTGTGTATACACCCATTCAACGGGTAGATGTATCAAGTTTAAATTTATACTATGTGATCAAAAGTATCCGGACGCGTAGCCGAAAATGACTTACAAGTTCGTGGCGTCCTCCATCGGTAATGCTGGAATTTAATTTGGTGTTGGTCCACGCTTTGCCTTGATGACACCTTCCACTCTCGCAGGCATACGTTCAATCAGATGCTAGAAGGTTTCTTGGGCAATGGCAGCCCATTCTTCACGCAGTGCTGCACTGAGGAGACGTATCGACGTCGGTCGGTGAGGCCTGGCACGAAGTCGGAGTTCCAAAACATCCCAAAAGCTGATCTGTAGGATTCAGGTCAGGACTCTATACAGACCAGTCCATTACAGGGGTGTCATTGTCGTGTAACCACTCCTACACAGGCCGTACATCATGAACAGGTGCTCGATCATGCTGAAAGATGCAATCGCCATCCCCGAATTACTCTTCAACAGTAGGAAGCAAGAAGGTGCTTAAAATCAGTGTAGGCCTGTGCTGTGATAGTGCCACGCAAAACAAGGGGCGCAACCCCTCACCATGAAAGACACGACCACAACATAACACCACCGCCTTCGAATTTCACTGTTGACACTACACACGCTGGCAAAGATGTCCATCGGGCATTCGCCACAGCCACACCCTGCCATCGGATCGCCACATTGTGTACCGTGACTCGTCGCTCCACACAACGTTTTTCCAGTGTTCACTCGTCCAATGTTTACGCTCCTTACACCAAGCGAGGCGTCGCTTGACATTTACAGGCGTGATGTGTCGTCTGATCGTTTCCCAGACCTCAGCCCCCTACACTTTTGGTTATGGTGACACTTGAAGTGACTGGTCTACGCAACGCCAATCAACGATGTGCGGACGCTAAAGCGTCGTATCTTAAATGCGTACCACTAGGTACAACAACCGCGTATATTTCAAAGGGTGGGCAATTCCATAGGCCGGAGGGCAGAGGACTGCATTGTCACGAATGGACGCCATGTTAAGATCTCCCGTAAACACGTGTTTAAGGCAGAAAGTATGCGTTTCCAGATCAATGTTTATTGGACTTATCTCAGAAAGTATACATTTCAGAACCCGTGATTATTGGACTTATTTTTCTTGTTTCGATGAGTATTTTTTTTATAAAGCCAGGTCGCCCTTTAATATTGTTACCAAAAATCTCGAAATATCCAAATTTTTTCACGATGCTCTAATGAACATTTGAACGGACATACGCTGTGTTCTTTAATATAGCAAACCTATATATGCAATATGTAAACAGGAAACGTTACCAAAAATCTCCAAGTCCTCAACCAATTTACTTCAACCTTTTACACGACACTCTAATGAAGATTCAGATGGAATGTAATACTACCCACTCGCAGATGAAAACCATGCGAAATACTGTTGTCGAAGCTCCTATCTTCACAGTTCCAGCAGTTGGAAAGGTCTCTCCCATATCCCGGGTACCAGTGGTTACAATCGATATACTCATTCGTTTACGCGACTTTAATTCCGAATTAAAATTTCGTTTTCACTAACAATAAAGAAGGTTCGAGATCAGAGAGACGTGTACCAGATGTACAAGTATGAAACCGGAATTTGGTTTCAATAATTACACATCTGTTGTTTGAAACTGATAAACAATATTTTATTCAAAAATAATCTCCATTGGTATTTATACATTTCTCCCACGACTCCGGCACCTTACGAATGCCACGCCAGAAAAAAAAATGGAAATAAAAGTTCTTCCTTTGAAGCGAACCAGTCAGCGAGTCATTTTCGTACATTTTCAGAAGAATTGAAGCGTTGCTCAGCGAGGGCGCGTCCCAGAGATGCAAATAGTTGATAATCAGTCAAAGCCAAGTCTGGAGAATAAGCCGCAAGCCCTAGTATTTCCCATATGAACGCCTCGATCTTTTCCCTGCTGTGTGTGATGGGGGATTATCAGGGAACAATATGACTTTGTGTTGTCTTTTTCATATTCCGGTCGTTTTTCTCGTAATACTCGATTCAAATCGATCATTTGCTGTTGTTAGCTATCAACGTTAACGGTTTCACCAGGTTTTAGCAGCTCATAATAGATGACACCCTTCTGATCACACCAAATACAGGCCATGGTGTTCTTTCCAAAGCGATTTGGTCTTGCAATGGATGTCGGTGGTTTGCCTAGATTCACCCATGAAATACGACGCTTAGGATTCTCAAAATACATCCGTTTTTCAACACCTGTCACTATTCTATGGAGAAACGACTTTCTTTTGTAGCAGCATTTCACGAATGGTCTTTCGATTTGCTTGCTGTCTTTCATTCAGTTCATGCGGAACCCATTTTCCAACTTCTTGTACGTTTACCGTAGCTTACGATACAAGAGAAACGGCTTTCTGAATCACATTCAATTGTCCCTCGACTCCGTATTGAGTCTATCATCTTCATCCAATAAGGTCTGCAATTCCATGCCTTCGAACTTTTTCGGTGGTTTCCCGCGCTCCTCGTTTTTCAACTCAAAATAACCACTCTTTTAATTTTTTGAACTACCGATACTCGAAACACTGTGTTTTCTCAAGAGCATGTTCGCCGAAAGCTTCAAAAAGCATTCGATGCGATTCTGCAGCAGTTTTCTTCAAATGATAACATAAAAACAATGCTGTCCACAAATCGTATTTCGTAGGCACAAAACTTAACATGTTTACGGTTTTGAAACAGATACCAATCTACGGAACTTGACTTTCTGTGTGTTGACATTCGGCGTCAGCCGTTACAGGAAGCACATGGCGCTGCAGAGGCGGTCTCACTAGAGAGCCTGTGTACAGAGAGAGTGGCCATAGGTGAAGTTGCCCGTGATTGGTTGATTAGCTTTGGCGCCATTTTTCTGCCAAACGTCTCTCTCACTTCCTATGTTCGCCGTGCTTTTGAGTTGAATTGAAGTTCAGAGGACTTTTGGAAACGATTAAAAGGTATTTGAATTATTGAGAGACTTGTTATGCGTTCTGCATGCAAGTTCGATTTAGTTGTATATCGTTTTTAGTACGAAATTAGCGTTGGCGTGCATACTGGTAGCATCACAAGCTTTTCTGAAGTCAATATCTGACAGTCCTTGCTGGAAACGGAAAGTTCCTGTAATTGTTGTGCGATGCTCATTCGACTTTATAACGTCAAACTGTATTTCGTTCCGAATCAGAACACTAGGCATTATTTTGGTTTGAGTATTATTGCCTGACTGTTGACGCAGGCAAGTTGTAAGCACGTTTTCCGCAGTTGTCGTGGTTGCTGAAACATTATTCGTAGTAAATAATTGTAGGTACTCTTGAAGACAGTCTTAATAGGCTTATTTACTGTGGGGTAGAATGGATACCGTTGTTTTCTTGTTATATTTGGTCGTTATTACAATAGCATACATTTAACATTACCTGATTTTTGTAATCTTTTTCGTTTGTTATCTACGAGAGGTATTCGGTGTATAAGAAAGAAAGTCGTAAGCAGTTGTTTACTTGTGAAAGAAAAAAGCTTGAAGACGTGACAAGAAGTACTAATACGTCTCACACTTTTTGCATGTCAAAAGTAAACAACTGCTTACGACTTTCAATCATCTGACTTAATACAGGTACGTTAAATCTTTAGCGTTATGCACTTCCGATACAAAACAAATGCTATACACTATATTTCTTTATTTACGTTACTTTCATTGCAATATGTCTAGTAAGAGAACTTTAAAGGAGATAAATGCAAGTAACGAATAATTTTTACAGCCACTGTATCAAATTTTCCTGTGCTGTACGTAGTAGGCTACTATGCGTATATTATAGCTGTAAAGAAAGGCCTTTAACGAATGATTTCGCCATATTGTCTTGTGCTTTTGATTCGGTGAGTGTGTACTCCACTACTCCACTACCGGCCATTCAAAAGTCCCGCCCGCATTTTGGCAGAAAAATGGCCGCCGTATCGTCCAGTTGGCCACTCTCTCCATATACGGGCTCTCTAGGTCTCACGGGCCCTACACTGACTGCTAGCACCATCTGTAGGGAAGTTCCGGCTTCATGCTTCTACACCTGGTAAGTGGACAGAGACAGAGGGGGCAGGGGACAGAGAGAGAAAATACCCGTAGAGAGGGGGGAAGAGCAGAGTTGGGATGTATATCAAGTACACACATATTTAGCAACTGCGAATCACTGCCAGGTTTATTGTATTTTGATCATTGCATACTGTCTCATCAAAACCTGTAGGTTACTTGCCACAGTACAACTAAAGAATAACTATTCGAAAACTGTTCATTTTTAACTAAATCGCACAAAAATTGTTTGGCTGTCCGTCTGTTAATGCACCCTTCTATCAGGAACATGTAGAAGTATCACGTTGCAATTTATGTGATATATTCACCTTCATATTCGCATGACATGTACATTAGCATGTTCTGCAGAAATGGTTAGCATTTCAGTCAACTCGGTTCAGCCTAGATCGGTTGCCTAGCACGCACACAGTCCGCAACGGGCCCTGATAACTTGTTCCGTACATGATGGAATCCTGTGGTGAAGCCATCTATGCTGCATTTACCTCGGTTCAAAAGTTTATCTGTGGTGGTTGGCATTGCCTCGCAGCGCTCCACCCGTCGTTGCACCGTACCCCAAACATTTTGGATTGGCGACAAGTCTAGAGACGTGGCGGACCAGCGTAATAGACTGACTTCCGGTGACACCGAGAAGGCACGTGACCTTGCTGCAACCTGTGGTCGAGCATTGTCTTGCTGAAAAATGGTGTCTGGGGTGCTGTGCAAAATGGTTATGGCTGCGGGTCACAGGGTGTAATTGACTTATGTTACACTGGTCACGGTGCCCTGGAGACGTGATTGTACCCAATAGCATCCCACACCATAAACCCTCGAGTTGGTGCTGAATGTCTCGGTCTCGTGCCAATGCACCCAACGCGATGCCGCTCCCCCTGTCTGCGGTGAACCAAAATGCGGGCATCATTTTCAAACAAACACAACCTGTATCACTCCGAACACACTATTATGATGCCATTGCTGTTCCAGCGATGTCGTTCTACACGCCATGCCCGTCTACCTTGTTTGTGCACATTAGCGAAAGGTCGCCGGGTAGGTGGACGGCGCGCACGTAATCCGTGCCGTAACAAACGGCGACGGACTGCCACGCCTGCCAGTGTGCGGTGTCTTGAACTGTTCCGCTGCTGCACCAGAGCAGATCCGTCCTGCGATGCCATTCGCATGAGGTGTCGACCTTCTCTGGGGTTCGTCTGGGTGGTGCGACCTGACCCATCTGGCCGTGTTCTACGGCTTCAGCGAACCATCCTGCACACATCTATTGCACTGCCGAAACACTCCGTCTCATACGAGTAGCAATTTCCCGGATGGATGCATCACATTCTTTCATGCCAATAATGCGCCCTTTTTCGCTGATCTGACGGTACAGTTCGCGCATACGTCTGCGGGGCGTCCTGCATGTTAACACTGAACCCGCGGGCCGACATGGTTCAAACGCTAATCATTTTTGTAGAACATACTAATATACATGACCCGTGAATTTCAACGTCCTATCTCTAGTCAATCCAGGTGTTCTGTTTTCCTGAATTTGAATCTATACATGTACATAATTTACCTTTTACTTAGCCCTCGGTGCGCGAATCTAACTCTTCTGCCGATATATATATATATATATATATATATATATATATATATATATATATATATATATATATATGTGTGTGTGTGTGTGTGTGTGTGTGTGTGTGTGTGTGTGTGTATTTCAGTATTACATCCGCTAGTTCCACCCAGTCTCTTACTTTATATGCATCACTTCCTAAATTTTTGACCGTGCCTTCAAACGGAATAAAGTTCCTGAATTTACTGCCCTCCAGGAAGCGTGTGGCGCGCAAATTATTCTTGGGACTGAGACCTGGCTGAACCCTGAGATAGGAAGTTCCCAAATATTTAGTGAGGCTTGAAACGTGTATCGGAAAGACACATTAGACACCGTAGGAGGTGGTGTCTTCGTTGCAGTTGACAAAAATATTTTGTCTACTGGCGTCGAAGTAGAGTGTGATTGTGAAGTTATCTGGACACGTTTAACAGGGCTAGGAGAAATAAAGTTAATTGTGGGGTGTTATTACCGGCCACCAGGTTCCACCGTGACAGTTCTAGAATCATTCAGAGCGAGTCTACACTCTGTATCGCAGAAGTACCCGGATCACGCTATATTAGTCGAAGGCCACTTCAATCTACCTAGTATAGACTGTTATGTCTGTGGATTCATTACAGGTGGTACACACAAGACGTCGTGTGAATTACTTTTGAATACATTATCTGAAAACTGTCTTGAGCAACTAAATCGACAGCCGACGCGTAATGGAAATATTTTAGATCTGGTAGCCACGAACAGACCAGACCTCATCGTCGGTGTTGTAAGTAGGCTGTTTAGGTGTTTTTTTATTGGTAACGCCGCCGCCACGTAGCGCTCTGTATGAAAATCACTGGCTGTCCCGTTTGCAGTCTGTGGCTGGTTTGCATTGTTGTCTGCCATTGTAGTGTTGGGCAGCGGCAGCTGGATGCTAACAGCGCGTAGCGTTGCGCAGTTGGAGGTGAGCCGCCAGCAGTGGTGGACGTGGGGAGAGAGATGGCGGAGTTTTGAAATTTGTAACAATTGGTGTCATGAAGTGATATATATATTATGACTACTAAGGTAAATACATTGTTTGTTCTGTATTAAAATCTTTGATTTGCTAACTATACCTATCAGTAGTTAGTGCCTTCCGTAGTTTGAATCTTTTATTTAGCTGGCAGTAGTGGCGCTCGCTGTATTGCAGTAGCTTGAGTAACGAAGATTTTTGTGAGGTAAGTGATTTGTGAAACGTATGGGTTAATGTTAGTCAGGGCCATTCTTTCGTAGGGATTATTGGAAGTCAGATTGCGTTGCGCTAAAAATATTGTGTCTCAATTTAAGCACAGTCGTGTATAATTGTTCAAAGAGGACGTTTCACATAGACCAGTCTTGTATAAATTTTTCTAAGGGGACTTTTCAGTGTCAGTGTTGAGACAGGGATCAGTGATCATGATGCTGTCATTACGACTATGGTTACGAAAGTTAAAAAGTCGGTCAAGAAGGCTAGGAGGGTATTCTTACTAGAAAGAGCAGATAAGCAGTTGTTAGCATCCCACTTAGTAAACGAATCGACTTCATATACTTCCGGTACGATGGACGTGGAAGAATTATGGTCAAATTTTAAACACATTCTAAATCACTCATTGGAGAAGTATGTGCCGAAAAAGTGGATTACGGACGGAAAAGACCGACCGTGGTTTAACAACGCAATTCGGAGAATGCTCGGGAAGCAAAGACAGTTGCACTCGCGGTACAAGTAAGATCGGGAGAACGAGGACAGGAAAAAGTTAGTAGAGAGTCGTGCTGCTGTGAAAAGAGCGATGCGCGAAGCATTCAACCACTACCACCGTCATACCTTAGCAAAAGATCTTGTTGAAAACCCAAGGAAATTCTGGTCTTACGTAAAATCGGTAAGCGGGTCGAAGGCTTCCATCCAGTCACTCACTGATCAGTCTCGCCTGGAAGCGGAAGACAGCAAAACGAAAACTGAAATTTTAAATTTAGCGTTTGAGAAATCTTTCACGCCGGAGGATCGTACAAACATACCGCCGTTTGAGTCTCGTACAGATTCCCGTATGGAGGACATAGTGATAGACATCCCTGGGGTTGTGAAGCAGCTGAATGGGTTGATAATAAATAAATCACCAGGCCCTGATGGGATTCCAATTCGGTTTTATAGAGAGTACTCTACTGCATTGGCTCCTTACTTAGCTTGCATTTATCGCGAATCTCTTGCCCAACGTAAAGTCCCGAGCGACTGGAAAAAGCGCAGGTGACGCCTGTATATAAGGAAGATAGAAGGACGTATTCTCAAAATTACAGACCAATATCGGTTTGTTGCAGTATTCTCGAACATATTCTCAGTTCGAATGTAATGAATTTCCTTGGGACAGAGAAGTTGCTGTCCGTGCATCAGCACGGCTTTAGAAAGCATCGCTCCTGCGAAACACAACTCCCCCTTGTTTCACATGAAATCTTGCGAACCGTGGATGAAGGGTATCAGACGGATGCCATATTCCTTGACTTCCGGAAAGCGTTTGACTCGGTTCCCGACTGCAAACTCCTAACACGAGCATATGGGATTGGTTCCCAAATATGTGAGTGGCTCGAAGACTTCTTAAGTAACAGAACCCAGTACGTTGTCCTCGATGGTGAGTGTTCATCGGAGGTGAGGGTATCATATGGAGTGTCCCAGGGAAGTGTGGTAGGTCCGCTGTTGTTTTCTATCTACATAAATGATCTTTTGGATAGGGTGGATAGCAATGTGCGGCTGTTTGCTGATGATGCTGTGGTGTACGGGAAGGTGTCGTCGTTGAGTGACTGTAGGAGGATAGAAGATGACTTGGACAGGATTTGTGATTGGTATAAAGAATGTCAGCTAACTCTAAATATAGATAAATGTAAATTAATGCAGATGAATAGGAAAAATAATTCCGTAATTATTTAATACTCCATTAGTAGTGTAGCGCTTGACACAGTCACGTCGATTAAATACTTGGGCGTAACATTGCAGAGCGATATGAAGTGGGACAAGCATGTAATGGCAGTTGTGGGGAAGGCGGATAGTCGTCTTCGGTTCATTGCAAGAAGTCTGGGAAGATGTGGTTCATCTGTAAAGGAGACCGCTTATAAAACACTAATACGATCTATTCTTGAGTACTGCTCGAGCGTTTGGGATCCCTATCAGGTCGGACTGGGGGAGGACATGGAAGCAATTCAGAGGCGGGCTGCTAGATTTGTTACTGGTAGGTTTGATCAACACAGGAGTGTTACGGAAGTGCTTCAGGAACTGGAGTGGGAGTCTGTGGAGGAAAGGAGGCGTTCTTTTCGTGAATCGCTACTGAGGAAATTTAGAGAACCAGCATTTGAGGCTGACTGCAGTACAATTTTACTGCCGCCGACTTATATTTCGCGGAAAGAAGAAAAAGATAAGATAAGAGAGCTTAGGGCTCGTACAGAGGATTTAGGCAGTCATTTTTCCCTCTTTCTGTTTGGGAGTGGAACAGGGAGAGAAGATGCTAGATGTGGTACGAGGTACCCTCCGCCACGCGCCGTATGGGGGATTGCGGAGTATGTATGTAGATGTAGACGTTGCAAGTATATGAAGATGGTATCCGTTCTTTCGGACATGTCTGAAAGAACAGATACCATCTTCATATACAATTAAGGCTTAACCGGCCAATGACCATCTTCTGTGTTGCATGCACACGCATTGCCCGAACTCTTACGGGACTCGGTAAGATTGTCTGCAGCGAGTAATGAATGTAATGAGCAGGGGCACTACGAATGTAGTGTGTGGGCATTAAGTTGGGAATGTGGGTCTCACGGGGAGCGGGCAAGGTATAAATCCCTGTAGTCGCACTATCCTCTGTGCCCGCGGTGGCTCAGATGGATAGAGCGTCTGCCAGGTAAGCAGGAGCTCCCGGGTTCGAGTCCCGGTCCGAACACACCTTTTCAGCTGCCACCACTGATGTATATCAACGCCAGTCGACAGCTTAGGGTTTTGATTTAATTATCATTTCAAAGTTGGAAGTATTCTTCTGGACGAACAATAGATTTTTATTGACATACAGCTTTTTCAGTACGTCCCAATACATTACCAAGCAGAATGAGC